>NW_027122649.1:0-600000 GCF_030686945.1 Centruroides vittatus | reverse complement strand
CTAAAACTTCTGAACTCTAAACGTGTTTCGTGTACTCACTCACAGTACAATTAAATAAGATTAGCAAATTCTGACTCCAATTTATTTTTATAATATTTTGGATTTTAATATTTAAATCTGCAAGTCATAACATTTGATGGTGTAAGATTTCTTTTGGTATTATGCAGGATTTTATATTTACTATGATATGTGAGTCATTAACTTATAGCTCTAAAATAGTTGAATTATATATTTTTTTTCGTGTAAATAAACAAAATATATTCAAAAATATCTGTTGATATTGAAAAATTACAAATATATAAGTATCTATTTACTGTAATCATGGATACTATCATCAGTCATCTAATATCAGAATTATCATGTCAAAAAAAATATATAAATAAAATAAGTTTTATAAATATATTTGGTTATTTTTATTTCAAAATTAAACATATTTTGGAATACAATCTCCCATTACCAGATTACACTGTTACAAGTTCCAATCTGTAATCTATGAAATTCAATCTGTAATGTTGGAATCTGATGATGGACAGGAGATAGTATCCAAAAAAAAAAAAAAAACATTTAATTCTAAAGTGAAACTGATCTATTTGGACTGCTTAAGAACTTATCCTGGTGTTAGTGAACTTCTCTTTATAATGTGGAGTCAGTTATCATGAAGAATAGTCTGAACCTACATAAGTAAACTACAATATACAAATAAATAACAAGTTATACAGTTTTGTAATAACTTTTTGAGTTAAAATAATAAAACTTTGTGTTAAATAAACAATATTTTTAATAACTCAAACATTTTTGGTATTTTGAAATATCATTAACCAGACAGACAACAACAAATGAATCTGAGTACAGTACTTTTTATAAAAAGCTAAAGGCAATATCAGCTGTTATTCTCTCCAAACTTTTCACAAGTTTATTTAAACTGTAGTCACATTCCAAATCAATGGTTAATTTCTAATATAAAGGTTCTCCCCAAAAAAGATACTTAATTTAGACCAGTGACCATTCTATCAGCCATGTTAAAAATTTTTGAAATTTGCTTATATAATAAAATCTATACCCAAATTACCTCTAGATTTTCCCCTCATCAACACTGCAGCATTCGTAACCTTTCTACTATCACCAACCTTCTTGAAACAACTTATATTATTCTGCAAAATTTTGAGAACAAAAAATCTACCTACATAATCTATATTGACATTTCCCAAGACATTGACTCTATTATCCCTAATTTACTACTTCAGACACTAAGTGATTATTTTAATTTAGATCCTGCTCTTTACTGTTGGTTAAACAATTACTATTTATCCAGACTATGTAAGATTCACATTGGTGATTTTGATTTTTTCCCTTTCTCCCCTATCTGCGGCATACCTCAAGGTTCTGTATTAAGCATGCTTTTTTTCTCAGCTTATATAGATAAATTACTAATCAACCCAAACACTAAAATAATTGCCTAACACAATGACATTAAGATTTTATCCAATGATCCCTCCTCCCTTCAGGTTATTATCAATTCTCTACGTTCCACTTTTGTCAGCTATAATCTAAAAATCAGCATTCATAAAACTGTTATTATATGCTTTTCTCTACTTTTCAATTCCTACCACTCTTCCATATTTATTGATTCTTCTATAATAAACTATGTTCAGTCTCATCACGACTTTGGTATCATATTCAATGAAAAATTAATATTCCACAATCTTATCTCTTACATTATTAAATCTCTTGCCATTAGAAGTGGCTTTATCTGCTGTTTTTGCAAAAATATTTCTTCAAAGACTATACTCAGAACAATTTTCTTTACTAATTTTCAGTCAATAGTTAATTACTGTTTACCTGTCTGGGCCATGGGCTGCCCCTTATCTGCTCCAAAAAATACAATCTGAATTAGATAAAGTTTATTTTCTGATACACAAATTCTGCAGTTTACCCTTTACTGACAACCACAATGTGGCAAGAATTTGCATTGGTCTTCCTAATCTTTCTGATTGCTTAAAATATTTTGATCACATTCTCTGCTTTAAATACTTCAATGGTTTAACCTTTTGGCTCCCTTAGGCCACGTTTGAAAAAAAAAACTGTCTCAGGTCATCACAAACTATAAAACTACATGTAAAGATGACATGAGTAGATTTGCCATTTTAGGTTAAACCAAACAACGAAATAATTTTTATAGTCCAAAAAGTAGCCAATGTGCCAAATGATTTGTTTTTTGGCCACTTGGCCCATTATTATACAAAATAGCCAAATCTTTTCATTTGAGGTACAGTACATAATATACATATAATTTATGGTGGCAGCCATCTTTTAATTCATTTTAGCCCAATGTCCTATTTCTACAACAGTATTTTTGCAGGTCTTAGCATTTTAAATACTAAATATTTTCTGAATATTTTTGTTCATATTTGAAGTGTACCTATCTGTGCTTGTGTTGTTTTATTTCACTTCATGGTGTAATCATTTGTATAGTGGCACTGGTCAGGACAATTCAACATATTTGTCTGTACTGTATAATCTTTCATCTGAATATAATTTTTTTGTGAATAACTGAAGTAACTTATAAATTTTTTTATAAGAATTATTGTTGAAGGTCTTGTCTACTAAATTATTTTTTTAGCAAAATTGTTTTTATCTGGCATAGAATGTTTATAAACTTAACTGTCCTATAAATAGGACACAGCTTTAGGACTATAGATAATTTCTAATTCATCATACTTTAGGTTCTGTTTGATTGATCAGAATTGATTGTTTTAAAAAGTCATTCAAAACTACTAAGAAGCACATGGGTATTTATTTATTTTCTAAGCAGACTGAAGCAGATTTATTAGCTCTTCCACAAAATGTAGATGAGCTTATGGATGATGAAGTATTGGACAATGAAGATATGAGTAGTTTGAGCAACATTCAAAATATCACTGAAACAATTAAACTGAGGAAATAGATATGGAAAAAACCACTAGCTAGTACAGTTATAGAGAATATGCAGTCCATTGTGAAAAATACAAAGGACTATTGCATTTTTTTATTTTTCTTTTACCAGTTATGTACTTTTGAATGAACTGAGACAAAATAGTTCTCATATAGTGCCATCTGAGAAAATAGAAATGGAAAATGCCCCTTTACTAATGAAAAAATTTACAGAAATTATCTAGAAAATTTGGAAAATTACCTATTTGATTGCAAGATGATGATACTAATGATAAAATTGAATGGCAATTAATGCAATTATTAGGATCAAATTATGATACTGTTCAACTTCTTTTTCATGTCTAGAGATGGAACAAATGAGCTAATGGAAAAATGTCTATACGTCAACTGTCAGTAATAAAAATTATAATGAATATATGGAAGGTGTGGATCATCATGATAGGCTTCTAGAAAAACATGGAATTGCTGTTAGAGGTAAAAGTGGTGTTGATGCCTGTTTACCAGAATTATCAACTTTGCTATAGTCACCAGATTTGTGTTGTATAATACTATTCATGGAAAATACTCCATATCAGTCAAAAAATTTTAGTGGGAATATTGCAGTGATGTATTTCAAAATTAGGTTTGGAAATAAAATAATGAGAGGATGGGCTCTTGGCTTATCAAACGCTGGTAACATATGATAAGAAAAATCACATTTTCAAGAGATGAGCAAAGACAATGCAATATTCTAATTATAAAGTAAACCTTTTACAAAAAAATGCAATATTACATTTTACATGCACTAAATGTTTCAAAAAATTTCATAAAATGCAACTGAAAAATTAAATTATTAAAAATGTTTTAATTGTACACTATTTATATAAATAAATTCATAATTTGTTACAAGTAATTTTCATTATTTCCTAGTCACTAAAGCCCAGTGTCCTATATCTATATAAGGCAGTCTATTTCTCAAAATCAGCTGAACATAATGTGAAGGAATTTATGATGTGAAATATCCCTTCTAATGCCATTCAGAATATATAAAAAAATCAGTTTAAAGTATACACCAAAAAAAATTTGTGATCTAATGTGTTAACTTTTGTCTTCAGAACTTGTGAACCTCTCTGCACTAGCACTACAGCAGCTAACTTAAAGTGGAAATAGCTTAACTGTCTTTTAAAGTGGCTTTACTAGGAAATGACCCAATTTATATTTTTAAAAACTCTATAAGTGTATACTAATGACATCTTGTGACAATTTTTTAAATAAAAAGTATTAGAATGCTATGCAAATTTCAAAAAATTGAAGAATAAGTATATAAAGATTTCAATGTTTTAAGAAACTTTACAATTTTATGTTGGCCTCATTACAGTGTAGGCTACAGGTTGGACAGCCCTGATCTCTACATACTGGAGATATAAGAGGAGAAAGTAGAGCATGAGTGGGGCTTTAAAGACACTATCCTTCAAACTCATCAGTTTCAAAAACTGTGTTATCATTGATCTCCAACTAAGTTAATTTTAATTTGAAATGATTGCTACAACTAATCCTAATAATTGATCAAAGGTATTAACTTCCTTACTGTATACATAGTACATGAAAATGTCTTAATTCTAGCTGTGTATTGCATTATTACATACATGTTTCTCTTAGGACTTTTTTCTTATCTCTGAAATTCCTTTAAGTATTCTAAGCTTTCACTTAAAAAATAAAAGCTTGAGTAAATAATAGTCCTTTATTTCTCCACTGGATAGTCTGAAGTCACCTTACATTTTTCCAACAATGGTACAAGTAAGAATTGCCCTTTCAGTTCATCCAATACCTAGAAGTTTGAGATACCAATTTTATAGTGCCAAAGATGCCAAGATGGAACTCTGGCATCTTTGGGAATGTCCATTTTATTCTAAGAGAAAATTTCAAACTCTTGACTTTGAGCTCTTAATTGCAGACTTTGAGCTCTTAATATTTGTTCCTACATAGATGCACCCTTTTAATATCTAATTTTTTTTTCTAATCTGTATTTTTGTCTCAATTCTTTCTCCATCTCTATTCTAGCTAATTCTATTCAGAGCTAGTACATTTCTTTATCCTTCATTCCAAAACTTTCATTTTGAGATGTTTTCTCTTTGTATCTTCAGCACAATTTCCTTTAGTATTTACCTGAAATTCTTTGTTTACCAGCCCCTCCATCCTTTTCACTCTCTGATTACTTCTATGACATGCTATTCTCAAAATATGAAATGAGATCTACTTAAAAACAATACTCACACCCAAAACTAATCACCAGTGTGAAAACTTCCAAAAAAGCAAACATTTTCGATTCCCCTCCTGGCATCTTCGTCAGGCTTAATTAGTTCTTTCCTTGGAACTAATTAAGCCTGACGAAGATGCCAGGAGGGGAATCGAAAATGTTTGCTTTTTTGGAAGTTTTCACACTGGTGATTAGTTTTGGGTGTGAGTATTGTTTTTAAGAAAACTGCTGTGGTGAGAGAATACATTTAGATCTAATTATCCATTAGCTTTGCTTTAGTTATCACAACAGTTTGTTGTTGGTTCTTTTCTTCCAGTCTTTCATTTTTCCATGTCTATAGGTTCAGCACTTTGGTTCAGATGTGGCTATATCATGCCATGAAATTTTTTTTTGGTTTTGTATATATAATATATCGAATGGGCAAGCAAGAGTTCCGTGGGAGCCGCAATTCTGTACTGTCGTGGCAGATAGTATGGTAAGGCGTGCAATTTTATTATATAATATAAAACAAATATTCAATTTTTTTAATAAACATATTTTCACAAAATTATAAAAATAAAATTGTAAAAGTAGTAATAAAAACAGTAATTAACACTTTCAGCAAGAGCCACATATAACTCAAAAAGAGCCGTGTTTGCCCATGCCTGTAATATATATATTTATATTTATCCATGAAGCTTTAGTCTGCTAGGTTCATGAAGTGTACTTCTACAGACTCATATTTTGATTTGCTTAATATATATGAAATTCATTGTAAAAAGAAACAATAATTTTTAAAAATATCCGAATAGCTTTTAGAGATTAGTATAAATGTTACAAAGGAGAAAAAAAAATTATATCAAAAAGTGGAAGTTGACAAATTCAAATGAAAGTTTTAATACTAAGA
The DNA here is from genome assembly GCF_030686945.1 of Centruroides vittatus. Classification (NCBI taxonomy): domain Eukaryota; kingdom Metazoa; phylum Arthropoda; class Arachnida; order Scorpiones; family Buthidae; genus Centruroides; species Centruroides vittatus. The sequence continues at coordinate 593,947 of NW_027122649.1, read as the reverse complement.
TTTTAAGAATATAGTATTCTTTCTGTTAAATGATTTTGTGCCATTTTTCATATTTTTTGATAGATGTTTAACAATTAAATTTTCATATTATAGATATTTTAATATTTTTGAATTTTTATATATATTTATATTGTTACCTATTTAATGATATGCTTATGATATCAATATATCATTAATATTGGTATATTGATAATTTCAGAATTTTAAAAATAGATAAAAATTATAATTAAATCAAACTTAACTATAATTTTATATAAAATATATGTAAAATTTAATACAATTAAATGATAAATGCTTTATATGATAGTTCATATAAAACAGTTATGAACAGATATATTACATAAAAATAGAAAATCAAATTTATTATTAATTTAATACATTATTACGAAATTATTTTTTGTCATCTTAATTATAGAATTTTGTTTATATTTTGTTTTACTTATGTATTGTATTACACAAAATAAAATATATATGCACATATAATTCAGTACAATTCTATAAAATTATTTAAGTTTTATTAATTATATATTTCAGATCAAAAATTATTCATACTAAAATATATTATCATATTTATTAGTCTTTGTAAAAGTAACTCTATTACTATACTAAAATAATATATTAATAAGTCTAGCAATATGTATTTATGTGATTTTAATTTATATCAGATAATTATAAAAATAGTGTACTTTTTAAAATATATTTTTACATCAATAGCAGGAAAAATGAACACTTCTACATTTGGTTGCTAGGTGGTGTTCTAGGTATGCTTCACATCCTGTTTATCTTCTATTCTGTCATTGCTGTTTCGTGGTGTATATGAACTCTAAATAAGTACCTATAACAAATTGGAAAGTCATTCTGTTTACCTTTAGTCAACTCTATAAAGTTCTATGTACTGTTAAGAACTTGAAGTTAAATGCTGCTACTGCTGTGCTGGAAATAACATTAAAATTTCCTTTTTAGAAGATACCTGTAGATGATGTCCCCTTTTAACAGCTTCTTTTTCTCTTTAAAGCAGCTTCAGTTATTGTAAGCACTCATAACTTTATAAGGAGTCCTTGTTCTTATAGTGTTGACTTCATATTTTTGGGTAACAACTAAATTTCTTGAAAGATTAATTTTTTGCATAAATTTTGCACACTCTTCTCTGACTTCACTTAAATAATATCCAAATTTTGACACTAACCTTTAAAAAAGGCTGCATTTTTTTAAAGGTTAGTGTCGAGGTTTAGTTAAATTTGCACAGCAACATAGGATTTTCATGAAAGGCTAAATCTTGATTTTTGTTGGAGGTAGCAGAGCAGTGAGATACACAACAGTTGGATACCATCCAATTGTTGTGTACCTCAGTGTTCTGCTTTACCATGTATTTTGTACACTATTTTAATTTATTATTAAAATTATGAAGTAATCTGTGTACATATATTTCTCTTTTCGGCATACATATATCTGTTTAATTGAATAATAAATAAGGTTTATATCAAGTAACTGTTGTAACAACTTAGTTTATTGTTTGTTATTACAGTGACTTCTACAAGTTCTTTAACAGTACATAGAACTATATAGAGTACATTGAAGATAAAAAAAATAACTTACAAGTTAGAATGATTATTTTCCAACATATTGTACTTGGTCACACAAAACATGACAAAACAACAACAATAGAATAGAAGATAAGAAACATGAAGTGAAACATATCTAGACATCACTTACCAACCAAATCTCTAGAACTAAAACTGTTTGTTTTTCCTCCTAGAAACTTAACTTTATTATTAATATATTTAGATAAAGATTTGCCAAATTATACTGAAGTACTGTTAAATAGTAGGGATAGCTTAGGAAATTTATAATAATAATTAAAAAACTACTCATTAACAGAATTTCAATTGTTAATTATATTCATAAATAAAAGATACTATTAATGCTTTTTGAAGCAAAAGAATATATATTCTTTTGTTTCTTCTTTATTTCTTATATTATATTTTTAAATGCATAACAGAAATAGATAGTATGTTCTGTTTTGTTAAGTATATGTAAATTTTTTAAATTTATATTTTTTTATTTGAGTATATAATATACAATATTTATAGCATATTGTATTCTGCAAATTAACAAAAATATAGTATTAACTAATTTTCTAGCTGATAAAATACTTACTAGTATAATATGGTAAGTCTTTAGTGATTGTTTCAATAGTAACTAAATAATTAATGATATTTTTATTATATTTTTGCTTGTAGAAATGTTCTATGTTTTATTTTATAGTTAGTTTCAAAATTTTCAATTTTAAATGTCAAAAGTTTGTACATAAATAATCATCATTATTTTATGTTCTATTGTTTTGCTATTATGTGAAGTTTAATTTTTGTATTTAACAAAAACAATAATATAATTATCATCAACAGTTTTTAAAACTTAACATAATTGAAATTTATTCTTAATTTACAGTAAATATTTTCGTTGTACTATTAATTTTAGAAAATAAATTTGATTTAATTTAATTTAAAACTTTAGCAATAATTGGAATTACATTTTTTTAAATTTTATTTTGTATTTTAACAACAATTTTTAGCTTTTATAATTACATGAAATTGCTTGAATCAGTTTAATTGATAATAGATTTTAATTAACAGAATGAAACATATTTTTTTGTTAGGAAAGTTTGCATAAATTAAATTCACAAAAATAACACTTATTCTGTGATTTTAAATTATATATTTTTTTTTAATTTTAATTTGGTCTTGCAACTTTATAATAAATCATTATTAGTGAAAAATACAATTATATTATTTGACAAATTTTTATATTTCTGTAAAAATTATTCTAAGGTTTCTTTTTTGTTTTTTTTTTTTAATTCATTCAAATTTATTTAGTAAATAAATAAATATATAAACAATAAATTCTGTTTTATTTCTTGCATCTTTGTATTTTTGAATCATAGTTAATATATCTAAATAATTATCATTTCATTAATTTTTCTTATAAATATTATATTTTAATCATCTTTAAAATTATTTTCTCAGAAATTTGCATGTACATCTCTAATAAAGTTTTTCTTAATTCTTTGCATGGAAATTCCAATAACAATAATATAGAAGAATGAATTTGATTTTTTAAAAATTACTGTCCTAAGCAGTTTATTATTATTTCTTGTAACCTGAAGCTAAATCAGAATACTTCTAAGAAATTCTCTGAAAATGAATAATAATAAAACTTTCAAGATGTGAAATAATAAAAAAAAAAACAAAATTCAAGTTTATATGAAGCCAACATTATCATATGTAAATTAATTTTCAGTTGAAATATAGTAATTTCATAATTTGTATCAAATGAAATAAATTGTTTTAATAAAATTTTAATTTTTTTATTTATTTGTTATTGATTTTTTATTGTTTGTGATTTTTATTTACTTTAATTTTTTTTAAATATATCAAATACTAATAGCTAATTCTTGGTTTCTTTATTTCATAATGAATACACAGACATAAAAAAATTAATATTTATTATCATTATACATTAGCGTACTAAATATAATTTTAAATATTAAATTACAGAGAAAACGAAATAATTTCTCAAATTTTTAAATTAAGAATAATGATCAAGATTTAATTTATAGATAATATTAAATGACTTAATTTCTGTTTTGAAAATTTTTATATCTTAAAAACAAATCAACTCAATGTTTTTATTGTATCAGTGAAGACCTTTTCCATAATTGCAGTATATATGATTCAACGTTCAAAAACTAAAATGCGCCCTCTCCTTGTAAAAATGTATTTTTAGGAAAAATATTTTACCTTATTGCTACTATAAATATAAAATTAATATTGTATTTATGATTTCTATACTACTTGTGAAAGTTTTTGCTTGAAACATAGTTTTATATATATATATATATATATATACATATTTAAGTCTGTTGGATCATTAGATGCAGCAATTCTATGGAAATTGATCTTACCAGGTTCGTTCTAAATCATTTACATATTATATCAAATAACTGGGTGGACTAAATCTATATCAAATTATTAAGGCCTATTCTGTAGTTTTGGAAAATTTTTAATCCAGATATACTTTATCACAATTTTTTTCAACAAATTCATTTAATATGTTAATTGTCCCTTTTTATTTTTTGGCTAATATAATGAAAGAAGATACTTGAAATCAAATTTTTAATTAAAATGATTAAATGTATGCCGTTTATGATTGGATTTTATACACAGTTTTTCTTCACAAGCTGTTTTTCAACAGTTTAATAAAGAAAATCAATGCTGATTAGCATCCAGAAATGACATTTGTTATCATGCCTCTAAAATTTTGTTTAAAAATATGCCTAGTGCTCATTAAAACCTAATTTTTTAACTATTAATCATTAAAAAGTAAAAATTAAAACAAATGTGTGTTACATTGAACTTTATATCAAGGTATGGGATCAAGTAAAGGCCCAAAATCAAGATCTGAAGTTGTGGGAAATTGGCAAGATTATTGGACAGATGTGGAGGGAGTTACCTGATGATTCAAAACAAGAATATATCGATGACTATGAAGCTGAAAAGGTGACCAATAAGCAAAATATGATGTGACTATTTTAGAGCCTTTTAAAGAGTAATAAATTGTTCTAATAATGAATTTTTATTCCTAGATGGAATATAATGAGGCTCTTAAATCTTACCATAATTCCCCTGCTTATCAAGCATGGGTAGCAGCAAAAGTCAGAGGTAAGGGACAAACAAATCAATGTATTAACATTGTAAAGTCAAAATTTTTAGCAATTAATGATTTATACATTGAATCTATAAGAGAGGGCTATCACTTAAGTAACTATTTTAATATAGATATATATTTATATAGATTCCATTAAATTTTCAGTTTAATAGACCCTTACAACATTTTCCATTTATTTAATTGAATATTATGGATCATATTTTCCTGTTTTATTTTAGTATGCTAAGTTTGCAAAATTTATTAGATAAGTTTATAGACATTACTATATTTCAAAATTTTTAATGGATACACATTTGAGACAACATTATCTGTTATGTAACAGCTCAACAAGCAGCTGAAGAAAGAGAAGCTTTGGAACGCAGCCCTGCTGCTGTACGTATTACTTTTCAAATATTTCCAATAATGAATTAAGTTTAATAATTTTAAAACATTTTATTTTGTCATTTCTAATTTACAAAAATTTAAATTATACACATTTAATATTTGTAAGAGATATCAGTTAATAAAGTACTGCATTGTATCTTGTATTTTTATTTCATTTTTATTTTTATCTACATTGAAAAATTCAGCACTAACACAATTAATTTACACACCGATTTTAGACAAATTCAGTCTCATGATTTGAGTTTACATAATTATATCTAAGAAATTACAGCATGTTTTAAAATGAAATTAATTTTTATATAAATATATATGAATACTATGATATGTTGTTCTGCTTATAAACTATTAGCATTATCATGAAGTTGAATATTGTGTGTGCATTTAAAATAGAAGTGTTTCAATTATTTTTTTCATTTGAACATTTTAACTAATTGTGGGCTTGAAATGGTGAATATTTTATAAAATATGATTTTGATGGTTTTTTTTATTATCTTTGCTTTATTCAGTTAAAAAAAAAATAGATCATAAAACTAGTGATCAGTTGCAATCTAGGAATTAGTCCATATAATTTTGAATGTACTAATACAGCATGCATCTGTAATATCAATTGTTGATTTGTAAAATTTGTTTTGTGAAACATCTTGGCTGTGATTTCTATGGTTTCCCAATGTCACTTAGGCAAATGCTGAGATGGACTCCATTCAAATTCATTTTTATTTCTCTTTTTTTATTCTGCATAAAACTGGGCTTTAATTTTTTTAATAAGATTACAGAAATAAAGAGGAAAATCTTTTGTAATTATTCATATTGATGTGCCTCTTAAACTTATATTGTGTAATTTTTATTCTATCTACATCATCATTAAATATTAATTTTAATTTTACAACAAATATTTCAAATATTTTAGTATTTCAACTTTTTTTAGAATATATTAATTATATATTCGTTATATTAGAAAAAATAGATATATTTACTTAAAAGTTTTCTTTATAACCTACATTTGAAATTGATCTTATAATAAATCTTTTAGTAACAAAAATAATCTAATTTTAAAATTTATTAACTGAATAAAGCATTCTTTAAATTTTATTACAATAAAATTCTTTTTTCAAATTAACAATAAAATATAACATTTTCTTTATAAATTTAAATTTGAAAAAATCTAAATATTAGATTAGATTATTTGCCCACTAGAATGTAATGCTAATTGACATTAAGTTTATGTATTTTATAAAAATTAAGTATTTTGACGTAATAAAAAGTTAGTTTTTCTATTTTTTGTTTTATTTTATAGTTATAAGAATTGGTAAATTAAATTTATTTTAATGAAAATTTATTTTCTTTCTAAAATTTTTAAAAAGTAACAAAACTTGCTTTTTCTAGCATCTGAATGACTTTTATACAATGCATGCCAAAATTTTAAGTATGTTTTATGAAATTAAAATTTTCTCAGAACTAAGTAAATTATGACTTTTATTTAGTCTCTTTTGGTACCGCAGAAGATGGACGGAAAAGTTTGTATACAACCTGCTGAAGATGAAGAAGGTAAAAGATTTAAATTAGAGAAATATAATCATTACTAATTTGCATAATTTTAATAAATAGTCTTAAATTTAATTGTGTGAATGCTTGATGATTGATTTCTAACAAATGCATATTTATTTGAACAGATTTTTAGAAAATGAGTTACTTTTTTTTTTAAAGAGTTAAACAAATTTTTATAAAAATACTTTATTATTATGTGTAAACTAAAAATGATAACAATCAAAATAATTGTTTGTTGATTTTTGCATATTTTTTTTTTTTTTTTTTTTTTGAGATTTCATGTTATGATTATGATTATAGAATTATTTACATAATAAATGTTTACATTTATTAGATGAATTGAATAATTCTATGTGATTAATACAGTAATGTCAGAAAACCAAAAAGTTTGACAAAAATGTTGTAAAATCAATGTGAAAAGTTAACAGTATTTCAGTATTGCTTTTTAAGTTATGGGTAAATATTAAGCTTATTTTAATAAAACAAAAAAGTTGTAATTTTTTAGTATTAATTTTATAGGCCACAATATTGAATACATGCCATATTGTTAGGAAATTCCTGAATACTGACACTGACACTGACACTGACACGCTTATTTAATTTTAGTTTTGTTTTGGTTGCTATGTCTTGACTCTGGTCCAGCATAGTACACAGCCAACGGTATCAACCGAGTATAAGTTATGATATTTTTAAAATAAGTTTCATTAGCCCTAAATATTTTCTTTTTGTTTTTTTAAATGTTCTTTTGAAATATTTTGATTACACCTTTTATTATTTGCACATTTTCTGTATATCTGTTTTGTTATTTTATGAGGTTAAAATTACCTACTTCAAATTGTCTAAAATGGAACCTATCTAAACAGAAAAAATTCTGTAAAACAGAATAGTTTTCTATATTAAATTTTGCTATAAACCAGAAATCTGTCTAACTCAAACTCAAGAGATTTTTAGGTTCAAACAATGTAACTTATTTTGAAATAAAGCAGAAAATTAAAATTCCATTGTATACAAATAAGTAAAATCACTTCCAGTTATTTCACAGCAGAGCATAATAAACTGTATTTTGAAAACAATTTCAAATCTTTTCAAAGAAATTAAGGTTACACAAAGAGGAGAAATACAAAGTCCACAAGTCCCTTTATCATTTCATCAGGCACGACAATGAATACTTTTAAGAGTTGAGAATTTTCAAGAGTCAAATGTGTTTCTGGGAACCAAGTTCTTGAGAATAAGCAATGAATGCAATTTATTGAAAATAATGAGAATAAGGTAACATGCTACTGTCAATTTCCATGTATGGAGTAATTAATAACTGACTAGTACCAAGTATTCAAGAACAACTTCATTAACATTGCTAGTAATTAAAGAGATTGAAGTTAATGATTAATTAAAGTATTAAAATTTCTTGAGAAGTCAAATCACAGAATATCTTAGATAAAAAGGTAAAAAAAAAAATAAGATGAAAAGAATATTGAAACCTCTTCAAAATAGAAACCTACCGAAATGGAAAAAAATTCAGTACCATGCAATTCCAGTTTACACAAGTTTTACAATAGTTAACATGTTTTATTGTGCATGTTTGTGTGTATGGTTCCAGTTTGCAATGGAATACTGAGCATGTCTAAAAGTATGTTACAAGTTTTGCAAAAGTATGGGGAGCAAGAATCTATGAAAGAAACATGCAGGATGGATTGCACCATCTACGTATGGTAATATTTGATTGGTGAAAGCATTTCAGGAATTGCCAGTAATTGCTAGAAGAGAATGAGAGAAAAGGTAGCCCTTTGACAGTTTGAATGAATAAAATAGTGTAGATTATGCACTTCCTCCTCACTAGGGACGTTTCAATATTGCCAATACCATAACATCATATTGATAAGAAGTATTTTTGTACTCAGTACTTTTGGTCCAGTATCAATACTATTGAGATATGTCAATACATTTCCCCAGATATTGGATCTGGTATCATTTCATTTTTCAAAAATGGGTAAGGTCTGACCGAAACTGAATTTTGCATTGAATCAGAAAGTAAAATTATATAGTTACCAAAATAAAATTATTTTTGGTCATTAATATTTCTAAATAAGTGTATTATGTTAAATTTTATTTACAGAATCTATGTACTTAGAGTTCTAATTGGGCTGCAAGTTGAAAAAATTGTAGACCTATAAATTCCCACTGTCGTCTGTTCAACTGTCTTTCCTTAATCTCGAGAATGGAATTAGATAGATGAAAGCTGAGACTATATATGAACCAGGAGGTCCCGATTAACTATATATGAACCAGGAGGTCCCGATTAACTATATATGAACTTCTGGTGCAAACTGGAAGACATGTTATTTCAGTTCAAAAATTTTTCCCCTGAAAGGTGTTAGATAGATGACTTGCATGACTATTGTTAGAGGAAAATTTTGATATACAGTGGCAAACCAGTACTAATTTGAGTGGGAGAACATATATATTAAATTAGATAAATTAAAAATATGATTAAAAATTGTAGTCCAGCATCGTGGTGACGATGTCACAATAATTGGTCATTATTATTTAGAAATAAATATTTAGTTAAACACTATGCAGTACTTTTGTTTGTTAATCAACTTGGATCATTAGTGATGATTAAAATAAGCTACAATTTGTACTTGTTTGCACTGACACTTTAAAATTTGAACACAATAAAGAACTTTCAATGTAAAGACACTGTTTTACCTCTTCATCAACAATTTCTTATACGTCCCTATCCCACTTATAATAGTATCCACAGAGCCCATTAACATGACCATAGGTCTTGTTCATCTTTGACCATCTGGGGCTTGTTTTGTGTACATAAGGCATCATACATGTGTAAATTAAAGTACTGACTGATGCCCTGACTTCTGAACCAGATGTCATGGATTCAATTCTTTGCAGTAAGCAACAAAATATTAATTGCTGCTCTGGGGCCCATTCAGCCTTCATTGTATTGAGTGCATTGCCTTTTCATCAGTAAAAACAACTGAAAGGCAACATGACAGACTGAACAGTGACAGCCAGCAAGATTTTCAGTTTTGATACTCAATTCCAATACTGGTTGGCATCAATACTTTTAAGATCAATACTGATACCTGTATTGATATTTTAAAACTACTTTTGATACTGGTACCGATACTTTTGTGATATCAGATCATCCCTACTCCTCACTGATGACACCTGCCCCAACTCTTCATACAGTAGCTGAACATTTAAATATTGGTAAGGATACTTTTATGAAATGATTTTTACATGCTTTGTCTTGCATTTTTAGACCCTAGAACAGAAGGAAATTTACACGAATTATCATGATTTTGTTGAAACTTAGACAGGGACTCAGTATTTTTAGGAATGTTTATACAAATTGATGAAACATGGTGTTTCATGTATGACCTGCAAACAAAATGGCCATCATCTACATGGGTGAGCCCAAAATCAACAAAAATCAAGGTGAAGACAATGCCCATTACATTTTTCAGTTTCTGAGGACTGATTCACAATAACTTGTCTGATCAAACTATAAAGTTGGCATTTTATTTAGTTTTGCAATGACTTCTTAAATGATTAGGACACATCAGGCATGATTTGAGGACTTCCAGAAATTGAATGTTTCCTGCATGACAATGCACCTGCATATGCATAGCCATGATTGTCTTGCAGTTTTTTGCAAAACAACAGGTCAGTGATTCACTGCCCTCCATATTCTCCTGATCTGAACTTTGTAGATGTTTTTTTATTTCCAAAGATAAAGTTATTCTTATATTCTGAATGGAAATTGAGAGAAAAATATTTTAAAACAAATTAAGAATAATGTTTGAAATTTATCAGATTAAGGATGAAATCATGAGCTATGAGCATATACAATTTCAAAACTAGCTAAGTCCACTTTTTCCTTCCAATTCTGTTTGAAACATAATGGCTCCACAGCCATTATCTTTCAAATGTAGAATATGGCTGATTGATATATGGCTTTGGCTGATTTTGAAACCAATCTCCAATTTTTTTTCTTGCTAGTTTACAAATGAATAACATCAACATTGAAAAGCAAAAAAAAAAAAATATATCAAGATCATTTTTAAATTATAAAATTGACTGTTTTTGAAATTAATACATCTCAATATAATTCAAGTTAATAGAAGTTTTTAGAATTAGTTTTTAAAAGTTGTATTTGATTCTAAGTATTACAATTTTTATGAAATGGCAAATCAATCTATCTCTAGACAAATTTCAAAATAATTAACTTAGTCTGTAAATAAGAAGAAATGTAACAATATTTGATTACCTTAAATGATTTAATATTACTGCATATATGTGTGTGTAATTTTGAAGATAAATGATTAGTGTGTATTTATTGTAGAATACTTCATAATTAAAATGCATTTTCTTATTATTTAATTAATGGTAATAAATCTAAATATAATTGTTTGTATAATGTATCTCTATATGCTACATGATATAGTGTAGAGCTTAAGTCTATTGTAGAGTTGTATATTAACACAAAGTTATCCAAAAAAAAAAAAAAAAAATTTAATCTATTTATATTTTTCAGATATTGATGAATTTTCTGTAAAGCATGTTGCTGCAGCCAGATATTTAAGAAATCATCGTTTAATTAATGAAGTATTTAGTGATACGGTAGTTCCTGATGTCCGTTCAGTTGTGACTACAGCTAGAATGAGTGTGTTAAAACGGCAGGTTCAGTCATTAACAATGCATCAGGTAAAGAATTACAAAATATCATTTTTGTGATTACATTATTTAGTCGTTATAAATTATCAATATTTTTAATGCTTTTATGATTATATATATATTTAATTATGCAAGGTGTTTATACTGCATAATAATAGATTAAGATTAATGTAACTGTCAGTTAAGTCAATTACAATTATTTTTCATCATTCCAATATTATTTGTATTTAAATATCCATTATCGTTAAAGATGAGTTCTGTTTTTGATATTTTTAATGGCAAATACAAGGTAATCCTAATTAAAGAACAGGCAGCTCTGAATTAAGGAAATTTGCAAAAATTAAATTACATCACACCACACCAGGATGTGTGTAACTAGTAGCCCGGACACCCCCCAGTGGGCATTCTAGCAGCATTATAAATTCCTATGGGGCATGTTTGATGCACTAAATATATGAAAGTTTTATGCACTTAATTTTTAAAAGTTTGATGCACTTAATATATATAAATGTATAAAATTCTTCGTCTTAAAAACTAAACTTTATATTGTTAATTTAAATGTTCGAAATATGACACTCAAGAGGGGTGCCTCTAGTGCCCATTTTTGGCATAATGTTACACGGACAAACACACGTTCAATGGGTTTTATATATAGATAAGAACCACAGAATCAATTTCTGGTGTGTATAAATGAAAAATGATCTCTGCACAAACATTTTCTTACTCCTGAGTTTATAAAAGATGTTCTTTTAAAAACTTTTGTAAAAAAAAGTTTGTTCTGAAGGATGTTCCATCAGGTAATCTAATGGAGTTAGAAAACATTTGTGCAGAGATTGTTTTTCGTTTATAGAACCACAGAATCAATTTCTGGTTCTTATTATGCAAAAAAAAAAAAATGCATTAGAAGGTATATTTATGTAAAAACGCTATTACAAATATTTATATACAGTTTTAATTATTGAAATTATATAATTTATACATATATGGTTTTGGGAGCTGGAACATAAATCATTCAAGTACTTTTATTACAATAATAACAGATTGGTGTCTGTGTTATTTTAATAAGTACTGATGGTTAATTTTATCAATTGTTGTTATTTTAAATTAATGTTAATTTCAATACTATGTTTTATATATTTTAATAAAAAGTGTGCAAATGACATTTAATATTATTTATGCAAAATATATTATCTATTAGAAATAATTGAAAATGCTGTTAAGAATTATGTAATTATTGATTAATTACACTAGTAATTTTAATTTGAAATTTATTATTACTATTATTATTATTCTGTAATAAGTAATTAATTGTTTAAATTAGAAAAAACTGGAAGCTGAATTACAGCAGATTGAAGAAAAATTTGAAGCTAAGAAAAGAAAATTTTTAGAAGCTAGTGATACATTTCAAGAAGAATTAAGAAAGGTAATTTTCAAATTTGTGATAAATATATTTATATTAAAGTTTTTATTAGATAGATAAAAATATTGCCTAACATATAAGCAAATAAAAAGTTTAAAACATCATGCATTATTGGCAACTTTATACTGCAATTTTTTTTCTGTATATATTTGTGATACTTTTTAATTAATTCAATTATGTGGTTTAGCGTAAATGTAGAGCCTATACTGCCAGCTTATATTATATTAATAATTCAGCATTAATCTGAATACAAGATGACAGTTCAGCAAATTATGGATTATGATCTTTAGATCATTTTCCATAATTTAAATAATTAAAAATTAGCTTAAAATCTAGTGCAAAAATAATCTAGCACTTTAAATATATAATTAAAACAGAAATATTTTTATCTGGAGATCATACATTGTATAAATTTATATACAACATTTGTATTCATTTATTTATTAAATTTGATACAGTAGTAGTAATTTAATTTTGTCAGAAAGAATTTGTATTGTAAAATTTATTTTTAATTACATAACTTGAGGAATAAAAACTAGTATGTGTAATTTAAAAAATATCTCTATAATAAAAAAATAGTTTTACTTGGTTTCATTTTTTGTGTAAGTTACTAATCTTTAATTAATAAATTTTTCCACCATTATATTAAAAATTTTATTAAACATATAGTAATAGATTATAATCAGATCTCTGATGACAAGGCTAAGTTCACACTGCCAAAAAATGACAAAAAGTGATGATTTTATCATTTGTCTTTGTTTGTAAAATGTTCACACCAGTTGTTATCGTTGGTCTTTTGTCTTAGTCGTTCGTAGTATCAAAGTTAGCCAAAATTCAACATTTGTCATTGTTGTAACAGAATTGGCAATCAATGTGGACTTCCACAATTCTTTGAACAAGATGTAATCACTAATCTCTTGTGTCAAAGAAATGGGTTCTACAAAGCTTAATAAATGATCTAAAGTATTTGGAGACATACAAAAATAATTTTAAAAATTCTTTGATGTTTTTTAATTGCAGTTCCTGGACCAAAGCATGGAAATCACTGTTTTTTTCTAAATAAAAATGGCTATGATTATCATCAATGTTTTGATTTTTTCCTTAACAAAAGTAGTAAATTCTTCTGTCGAAGTCAAAGAATTAACATTTTACTCTGCATATGTAACTTTAAAATGGAGGTATATATGTCACTTCCCAACGGAATATACGTACAGAAGATATAGAACCAACCTCCAGTGTGTATAATACAAAAAAAAATGAACGCTGCACAAACATTTTTCAATTCCTTCATAGTTGTTTTTCAGGTGCAACTGAATGGTTATCCAATGGAACATTATTGGAACTAATGCTATTTATAAAATTGACATAGGCAATACTGTTCTTTTTACACTTCATCAGGAATTCAAATCGAGCTCTAGCCTTGGTTAGGCCTAACGCAGTTTTACAGTATACATTAGCCAGTGTCACTAAACAGTAATATACATGCCACTCCACACTGGAATATATCCCAATGTGGAGTTCTTAAATATTAACTAGCAGTTAATCTTTTATATGAACAAAAGTTTTGTTTTTATTTTTAATAAGTTTATATATTATATAATGAATAAATTAAGTTTAGAAGAAACTATATTATTGATATTGCTGATACAAGATACAGCCAGAAAGGTTTCTGTAGCTTAAAAAAAGTTAAGTGTTTGTTAGAATTAAAAATTCATTATATACAATATATAAGTTAATAAGTTTATAAACTTAGAGAAATTATTTCTGTAAGACAACAATCATGCTCTCATTAATAATAGTATCTGAACTACTTATAAGATTTTTTGGCAATTTATTTCTCTTTATTTATTGAAACATTTATGTTTTTAAAAATAAAATTTTGGAAAGATTTTGATTTTTCATTTCTTATAAAACAATCATAAATTTTTAACAAGAAAAGCTAATATGATTTTTCTCAAAATCATTTAAATAATTTTCTTCATATTTCTATCTCTATTCTGATATTTAAATAATAATTTTATTTTTATTTAAGTAAAATAAACATTATATAATCAATAAATGTAAAGCAGAATACTTTGATAATTGGGTATTTTAGAGATGTACAAAAGCTGTGGATTCAAGCACATACCAGAAAATGGTAGAGAGAGCTCTTGAACAGTTAAAAAGAGAACTGGCATCAAGAGAAGAACAACGCCAACAAAGAGAAGAAGCTGAGATTCATCAACAAAATCAACCACAGCCTGTTGCCCATGATCAAATTTCACAAAATTCTCAGGATCAACTTAATGAATCCCAACCAGATCAACAATTATGTGAACAAGAGGGACAACAAGGAAATGAGATCAGTGGTCCACAGAATAGAGAAAACAATCTTCCTGCTAATGATTATAGAAGTCAAACAATGTCTCATGAAGTAAGTATTTGCATTTTTAATTTAAAAGAAAATATTTACTATAATATAAAATATTATAATCTATAATAATAAATAAAATTTTATCATTAATGTTAAAAAAAGAATTTATCATAATTTATAAATAATTCTAAGCTACAAGTAAATATTAGTTCATGATGATGTAAAATTGTATAGAGGGACTCACAATCTTCTGTGTGTAGGAGTGCCAGAAGGTATTAATGTAACACTGCCCAAAAACAGCAAAGAAAGCAACTTCATATAGCAAATAAATTGCATTTGAAATAAATCGCATGACTACACTTGTGCAAATGCTCACAAAATAGAGGTCTTTCCCATTTAAATCAATGGAAACATTTTGGAAAATTTTTCTGCTGGTCACAAAATAGAGATGGTCTTAAATAAATAAATTATATCATAGTAAATATATATTTATGCATAAAGCAGTTTTTTTTAACTCATAGCTCTTTTGGAGTTGAAACTGCAAACTACTTCATTTACATCACTGTTTTTTCTGAATAACATTATTGTAAAATATTCATATTTTGTCACAAGTTTCTTTAAAAATGATTCTTGTTTTTTGAAGATTTTTCAGTGCGACATAATTTGATACTCAATCCAGTTTTTTTTTTACTTGATGGCAGGAGTTACCCTGGCTTTTTTAACCATTTTCCAAAATAAAAATTTATTTGCCAGGCAGGTTACTTTTTTGCTTACTGTAACCTTTGAACCAAACAAATGAGAACAACAACAATATTAAAAAATATATATGCAAAGTTTTTATGACAGTTTCTCAAGCAATTTTATTTTTGTTTATTAACAATAAAATTTTATTAGACCAAGACTGATTTCTGTTCTTTCTTGCTTGTTTTTTTAATGAATAAACTTTGTGAATTTTGTGACAGACAGCATGACTCCTGCTTAATGTATGTGGAATCCAAATATCATGTTTTGGGACCATTCCAAGTTGATGAAGTGTTTCAACAATGCATGTCTGTGATACATTAAGATTTGTTGAAAGTTCACAAGTTACTTGTCAATTTTTAATAATTTCTTTTACATCTTTTGGGCATTCTATCCACTGTATATTCTTTAGTTCAAAACTTCCCATATGGAACTTTTCAAACCACCTTTGACATGTTTGAAGTTTAGAAGCATCTCCATTTACATTAAGAATATTTTTTTATTGTTTGTATGGTGTTATATCCTTTCTGAAACTTAAAAAAATATACGATGGATATACATTTTATCTGCAGACATCTCAAAAAGTTCAAAATAAGTTTTTAAACAAAGAATACAATCTCATATTAGCAATTAATGTTTTAAATTTCAAAATTGTTATAATCCATCCCAAATCTGTGTTAAGTAAGACAGCTGTTAAAAATACTCAAAAGCTTTTCATTCAACTCAATAATTCTATTTATTTTTTTGTCATATATATCACTTGATATACTAATACAGTTGTGATTCTTACTTTGAATGCTTCAGAGTTTGAACACAAAATTCAACAAAAGTTTGCCTCAAGTTTGAACTATGCATATAGTGAAAAAATGCACTAGAAGTGTAAATGTAATCTGTCATGTGTCCAAGTCATCTCTCACTCTTGCATTATGCTTGTATGTTTTCAGTGCTTTTTTTTGCTTTATTTTTGTGTGTTTGGTTATATATACTGTATTATGTGCTATTCATCAATTTTAAACAGTTTCTTCCTGCAATCTTTCTTTGTTGATAGCTTTTTGGCACCCTGAATGTTTTGTATCTTTTAATTCAGAATGTTTTAAAGTACATTTGATACATTTAAAGTTTTGGAGCATCTTCCCCATACACATCAGTCTTTTTTTCTTTTACTGTTTGTACAGCATTGATGAAATTCATAAAACATAATATGCTCAATTTACTCTTTATCTGAAGACATTACTTGATTTTATTTAAACAAAATGTAAAGTAAAGAGTTGGAAGTAAGCTTTTAAACAAAGAATACAATTTTACATTATCTATATAACCATGACAAAAAATCTCAGACAGCATGTTCTTTTAATTCGTCTCTAGCTTATCCTTCAATAATATCAAACAGAAAAATTTTGTACATTTATAATTATTTTATATTATAACTGTGAAGAGTTTACATTAAAAAAATTTTCATATTAATAATATATAAAAAAGTTAATGCGCAGTTGAAAAAAGCCTGTGCAACAAAAAAAAGCTCAAACAGCCATTTCTGACAAATAATACTTCAGACAGTGCATTAATATTTAATCTTTGCTTTGTATAACAGTGTTTATATGATCGTTCATTGTATGAAGAAGAGCATGCATTCATTTGGAGTAATTTCATCCCAAATTTTCTTTTTTTTTTTTTTTTTTTTTTTTTTTTGCTTTAAACTATCCAGCTATGCCTTTTTAATTTTCAACCTATTTTCAATAGGGGAAAGGTTGGGACCACTCAGTTGCAATTTTAATGTCTTAATATTATGTTGGGCCAGCCAATCCATTCTGGTTTTAGCAGTATGGCAACTTGCACCGTCCTGCTGGAAAATAAAATGTGTGATATTGTAATTATTCTAATGATGGTAATAGGTTTTTTCAAGGATTTGTTGATATTTTGCTGCATTTACTGATCCCTCAATAAAATGCAAATTTCCCACACCTTGGGCTGACATGTAACCCCACACTATAACACTTGGTGAGAATTTTACAGTGTACTGTAGATGGTCATGATAGAATACCTCTTGCTTTCTAATGACTTTTTTCCCTATTGCCTCCAATTCAGATTTCAAACTTTGCCTCATCACTAAAAACAACCTGCTTCCACTGTCATTGTGTCCAGCATTGGTACTCTTTGGCCTACTTCAATTGGTTTTTTGTGTTTTTGTGAGAAGTGGTTTTGTCTTTGTCACAATTAACAATAAAAAATACAGTAATAATATTTTCTTACTTGGTAGAAACTGTAGCGAAGTTTGTGCAAGTGGATATGACAAATTTCTTTTGTAACGTCCTTTCCAGTAACTTTATTCCATTCATTTCACTAATTCACCGAGTGGTGCCCATGATTTTTTTAATTATTTCACAAAGGTGTGATCAGTCTTTATTATCGTTGCTGGCCTTCCAGGTAATTTTTCTGGATGAATTTTACCAGTTTCCTGACACAGTAGTACCTTGACTTACAAGTTTAATTCATTCTGTGACGGAACTCATAATTCAAATTACTCATATGTCAAATCAGTTTTCCCCATTGAAATGAATTGAAATGCCATTCATCTGTTTTGGACCCCAAAACACCACAATTTTTTGTTACATGATTTTAAATAAGAAAAATGGACTTATAAATAACACATATTGTATAAAAAATACAATAGAATGTAGTGCAATAAACTGGTTTTGTGGATGTTGTGGCATTTGCTGCATAGATAAAGAAAGAAAAGATGAAAAATTTGAGAAATGAGATATGATGGTGCTGCACACAACATGGAAGTGAACTAATGTCTACATCACTCAACTATGTGTTTTTCTATAAGCTCTAGCCTGACAGATGTTGAAAAAGTAACAAAAATGATAAAATTACAGCAGTTTTCCATCTTCTTTTTCTTAATCTATGGTTCACTGTGCCAACTAGTGGTACGGTATCTGTGAAACTGACCCAAAGTTTAGCTCTCAACTCAAAGCAAAAAATCAGCCAAGAAATTGCTTGTATCTCAAAAAACTCATAAATCGAGGTACCAATGTAAAATCTTCAGTTATAATAAAAGTTTACTAATGTAAAATAATTATAAATGTACAAAATTTTCCTGTTTGATATTGAAAAATAAGCTAGAGATTGATTAAAATAACATGCTGTCCAAGGTGGTTTTTTGGGGGGAGGAAGTTATAAAATGTTAACTTTTACAACTTTTATAATTAAATCACACATCTGTGTTAAGATGCAGAAGTAGAATGTGTGTGACCAGTAAATGCAATTTTTATTGTATTATACAGTATTTACATGTTTTATTTTTTGTGTTTTAATTTATTATTAGGACATTTAACTGTGTTATTTTTACCTTAAATTATGTGTATTTGATGTTTATTGAAATGGTTATTGTTTAGGGTTGGGGAATGGATTAATTCACTTTCCATTATTTTTAATGGAAAAAATTTATTTGAAATTTGAATGACCTCCTGGAATGAATTAAATTCGAAATATGAGGTGCACTGTGTTGAAAACTGTACATCTTCATTATTTTAACTTAAATATTTATAATTTAAAAATATAAATAGATGATTAATTTGTGCATTTTATTATATTAAAAACATTATGAGAAATATAATTTACATTGACTAAGTAAAAAATTTATATTTATATCCTAAAATCTGGAATTTGAATTCAAATGTATTACAGAGATGATATTGTATAAAAATGCATAGGTAAATAATTTTAAAACTTCAAAAATTACAAAAAAAAAAAATTTCAGGTCACAGTTTAAAATATGATTGAAAAATGAAATTCAGTGAACAGAAATTTCAAAATTCCATTAGCCAAATATGACTTTATCTTGCAGAGATGGGATTTTTTTTATCTTGTTCATTTTCTGACATTATTATGAATATCAGAAGATGAGCATGATGATAATGGGGGAGAAAACGGCAAGTAGATCCTGATGTTTCCTTGTTGTCTTCTGTGACAGCATTCTAATAAAATTGCTCACACAATCATAACAGACTATATACATCTAACCAGAACTACTTTCCAAATGCAAATTTATTTGAAAATTGTCATGAAAGGAAAACTAATAAATGAGATAAACAAACAAAATCTTTATTTTTCCTAACATAGAAAAAATAGTTATTACCTCTTCAAATAATAATCTTTACTTGTTTTTACTTCTTTACTAATAAACTAACAGATAAGCCCAGCAAAAAACTGTGGCAAAAAGTAACGACAGTGAAGATTAAGATTATTATATTATAGCCAATCTTATTCGTTTTCACAGAATGCAAGTATTAGGTCCCCCTGTTTCCTATCAAAAATGCAAAAAACTGCATCTAAAATAGTATAATAGAATAAGTATAATAGTACTTGATAAGTATAATAGAAGCCAAGTCTTTCATGGTAAGCCTTAATCTTGTCCCTCTCCTTCATGGGGGGAATTTTGAAAAATTCCTTCTTAGTGTATGTTCTCATGACATATCTTAACTGTGTACCAAATTTCAACTTTTAACTCTTAACCATTTAAGCTCTGCACTTATTATCATCATCAACCCATTTCGATTATATTATAAGATGATAAGTTTTTTATACAAAGAAAAATTTTAAATAAATTAATTTCTTTGAATATAACTAGGCTTTATATACAACATAAAATCTGTTTTCATATATATAAAGTAAAATGAAATGTGTTAATAGCAAGGTCTAAGGGATTTTAAATTAGTAAATATATTTAGTATTAATTGCATGATATAATAATAATCTTAATATCATTCATAAAAAAGTTTTTATAGATAAGCTGTTGATTTCAGTGTCTTTATTTTCCTTGTTATAATTTAAAAATTATTTTTTTTGTATAAACTAATTTTGTGTGTTATTTTTAATTTAGGAATACAATCAGCCTTTAAAGGAAACAGCAGATATGGATTCTATCCAGTCAAATCCAATGGCAGCCCTTTTATCTGTTTCACAAGGACTTCCAATGGATCAGGATAGCATTACTGGGATGCAAGGTAATTGTAATTAAAGTACCCTATCTAAAACTTGTGTAAATCAGAATTACATGACATCAGATTTTTTGTTTTAGCAGGTTTCCATGTTGAACAGGTTTTTTTAATCTTTAAACTATACCAGTTAAATGTTACACAGTTATGTTTATTTTTTATAGTAAAATTACTCTTTAACATGTGCAAAAAACTTTTATTACAAGGTTTAATTCAAAGTAATTCCAATTAAAAATGGAAGCATTTTGATTGTAAAAAGTTTTCATTGTTTCTGAGAACTTGTGCTAGGTGTATGAATACTGAAAGTAATAAGTTATAAGTACATGACAGTGAATAATTCCAATTCAAATATCAAAAACTAGTATCTTACTCAGCCATTGGAAATTCTCATTGCGTTATATTAATACAGAGACCAAGTTATGAACTAGCAACCTATCAATGGCCATAGAAAAAAATTGAAAGCCTTTCAGAAAATAAAGCAAACAAAAGGTTATATTAATATATTTTTTTACTGTCAGGATCACTTTTAATTGATTTTTTTCCATAATCCACACATGGCAAATTGCTATGAGATGTTCCAACCACTACTTCAATCAGATCAAAACATCCATGCCTCCTCACTGACAGAATACTCTTGCTTGATAATGCATGAACCTTATCTATAAATGTCATGTGTGTCATTAGTTATGACCAAAAATACTAACAAAAAATTGGCATTAGATTTTGCAAAAACTTAGCCAATTGTACAAGGAACTTGAAAAAGTTATGAAGAGGCCTCAAAACTAAGACCCAGTTCACACGGTGAAAGGCACCAGTGTCTGATCCAAAAATGTAAGGCAGATTTGCAGCAATGTGAAGTTTATGATGTATGGTCCTTATGATAGAAAAAAAACTGTCTTATAACACAGTTAAATCAAAATAAATCTAGATCAAAGTGAAATATAACTAAAGCAATTTGAAATTTAAGAAAATTATTATTAGCAGTATAGACTTTTAAACAAGCAATGCTTATCACCTTCAGGAACCCTAAATGCAATGTTTTTGAGATGAACATTATTATGTATTGAAAGATGCTAGAATGTCAACATTAAAGAAAACAGTTATATTTATGAGATGTAATATGTTTTTAAATTTGGATAACATTTGAAATCCTGTTATAAAACTCAGTTAAATGTTTTGATATTTGAGATATCAAGTTTAAAAATAAACTCTCAAGATAAAAAATTATCTTATTACTAATTTTCATTTTTAATAAATTATATTAATTACATTTCCATTGTATATTGTCATATGTTATCTGATGACATAATAATAATTTAAAATTCTTTGTTTATATATTTAAAAATTTGACTTTTTTAAATGAAATTATTTGTAGAATAAGGAAGTTATAATGTAATTTATATAATTTTTAAAAAATCGTGGAGTTATTTAATGTTAAATGACTATTATTCTTGTTCTAGGTCAATCATTACCAGAAAGAATGTCAGGTATTTTGAATCAAGCACCACAATCAGATCATACTATGTTATCAGAAACATCATCAAAAATGATGCCTGAGCATCGTCGTATTTCTGTATCTCCACCTTCAGGGCCTCCCAGTCACCCTGGTTCATTAAAGGATGATTGTATGGAAAAAATGCAAATAGATTCTCAATGAACATTTATTGTAAATAAATGGATTTAGTTTAAAAAGATTATTAGTTAATTTATATAATTATTTGAGTTATATTAATAAACTAAGGTGACTTTGAACAACCGGAAAGAGGTTATAAGTTTCTATCAAAATTTTTCTTTTCCTAATTGAAATTTGCACTTCAATTTAGAAACTATTATAATATTGCTATTGTTATTTTTATAAACATTTGAAACAACAATATCAATTTAAATTTTTACAAGTTTCCCTAACTATTTCAGAAATATATTCTGAATTTTTATAACAAATGGAAGAAAAAATAAATTTGAGATTATAAACAAATTTTTATTCCAGCTGACATAATCATACAAAAAAAAATTGTTTTTAATTACTTTTGTTGTAATTCTCTAATAGATTCTATAATTCTTACGCGTGAACTTAACTATTAACCCAATAGTTGTCACAAAAGTTTAGTAAAATGACTCAGATAATTTTTGATATATGTATATATGCTGCTTAAGTTTTTGGTTAAAAAGACATTGTTACTACGATACTTTTACTGGAAATAAATCTTATTATATAGAATCAAATTGTAATATTGTCTTCTTATTTTGTTACTCTTATTTAAAAAGTTGTTTTGCATTGATTCTGCTATTGCTTTAGGGTGGGATACTGATCTAGTATTTCAGATTCACCATTTGTTTTCACGATGATAGTTTTTTAAATACCAGAATTAGCATAATTATGGCAGACACTGATTTATAGTTGGTTGATTCCAACTATAATATAGTTGAAATGAGAATAGAACAGACTATTTTAACACATATTTTTTAGTTATAATACATTAAAAAGTGAATAAAATATATTAGCAATGTAGGAAATTAACATACATAAAAATTCCTGATTTTATCTAGCATATATAGCAATATTCTTTAATTTGACATGGGATTATTTGTCAGGTATAGGACTAGATTAGTTAATTTTGGGGGGAGCAAAGATTGGGCCTTATTTCTAATGAAAAATTTAGATCTACAATTATTTATTTAATGAATTTAATTTTGGTTTGATAAACCCTGAATATAATGTAATATTTAATATAATTTCATTGAAATTCATAACATCAACATATATTAAAAGTAACGCTAAACTATATTACAATAAATTAAATACAGATTACTTATAACAAATCAAAATTTTACTTTTAAGGTTTGTTCCGTAAATTGTCATACAATTTCCTAAAAATTTAATTTATGGGCTGCTTGATTGTCTGGACTTTGCATTTTTTCTGTAGAGAAACATTTCTGGCTTTTAGAGGATCTTGCTTTTTTTAAATTAATATTAACATGCTTAAATTTTTTTCATAACTTGCAGATGTAGTCAAAAACAAACAATATATAACTTACATTTCCAAGCCCTATGTATCGCAGTGATGAGGCTTCAAAATTATTTGCATAAATTTTCTACAACAACTGAAACATACCATACCAAATTCTTTAATATTATTTGAATTAAACAAAAATGGAGGTTGTTCTTGAAAATCTAAAAGTTTTTCTGGAAAAAACTGTATTTAAATCTTTATTATATTTTATGCTTATTTAATAGCTCTTTGGGTTCCATTTGTGTTGACACATTCAAAACTGCAAAGTTAGAATGATATCAAGACCAAAAATGTCAATAATTAAAATTTCTGCAATTAATTAAAGGATCAAAAACTATGTTTAGTTGAAAAAAAAGCTGTTCAGACGTGAACATTCAGAAGTCAACTTATTTGGAGCAATTCATCAAACATTCTGTTCAGAGACTTGCTTTTGAGCACACCTTTTGTTGTGCAGCTATTTTTGTGTTTGCTATTTTTCTTAAGATGTTTCCCTCATTTGCGAATTTTGAATAATACCATGCATTAACTGAATAGAATGTAAAATAATCGTTTCAAATACAGTCCAAAAAATAGTGGTATTTGAGAAATTAACATTAAAATAGATGTGATTGTGAATTACACAAAACAGGATCTTTAAACAAGTATTGATTCCAATTGAAAACTTGCTTTTTTAACAGATGATTTGTTCCTTTGTTGTTAGTTGGCAATACAAACTGCTACTCTTCGCTGGTCATACAGACTTGCATGTTTTTTTTTAACTCTCTGCCTTGTGGGCACTAAGAGGGTCTCATTTAGTAGGCCCATTATGGGTTCGGCCAGGCCCACAATGGGGCGACCGGGTGGTGAGGGACGGGGCCCGACATATCCGAACGGACCACCCCCCCGAAAAATTCCTGGGGATTATTCAACCCGTTCGGATTCGATCCCGGGTCCCCCAGAGCGGTAGGCTGCCACCTTGACCGCTCGGCCATCTGGCCGTCCAGACTTGCATGCTGAGAAACAATTACCAAGAAATTCTAAATTTCCTCAAATCGTTGATTGTATCAGGTAGCTGTTGTAAAGAAAGAAAGGTACCATTGTCTCAAACGTGCTCAATTGAGGATAGGTCGGGAATATCAGGTGCCATGGAAAAAAATGAAAGGCGTCTTGAGATAGCAGTATATGAACAATCACTAACTTGTAGGAAGACTTGCCAGATGTTCTGATTTTTGATATTTTTTCGCGTCCTGTAAACTTACCGGGGCGGCCTATTGTCCCAGATTCTTTCCGGCTGCCATCTAACGATAAAAGTGCAACTTTTCGTTCTTTTCTTATTTTAATTCATTTTGTTGTTTATTTTAGTTAATGTACATTGAACTTTTGGTTTTGCTTTAATTGATAATCCTTCACACAGTTTTCCGCTAGAAGTCGCGAAAGAAGGAAACGTTAGCGTTATAACAAAACCACGAAGTTGCATAAGTTAAGAATTATTGTAAGATTGTAAATATCGAATATTTTCTATTTCAATGCTGCTTCACTGACAAAAGACTTAACCCCCTCTATATATCGAAAACGAAGTCATGGACTCCTACTTTTACATTTAAATAGACGATTATTACATTTTGGATTCCTGATTGCAATCAAAATCGATCGATCAGATTTTGAGAACAAACATATTCTGCAAGCCACGTAAAAGAGGCTTCGCTAACGCTCTGCCTCAATGAAATGAACAGGCGTCCACTGAAGCTCAATACCTCCCCCCTTATCCGATTTGTCATTACCTCTTCTCCCTCCCAGTGAGGATTTCATTTACGGACAGCGCCTTTAAAGAATTGGATTAGGGTGCCAATCCTATGAAGTTTCTTTCGTCATGTAGGAACAATTTTTAGAATAGATATCGACCACTATAAAATATTTTTAAAAGTAATTTTTCAGTTATAACAACTTTTGATTAAGATGGCTTAGTATATTGAAAACAAAAATATCTAGAACAAAAAAAGAACGGGACAAAAATGTCCTGGTATTTATTTTTTTCACTGTTCCCTACAAAATTCACGCACTTTTTTCACTATTTCCTTCAGAGTTCACACTTCTCCCAACGATACTTCCACTGTTGGTAACATTTTTCAGTCATTTATGGAGAACTCCATCAGGCGCTTCGTGGCATTAGTCTTGATCGCCTCTGCGTCTTGAAATCTTTCCTTTGAGCGGCTTGTTGAGTTTGGGAAAGAGCCAAAAGTCGGCCGGAGCCTTGTCTTGGGAGTAATGAGGCTGCCGAACCTGTGCAATACCCTGTTTTACAAGGAATGTATGGATGAGATGCGACCCGTGGGCAGGAGCATTGTCGTGGTGAATGAACCAGCCAGAGCTATGATCTCTTGCACCTAACAGCATCTCATATGTGATGTAAAACAGTCATGTATAACAGATCTTATCTCTTGTTATAATCTTCGTGAAATTAGGATCATGTTCTGCCAAATCACCGATACGACGATAACAACGTAAACATGCAGCTATCACGACTGCCTCGCAGTGACTTCAGGATAGCACCGGGTCGCCAAAATTCACACACATGCAGTAGGGTCCAACGTGACATGACAACATAATCTCCTCTCCAGCTTGCAAATACTTTAAAAAAACTAGGGTTTCTCAATTGGGATCCCGATTGTTTTTTAACCCGGGAAATCCCGCAAATTTCTTAAAAGTTCACTTTTTTTTTATTTTGTGTTAAGATTGAGGAAATTTTGCAAATAGAAAGTATAATTAACTCATAAACTGTCAGAATACATTTGTATTTATTAATTTTAAACCTACTTATTAGTTGTTTTTAATTTTTGCTCGTTATGGCATGTCACAAATGGTCAATAATCAACATGTAGCTTATTTGTGGCAGGACTGAAAATTCTTTACTTGTCAGAAGCTGTAATATCTGGAATAATTGCGCTTACGCTGTCTTAATTTTTAACCATGCCCAGTAGCTTCAATAACTGCATTATGCCAGGTTGTGCAAATTGGCAAGGATACAAACGAGTATGAAGTTTTTCATCATAAACGTGATTATTAAAACCAAAACGAATTGCCGAATTATAGTGTTATAAGCTTGATGCCGTTATTAAAGCAGCCGAGGTAGACAAATCAAGAATACTAGAGAGCAAAAGAAGTACTATAATCTCGAAAACGAAGTAGAAATATTCCAGGCTACAGGTTTTATCCCGGAATTCCGGGACAAGCAAAAGACCGGGAAAAGAGAAATCCTAATCGATACTTTTTGATCAGACCTTGTATGTAAAACTAACCGCAAAAGTACGAATACTACACTTACTAGGATGCTAGTACGTGTATTTGTCAACCTGTTATTTCGAAAAACACAAACAGATTGTTATTTAAAAAATAAAAATAATAAGTCAAAAATAACATCCTGTACAAAGTATGTCATGAACGTCCCTATATAAATAACAAGTTGAGAACAGACAGCCATGCCCGCCGTAAGCGGGCGTGTAAGGCCTGCCCCACACGTGGGATGCACGTCCAGGGGGCTGCAAATTGGTATTGCTGGCAACCTCAGCGTAGGTAGTGCGGCATAATCGGTATTGCACACGGGCGCTCAAACAGCTAGCGGCGCTGCTGTTGACAGAACAATAAACGGTAGGAAATCGATGGTTTTGGAGCCACGCACAGCACTAGTAAATTGTTCTTTTTGTCTATTTATTTTCAACAGTTAGTTTTAAATAAATAATAATAACAACTTGTTACTATAATTTACAAATAACTACTTTGCCTATCACTATATTCAACGCCACTGCGACAAGGTTTGTTTTTAAACTTGTAACTTATTCAAATTAGATATCCTTAATACGTATGTAATTTCATTGTATAATTTTATACTTTTGCGTATCTTTACTAATATAATTGAAAAAATCTATATTTACATAATGATTATATCTATAATAACGGATGTGTTCTGAATTAAATTATTAGATATGACTCACTAGTCTTTGCTATGTACGAAACCTTCAAACTTTTTTGTTATGCAATTCATTAACTTGCATAATCATTTAATCATGTACACATGTTATATTACATTACATTTACAACGCAACCTGCTTTGAGTATTTAAAATATTAGATTGTAAGTATCGTATGTTTAAACTTTCTATTTGCGTTAATTAATATAATATACCACCAGAGAAGGCAACGGGAAACCACTTTGGTTGTAACTTCCCCAGGATACGTCAGGATTTCTGATATGGCACGCAGAGAGAATATAATATACAGGGGTGCAAAGGTAGGTTTACAGTTGTGAATCTGAGAAATACAGATGTTTGGTATTTATTATTATTTTTTATTTTTAATTATTTCGTATTCCTTATTTGTGATTTAATTTATCAATGATTTTTCTTGAGTGTATTTTCCATAATAACGACTGTATACCTTCTTTTGCACCACCTTTGTATATAAAATACAGTCAAACCTGTTTTTATGCGCTCTTTTTATGTGCGATTTTTATTTGTGCGATTTTTTTAATGCGAATTTTTAATTTGTGCGGTATAGTTGGCGACTAGTCTCGTGCGATTCGTCATGTCTTACGTTGACTTATTATAGCTAAATAAACTTATTATAGCATAAATGCACTTATTATAGTAATATTATTGCATGAATATGCGAAAAATGAAATAATTTACTTTTTAAGTCAACAAAACACCACCTGGACAAAAATATGTAAAACAGACGATAGACCAGACGATGCAGTCAAGTGCTGACATCTGTTGTCAATAAATTCTATTTCGTACGGTTTTGAGTTATTTTCTATGAAATCGCACAGAAAAAGACCGCACAAAAACAGGTTTGACTGTATATAATACAGCTTGTAATAAATGGTGAAGGACGGAGTGCAATATATCCGGAGCAGACTGTCCTTTAAAACTTTACTGGGATTTTTCGACTAGTATGAAGTCGATGTCGAGTTCCTCACAGCGGTAGACTGTCATCTTAACTACACGGCCATCTGACCGTCCACCCGACGAAATCAATTGCTATATTATACACAAATATTATATTATTGATAGATCAATGTTGTATTTCAATAATGTTTGAACTTAATGTGACTTAGGGCTCACCTCATTTTTCTAAAAATCATAATAGATTTGTAGACATGTGATTAAGACTAAACTTGAAATTATTTGTCTTTTCTTTCAGATAAAAGGAACTCAGTATTTGAAGAAAGCGTATTCAAAATGGTAAAAATCTGGATTGATAATGTCAATTTTCAATTCAATTAGAAATTAAAATATACAGTAGTTTTAAATTACGGCCTAAAAGCGTCTTTTATTCGTACAGTACCAGACCAAATATCCGGTTTCTATAAATCCGGAATTATCGGAAAATCGGTTGTTTTTAAAACTGGCTAGTTTTGAATTTGATGGACTTTAGTACAGCTAAAGTTCGTTATGCGGCTGCTTTTTTTTTTTTTTTTTTTTAATTCTCGTGGCGTACACATCGCACGATACCAGTTCCAGTGTGACTGCTGGCATTCTTTATTTTATATTTTAGGTACCTTTTTTATGGCATATAAGGCGCAACTTTTGCTGAAAAAAAGGCTTAAAAAATCTCTGCCTCTCATATGTGAAGTTGCGATCGCCCCTAGGTTAATGAATTTTCCATCCTTCAGTAGGTTTTCAGTAGGCTAAAATAAAAATGTTATTGGTTTAATTAAACATAATTATAATTATTGTTGTTATTACTAATTTTTTTTCTTGTTATGGTTAAGCTGCTTTTGTATATGTTCAGGTAGAATATTTTAATGGTAAATGACTTCTTTTAAACTTCTGTTTTTTCCCTGATAAATAAAAGTGTGCATTCTAATCTTACTTTTTTAAAAATTAAAATATAGTTTTAAAAAATGATGCCAAATATCAAAGGCGCGGGATGACTCAAATACACTAAAGTAAATACTTTTTGGGCTGCAATTTGAAAAAATTGTAGATTTGTTGAAATCCCACTCCTTAATCGTGAGAATGGAGTTAGATAGATGAAAGACGAGATTAAATTTGCGAACCTTAGGAGCAGGTGGCCCCGATGAACTCTATACGAACTTCTCATGCAAACCAGAAGTCATATTATTTCAATTCAAAAATTTTCCCTGAAAGGTGTTAGATAGATGACCGGCACGACTCTACTGATAAAGGAAAAGTATGATATACAGAGGCAAGCCATTACTAATTTGAGGTGAAGAGCATTTATATTTTAAATTATTTCCTAAATATCTTACGCTGAAATGCAGGTGCGTCCTACATGCTGTAAAATATGGTGTATATTTTGTCTGTGTCTAGTAAACTGAAAAATCTATAAATCTGGACCACTTTTGGTTTCAAACTTGTCAGATGTTTGGTCGGGTATTGTATTAAGTTTATGTGCACTAATAATTATTATAAAATCCATTTGTGCAAGTTTTTAATTAATACTTCTTGTTAAATTATTTTCTTTACTTAACAGAATAAACTGTTTCTTGGGATATTTTGTTCTGCGTTCATAATAGTTCAAGCAATTGTATGTCCACCAAATATATGTGATGTCATAGAGTGCGAAGATGTGAATGATTGTCAAAATAAAAATGGGATAATAAAAAAGAATGGTGGTTTCTGTGGATGCTGTGATGTGTGCGTTATACAGTTATGTAAGTTTAATATCGTTATTATTATCGTAAAATAAACTTTTTAATAGGATATTAATAATAGGACTAATTTTTTAAAACTCTTTCTGCCCTGTGGGCACTAAGAGGCCTCTTTTTTAGCAGGCCCATTATGGGTTCGGCCAAGCCCACAATGGGGCGGCCGGGTGGTGAGAGAAGAGGCCCGACATATCCGAACGGAGCACCACCTGAAAAATTCCTAGAGATTTTACGATCCGTTCGGATTCTGATCTCGGACCACCCAGAGCACTAGGCTCCCACCTTGACTGCTCGGCCATTCGGTCGTCAATAATAAGAGTAATAAAAGGGAGGTTTTAAACGAAAATAATATATGACAAAGAATAAATTTGCAGGTTTACTCATTAGCAAAAGTCAACAAGAGTACGCGCAAGCAAGAATAAATAAACTTCCCGCCAAAGTCTAGTGGCTTACTAAACGAGAAGCCTCTAAACCGCGTATAAACCAAATAAGAAGTTCGCAAATAGTTCGTGAACTTTTCAGCTGTTCACGAGCATAGATTCTCCCTAAAACAATGATATTTTATTATGAGATTGTAAATTGTTTGAGAATAAAGTCTTTATGGTACCGCTTCGACAAACTTGCTAACCAACTTTCTACAACTGTTCGCGGACTATACTAGAACGGCTTAGCACAGACAGACTTTGATCTGAAGTTTGTTAACATTTAAGTTAAGAATGTTAAACTCAAAACACATTTGTTTATGTTAATTTAGCTGCTAATGTAACTGTACATGTTGTGAGTTATTTGTTATGTTTGTTTTTCTTTTTATGTAATAATTCATGTTTCAATTTTTCGTACTCTAAATCAAAATGCTTATTGTAAGTTTGTATCTTTTCTCTTTTGTAACTCTTTCCGCCCTGTGGGCACTAAGAGGGCCTCTTATAGTAAGCCCATTATGAGTTCGGCCAGGCCCACAATGGGGCGGCTGGGTGGTGAGTGACTGGGACCGACATATCTGGACAGACCACCCCCCAAAAATTCCTGGGGATTTTTCGACCTGTCCGGATTTGATCCCAGGTCCCCCAAGACGGCAGACTGCTAACCTTGACCGCTCGGCCATCCGGCCGTTAAGTTTGTATCATCGCGTGGATAGAATATTTATGAATTATTTTAAATTTTTGTTCTATATTTTTACGTTCGATTTTAAATTTAGATCTAAAACTGAGATATAAGTTAATAATCCGTAAAACGATTTATTATGTAATAAACTAGCTCTAAAAATTATTAGCATTTTTTCTTATGCATGATCTTTGTAAACTGAAAATCATGTTCATTTTCAACATTATTTTATTTTACAGATAAAGGAGCAGATTGCCCTATTCCCATTAAAGGTATCCCTCTTACAAGTGAATGTACTACAGGTCTTCATTGTGATAATGCTACGAAGACATGCATCAAGTCATGAGCAAATTAACGGAAATTTGACAATAAATATATTTACAAAGATTAATGCAAATTGTCTGTTATTTTACATTACGTGTTACACTACGATGCCTGGCTGCACATTTCTACACATATGACATGTGAATAATTTCTCTTTAATAATTATTGTTTTAGAATCATTATTTATTGTTATAAAAGTGATTTAAATTATATTCTTATCGGTCATATCAATATATATTAGTTAAATTATAATTGATATCACAACTTTCCGGACAGATCTTGTATATAGATAAACTTTAAATCTCTCGTTTGTTTGCAAGTTCCGGCAACCTACAGCTCCTAGGGATCCGGAATCGAATCCAGACGGATTGAGAAACCCGAGGAATTTTTCGGGTGTGGTCCGTCCTTGTATGTCGAACCTCATTCTTCACCACCCGACCGCCTCACAGTGGGCCAGGGCGAATTCGTAATGGGTTTGTTTTTAAAAAAGTCGCTCTTAGTGCCCACAAGGCGGAAAAAGTGAAAAATTTTCAATCAACTTCAAGGATAATAATGGTAAATAACTGGTGTACAGTATAGGCCTATATTAATTAATTGCTTATTTATATTTGATTTTCTTCTCTATGATTTTCCGCCCTTTGATTATAGTGTTGTGGAGGCTCTTCCCTCTCCCTCGGAAGAGAGAGCGTTTACGAGTTCATAAAAATAAACTACTGGAGAGGGAGGAAAGGTTTGGAGACCAAATGCAGTTTTAATCAGTTGATCGCTATCTCTCGAAACGTGAGGACACGTTCCGTCTTTCTTACAATATATATACAGCATTTTAATAAGTTTGTAATAGGCCTAATGAAAATAATGTTTGTTTATCAACTTCTTTCTTCTGTTAAGTGCCGTCCGTAACAACAAGTCAACAGGATACAACCCCTACAGTTTAATATATCTGAGAATAGTAATAAAATTACTTATTATACGAGTATATGATCAAAATGTCTAGTTCTATTGTTTATAGAAAATTATATAAAGTGATAAAAACAGAAAGTAATAAATTAATAAAATAAAATTGTTTCATAATATATTCTTACTAGCAGATAGGCCCGGCGTCGCTCGGGCAAAAGTAACGATAGCAAAGATTATTATGTTATAGTCAACCTTACCCGTTTTCACAGAATGCAAGAATTAGGTTCTCCTGTTTTCAGACTAATTAGAGAATTTTTAGAAGGGTCTAAAAATATACTCGATTTTCTGCAAAAACGAAAAAAACTGCATCTGCGTCTTGCATGTCGCTTTCTCTTAACACTTCCATTGTTGATGGAAGTGTTAAGACTTAATCCTGTCCCTCCCCCGTGGGGAGGAATTTCGAAAAAAACCTTTCTTAGTGTGCGTTCTCGTGACAAACCCTGTGTACCAAATTTCAACTTTCAACTCCTAACCGTCTTGGCACGTCTCGATAATGTATATAGAAGCTTTAATCCTGTCCCTCTCCCCCGTGGAGAGGAATTTCGAAAAATGCCTTCTTAGTGTGCGTTCTCGTGACGTACCCTAACTGTGTAACAAATTTAAACTTTCAACTCCTAACCGTTTGGGCTCTGCGCTGATTATTATTATTATTATCAACCCGTCTCGATTATATATATAGATCTCAAACAATTGCATTTATAAATCAAATGTTTAGTCGGTGCTGGAGCTACAAAATCATCTGGAACAGAATTGGAGTCGAAACCAAGGATCAAAAGCCCTGTTTATATAAGAATATACTCATTCTGAAAATTTAAATATAAATGTCCAGAATATCAGAAACTTAAAACACAAAATTTAAATCTGTTGTACGTACATGAATATTATTAATATGTTTATTATAGGGGGAGTTGGCTCGGCATCGACGCTGCTGGTGACTTTTTTTTTCAACTTTGAAGTGTCGTTGAAGTGCTTGGATTTTTTTTCTGAAGTTGTGAAGAGCTACCGGATGATTCAAGTTAAAATGGATAATCTAGGTTTAAAATTAATTAGATGTCTACTATTAATTTCTGGGATTGAGCCCAACCCTGGTCCGTTATCGAGATCCCCTCCGGACATCGAGAGGGTGGATATGCAAAAGAGAGGTCGAGGCAGACCTCGTAAGGGGGATTCAAGTGAAACTGAAAGTCGTAATTTAACTGATGTTGTTGAGAAGAATCTTGTTGTTTTAGATAGAACACCATTGAAACGGAATCCGGTGGGAGTAAGAGATGCAAATATTTAGGACTATTTTACTTTGTCAGCTGGTGCGGAGGATGATCTGGGTGAGGAGCCACAATACACCATTAAAGCAGTGTATGACCTAATTCAGGAGAAGTTCTTTCAACTCTCTGTTGATTTGGGTGCAATTAAGGAAGAATTATGTATATTGAAGAAGAGACATGATGACCTAAAGGATGACTTCAATATTGTGTCTCATAAAGTGGAAAAATTGGAACAGGGTGGTAATTATGACGGTCTATTGAGAGGTAAGATTGAATTTCAATTAGATAAGTTAATAAATGAAAAAACGAGGAATAATATTGTTTCGAGGAATTTCACGTTTATTGTAGACGACGGAGATTTCACATTTTATTAGAAATGAGTTAGGTGTCGAGGAATTTTGTTTGTCCAGTTTGGTCAGAATTTCCAGAAACGATACCAAATCTATAGTTAAAATCTCCCTTGCCTCTGTATATGAGAGAAACTTAATCCTGCGTGCATTCTGGAAGGCAAAGCCTAACTTGTTGAAAAGGTATAAGGAAAATATAATATTGACAGCTGACTTATGTAAACGGTCTAGGGTCAGGAGGCAAAAACTAGTTGCAAGAATTGCCCAGGAGAAGTCCAATGGCCATAAAATCATCGTTAGAGATGACTGTTATATTAAGAACGGCATAATGTTCACATACGATATATATTCAAATGAAATCATCCAATTAGACTGTTTTTTTTATAAGAAATCAGGGGTCTCGCGATAATCTGCCAGGATTGACGAATGATGATAACTTTTTACTAAATGGCTTAAGAACCAATAACTTTGTGACTCGGCGAAATGACAATTTGAATTCTATGGTTTTGACTTCTCCGGAGTTGGGCCAATGCACCGATGCTGGTAATGCTTATATTACTTTTTGGAATATTCAAGGTATGGCTAATAAGATTAGTGATCGATCTATAAAGCATTACCCAATGTCAAATGATGTCGCTGGTATTTCTGAGACTTGGTCGATCAGTTCTAGTTTTTTGGAGAACTTGGATTTACAGGATGATTTCTGGTTAACCTATAGTGCAGCACTCAAGGAACGAAGATTCGGTAGACCTGCAGGAGGTCTTTTGTTATTAATTAAGAGATCGTTTGGTTACTTAAAGTATGTACAAGTTAAACCTTGGTATATTTTTAATTTAATTGAGCTAAATCCCAAACTTCACAAATTGTGGAGATCGAGGTTATTGGGAATTATATTAGTATATATTAATCCAACTGCAAATTATAGTAATTACATCGAAGAGTTGCAAATTGTGATTAACCGTTGGAGTAATATTACATACTGTTGGATCTTGGGGGGAGACTTTAATGCACATATTGTTGAAAATATGGATGTAGTTTATCAAGGAGATAATCCGGTTGTTAATAACGTTAGGAAATCCAAAGACAGAGTTATTAACCCGGCGGGAGGTCGTTTCTTAGAATTTTTGCAGGATAACAACTTAACTATACTAAATGGAAGAATCGCTGGGGATGTTCCGGGAGAATATACGTTTCTGAGTCACAGTGGGAAATCTGTTGTTGACTATTTTCTAGTCAGTGAAGATATGCTTTATTTCTGCCGGTCAATGTCTGTGGTCGACAATGATCAGTCCGATCATTTCCCAATTCAGTTAACCCTATTGGGTCACTTGAGGGAAACAAAATCTTTATATCCTGACGGTCAGAAGCAATTAAGATTTGACAAAATAAGAAGCCTAAGATTTAATTTACAAAGGCTAACAAGAGAAGTTCCAGAGAGGTTTCACGAAGTGTAAAATCAAGAGGACAAGTTAAGCCCGCTGGTTAACTACGAAAATCTTATTAGTTTATTAAATTCGTTTCGTGCTAAATTTTGCTTCAAAAGTAGGCCGCGCAGGTTTATTCAAAGATGGTACGACAATAAATGCTATTAACATAAGAAGAAAAAACGGCGAAGCCTAAATTAGTTTAGAAAATCTAATAAGGAAATTGATTGGAGGAAATATATTGACAATAAAAGAATTTATACCAATTTGATTAGAGCAAAACGAAGAAGATACTATGCTAATTTAAACAAATACTTAATAGGAACGTAAGATTCCAAAAAATTCTGGGAAGTGATCAATAGTTTTCGACGACCTGTTGCTCATTCGAAAGGATTTGATAATATACCGTTAGATGAATGGAATAAATTCTTCGATGATTTTTCGATTAGATATAAGGATAAATTGGCGATTACTAGAATGGGGAAATTTAAAAAGATGGAGTTCTTACCAATGGAAGAGGCCTTTACACAAAAATTTCATTCATGTGTTAAGAAGCTAAAAACTAAATCGGCCCCGGGTTTTGATGGGATTCCTAATATAATTTTAAAATTTCTACCAAATACAATTTTAAATTATATAATCAGGCAATACAATAGATTCTATGTAATGGGAATCATTCCTGAGTCGTGGAATCGTGGTTTTTCGAATGGTATATAAGAAAGGAGATAGAGCCAATCCAGCTAACTATCGCCCGATAGCTTTACTTCCGATGTTTCGCAAACTTTTTACTGCTATGTTGGCGACAAGATTTATCGAATGGACTGAATATGAGAATTTACTAAATCCAACCCAATTTGCCTTCATTTTGAGTGGTGGTACTCAGGTTACTTTGTTTGTTTTATTGGCCACTATACAGATCCAGTTATCCAAAAAAAGACACAAAGTTTTTGCTTTGTTTGTTGATCTTGAAAAGGCATATGACTCAGTGAATGTTCGGACTTTACAGAATAAAATGTTACATTGTGGAGCGGAGAGTAATATGGTCAAATCGGTCGGGCTATTGTTTGGGCATTATGAGATGATCTGTAGATATAATTGTGATCAGGGATGTCCCCATTCGATTTACCGAGGCCTATTACAGGAAGACCCTTGGTCTCCCTATCTGTTTAACTTTTATATTTATGATATTAATGATATTTTCGATAATGACGACGATGGATTCACGATAGGTAGTACGGTGATCCATTCTATTTCGTATGCCGACGATATTGTTGTTCTAGCACCGACGGCGGTTGCTCTTAGAAGGAAAATACGACTATTAACTATGTACTTTTCTCAATTGGATTTGACTATTAATCCGAAGAAATCTCACATAATGATATTTAGGAATGGATCAAGACTTCCTAAGAAAAATGTCTTTCGTAATTGATAATACAGAGATTAAGGTGGTCAACAAAACAAAATTTCTAGGAGTAATTTTTTCACCTTTGCTTTCGTTTGAAAGACAGACCAAAGATATGATGGTCAAAGCCAATCGATTAATCCAGGGTGTGATCAAGCTATGCGCCAAGACTCGTTTGGGCTCGATCCAAACCCAGTTTAATCTATTTCAGTCCTTGGTTTTTAACTCTGTGATTTATGCATCTTCTTTATGGTGTCTCTGCAATGTCCAGAAGCTGGAAGTTATACAGAATAAATTCCTACGTAGATTGTTTTGGTTGGATTACAAAACTCCGGGAAGTGTGTTAAGAGTGGAGACAAATAGATTTAGTCCTATGGCGCTCATCATGAAAAGATGTTTAAAGTTGATAATTAAGCTAAGAGACAGTGGTGGCATCACATTCAATCTTTTATATCAATTATATAAGAACTCTATACAGAAACCATCTAAAAATAACTGGGTTTCTCTAATCTCCAAAATGGTAAACGGTTTTGGCTGTTCGATTGAACCATTTATATTCCCGTCGGATTTTGAAGAAGTATATCAACAACTTATTTGGAATGTTCTTAATATCTCTCATTCGCGAGATATAGAAGACACTCGTTTAAGAATATCACAAAACAGCTATAGTACGATATTATTATTTCCAAGTAATAATAGTTATCTATTCTCTAATTTGCCGTTTAAAATGATGAGACTTTTTATTCAACTCCGACTTAATTCTAATTCTCTAATGTTTGATGATAAATTGTAGGGGAGAGCGGGGCTAAAAGTTTCCGGGGTAAGTTGTTCCGATTGAAATAGTTCCACAAGGAAAAAAAATATATATAATTAGTAAATATGTCATGAAATCGAACGTTTCTGCGCACCGACGGCAGCTATCTTAATCAGGCCAGTGACGTCCGGTACATTGGAAATAGAGCCTGTACGTCGCTGATCCACATAAGTAAATATTTTCGTGTTTGATATTTTTGGTATATCTGGCGAATTTAAATAATTAGCGATTAGTTGTTTGGTATTTTTATTCAAAAATGTATCGAGTATCTTGATATACTACGCTAAAACTGTATATGTCTCGTAACCTAATCTAGTAGTTGCTGTTTTGA
This sequence comes from Centruroides vittatus, assembly GCF_030686945.1. Taxonomy (NCBI): domain Eukaryota; kingdom Metazoa; phylum Arthropoda; class Arachnida; order Scorpiones; family Buthidae; genus Centruroides; species Centruroides vittatus. Next base: position 555,466 of record NW_027122649.1, on the reverse strand, counting down.
ACCCATGTGTTATCGGGGCTAGATGTTCCCTTCTTTGGGGGCATGTTGTACCTTGGAACAACTTGCCCCAGTTCATCTGTACCGGTAATGCAGTAAAAATAATGTGTTTTTTTTTTCCTTTTGCAGTATGCAGACTTATATTCGAAAAACAACACGGGGTTCTGTATCTCAGGAGTTGATGCAAAGAGCTGCAGATGCAGTTATTAAAGATGGTTAAAAAATAAAAACTGTTGCCAGAAAATTAGATATTTGTCATATGACGTTATATAGATTTGTAAAGAAGTTGAAATCTGGAGTAGAAAACGCTGCGATTGGCTACAAAAAAGTAAGATTGGTTTTTATTGAAGAACAAGAAAACAAGTTGTTAGAGTATTTGTTAAATGTAAGCTTTACTGACGAAAGACAAATCTTGGATAAGCCAGGGTCATCAGGAGTTGTAAATTTGCCTGCAACTTCTGGTGTTATACAAGAACTTGGAAAGGATGTTCCTTTCTCCCCTTTTCTTTAAGTAAAAGTTATAAATGTTGAAACGTAAAAATGTTTTCTTTATAATAAATTTAAGAAAAACAACTAATTATTGATAAGATGATATTGATTAGTCTTTAAATACATACTTAGTTAAATAAATTATTGTTTTTTTTACATATTACACCTTCCATAGATCTTGTAACAACTTGCCCCACCCTGTTAACAACTAGCCCCGAACCGGGGTAAGTTGTTACTTTCCGACTTTAGGTATTGTATTATCTATATATATAAAAATGAATGTATGTCTGTGTGTGTGTGTGTTTGTCCTTCATGCATTACCATACCATTTATCCGATTGCCATGAAACTTTGGGAAGTTGTTTAATACACTCCCACAAAGGTTTCTGGCATATGTGAAGACCACCATTTCCCCCCCTTCAAAAATATATTTATATATGGATTAAGGCTTTTATGTCCAACAGATGGCGCTAACTTCCGACGACCTAAGTTTGCTTCTCTGTGAGGCATTGTTTTTCTGTGAGAACGGACTAAACCAGATCATTTTCTATCTATCTATATAAATAAAATATAACGTTCGTTTGTTCCTACCGATTCCTTTGAAATTTTGACACTACGTTGCATTCGAATACGCACGTGTTTTTATATAATACACATGTCGAAATTCCCCCACTGGGGGGAGAGGGACAGGATTAACGCTTACTGTGAAGAACTCGGCTTCTATTTATACTATTTTGACATGCGGTTTTTTGCGTTTTTAATTGCGTTTTAATAGGTGACGTCAACAGAATATACACTAAAAAGGGATTTTTCGATATTCCCCAGCGGGGAAAGGGACAGAATTAAGGCTTACCGTGAAGAACTCGGCTTCTATTTATGTGGGTTTAACTGCGGTTTTTTGCGTTTTTAATTGCGTTTTAATAGGTGACGTCAACAGAATATACACTAAAAAGGGATTTTTCGATATTCCCAGCGGGGAAAGGGACAGAATTAAGGCTTACCGTGAAGAACTCGGCTTCTATTTATACTATTTTACATGCGGTTTTTTGCGTTTTTAATTGCGTTTTAATAGGTGACGTCAACAGAATATACACTAAAAAAGGGATTTTTCGATATTCCCCAGCGGGGAAAGGGACAGAATTAAGGCTTACCGTGAAGAACTCGGCTTCTATTTATACTATTTTACATGCGGTTTTTTTGCGTTTTTAATTGCGTTTTAATAGGTGACGTCAACAGAATATACACTAAAAAGGGATTTTTCGATATTCCCCAGCGGGGAAAGGGACAGAATTAAGGCTTACCGTGAAGAACTCGGCTTCTATTTATACTATTTTACATGCGGTTTTTTGCGTTTTTAATTGCGTTTTAATAGGTGACGTCAACAGAATATACACTAAAAAGGGATTTTTCGATATTCCCCAGCGGGGAAAGGGACAGAATTAAGGCTTACCGTGAAGAACTCGGCTTCTATTTATACTATTTTACATGCGGTTTTTTGCGTTTTTAATTGCGTTTTAATAGGTGACGTCAACAGAATATACACTAAAAAGGGATTTTTCGATATTCCCCAGCGGGGAAAGGGACAGAATTAAGGCTTACCGTGAAGAACTCGGCTTCTATTTATACTATTTTACATGCGGTTTTTTTGCGTTTTTAATTGCGTTTTAATAGGTGACGTCAACAGAATATACACTAAAAAGGGATTTTTCGATATTCCCCAGCGGGGAAAGGGACAGAATTAAGGCTTACCGTGAAGAACTCGGCTTCTATTTATACTATTTTACATGCTTTTTTTTGCGTTTTTAATTGCGTTTTAATAGGTGACGTCAACAGAATATACACTAAAAAGGGATTTTTTGAAATTTCCCCCACGGGGGAAGTGTTACACATTTATAATAGATACATTTTGAGCCACAACAACGTGTGGCCGGGTCAGCTAGTTAATTATAAAAAACTTACAAAAAATCAACCCGAAAAACTGTATTTATAGCAAAGTTAGATATATTACTAAATTTTAATATCTTAATAGTTATGCTAGAATTATGTTTCCTTAACAAAATATGAGGTTGATTAAAAAACGGAACTTGTAGCCCCGCTCTCCCCTACATATACGAGAATAATTCTTGTCCAAGATGTGCGTCCTTTTCCAAATTTCATCTGATTTGTAAATGTGAGAAAAGCCTTGAGTTAAGGCAAAAATACAATCTTATTAGTCTACATGAATGTGATTCGGTAGAAGCGATGTATAAAATATTTCATCGGGCAACATATCGTTTTGTCTGCAATTTATACAATTATGTTTTAAAGTTTTTTGATACTTAATTGTTTTTGTATTATTCGTTATGTTGCTTGTAAGCTGCATAACTCCCTTTGTAACAGGCTGAGGCCTTAACTAATAAAATTGATTTGATTTGAATATGTTTATTATAATTTTTGATATATCTCAGAATAATGCTGAAGTTATGTATATGTGATTAAAAGATCTAATTTGTCGTTTTATGTAAAATTTATATAAAATGATAGAAAAAGATTGTTAATAAATTAACAAAATTAAAATGGTTTGTATAATACCTCGAACTTAGACTGCACGTAAAGTTTCTGAACCACAGTAAGCTTATTCGAGCCTTTTTATAAGATACTGGGATAGCAATTTTAAGGTACTTTGGTAGAATTACTTGCCGTGTTATAGGATTACAACTATTTACCTGAGATTGAACCTTGTTACCCTATTTACCTTGTTGCCGAATTTTGCAGTAATCGTATTATTTTATCTGGATTTTTGTCAATGCATGCATACACGAGATATGTATATATACATATATATATTTTTTTGTCTCTTTCCACCCTGTGGCAATGGCGTAGCGAACACAACTGGCGCCCGAGGCATAACTGGCGCCGACACTGTATTGGCGCTCCTCTCCCCTCCAGAAACACACACAGTTTGTCTTAAAGACCATTTGGGCGCTCCTCTGCGAGTGGCGCCCGGTGCATGATACACCCCCTTGCACCCCCCTCGCTACGCCACAGTCCCGTGGGCAATAAAAGGGCTTTTTAAATCATACTCATTATGGGTTTCGACCAAACCTACAATGGAAACGGTTGATTTATAGAATAAGGCAACATAAAACGGGAGCTCTATGGGAAATTGGTCAACGGCCGGATGGCCGAGCGGTAAAGGTGGCAGCCTACCGCTCTGGGGGACCCGGGATCGAATCCGAACGGGTCGAATAATCCCCAGGAATTTTTCGGGGGGTGGTCCGTTCGGATATGTCGGGCCCCGTCCCTCACCACCCGGTCGCCCCATTGTGGGCCTGGCCGAACCCATAATGGGCCTACTAAAAGAGGCCCTCTTAGTGCCCACAGGGCGGAAAGAGTTAAAAAAAAAAAAAATGGGAAATTGGTCCGTATTTAGATGTTAGACACGAACGAAACTTATAAAACTCCATGTGACCAACCTGTTGTGAGACGCGAACCCGCGATCAACTACCAATGTTCAGTGATTTCAGCCATTAGCGAGTAACCAATAGAAACGTCTGGGTGGCAAAGAAAGGGCTTGGCGTATCTGGGAAAGATCACCGACGAAAGTTCTTAAGGTTCCTAAAACTCGAATTCAAGTTTCCCGGAGCGACTGGTGCTTTTATCTTCTCGGTATCGACCATAAATGTTTTAAATTATCAAATAATAATTTAAAACATTGATAATTTATTTTAAAAACAAGTTATAAATTTTTTGGGAAATTTTAAAATTCTTTATATGAAATTTAAGCTGAACAACAATCTTTAAATTATTGTTTTTATATTTTTTTAAATCAAGATATATTTGACTTAAATAATTTAGATATATTTAATTTAAATAAACTGAATAAAATTTATTATCAAACATATTTAAAATTTTATTAAGTTCAATGTAAAAAAGACCATATTTTATTTGTCATCAAGAAAAGTTTCAGTAAGAATGAATTAAAACTTATTTACAATTTTTCATTTTTTTATTTTTTCTCATCGAGTGGGATATTATAACCTATAAGAAAATGCTTCGTTGTGCTTTTAAAATATCCGATTTAAATATATTAAATATTTAAAATTATATTTATTATTTTTTTTATTTTAGAGGGCGCTGCAGTGTAAAATCGTGCCGGAGCTTTTGTCTTGAAATATTGTGAATTTTTGAATTTTATTATAATATTAATTGATTGGAGGTAATGTTGTAGTCAAACGATTATTTTTTATAATTTTGAATGATTTAGTAATAAGTAGATAGTTTGTGGTTTCGGTAAACAGTCAGATTTATCGATTTTTTTAATTTTTATATCAATTTCAGAGAAAAATGAGAGGAGGCATGAGGGGACGTCGAGGAATGGGTCGAACAAGTCAATTCAAACCTAAGCTTTTTGTCCCTCGATTACCGTTTGATTTTCACGTGGTAAGTATTACGTTTAATACTGTTTTATATTAACTTAGAAATGGAATTGTTAAATTATCAAAAGTAAGAGTTTTAACTGACAAGATGTAAATGATTTAAACTTGATTATTACCATCTCATTGTTGTCGCCGAATTAATATAAATTATATGACAAGATTAACATTAGAAATCTAAATAGATACATTCACATAGAATACAATGAGAATATATATTTATCAGAGGGATGCTTACAATGAAAAAAAAGATTACTGTCTGAGATAATCTGAGTGATTCCTATTTCTCTTCAGATGTTAGTCTGAAAAGGAATGATAGATGAGAAAGAAGTTAAGATAATTAAAAGAATAATTAAAAAAAGTTTTTCAAATTGTTTATTTTTCATATTTTAATAATCAATAAAGGATATTGAATTCAAAAAAGCAGCTCGATTCAGTTGCAAGAATTGTATGTGAAATTTAATTAGTAGATACACCATTTTATCGATGATGCAAGGTGATTTCGTATATAGTCAATAAAACTATGCATCTCTTAATTAAGATTTTTTATTGGGGAAGATATTTATGTGAGTTACTTTTATTTTGAGATTTAACAGAAGGAATATGTATATAATTATGTATAGAATCTCATCTAAATGCAAAATTTCCAGAAATGAAACACCTGAATTCAGTATTCAAACTTTGGGTATACTATAGATTACTCCCTATGGAATTTCGTGTGTTTGGGTATATATCTGGACTCAGTGGACCGAGACGAGTTCAACGATACTTTACTTTTGGACCGGAGACGAAAAATGAAAAAGTTATCATACTTTTTTCCGGCGATCGTGCGATGATAGGGAGTCGCGTCGTTCTCCGCTAAGTCGGCCTCGCTATCGCGATTGGGAGTCCCGTCGCTTGCCGTTAAAATTGCCTTTAGTAGACGTTTCCCCCCTTTTTTTATTTTGTTCAAGAACTACCGTGAATCGATCACTAGTTTAGCACATGGCGGCGTATGGTGGCGCCCGTACGAGAGGTCATGTTTGCCGCCATGTTCGCTGCCATAAGTAACATTAACCGAAATGGCGATCGCGTGATGATCGGAAGTCGCGTCGCTCTCTCCGCTCTCGTATCGCGTGTTTAACGCTCCGGGAGATGACCGTAGTCCGATGTCACGGTTTGCAGACTTTACCGCAAGATGGCAATACTAGCAACTACGGTGCCGTCTGCATGAGAGCATTAAAAAAGTATGGTAACTTAAAAAGTGTGATAACTTTTTTATTTTTCGTCTCCGGTCCAAAAATAGGGTACCGTTGAACTCGTCTCGGTCCCGAGTTCAAATATATAACCAAAGTCCTGAAATTCCATAGGGAGTAATTTATAGTACACCCCAAACTTTTTTGGCTGAATATGTTGCATTTAGGTGGTGTATATGGTTCCAGTTTGCTTGTGCTGTTGTGATTTTTATGTTTGTAAAACACCATGGTGGACCAACGACTTAGAAACACAGAAGAAAGAAGTCCGAAGACTAAGGAGAAAAATGGTAAGAAACAGTAACGAGGACAGGCAGCAACAACTAAAGAACGAATATAGACAGGCATTAAAGAGATTTAAAAAACTAATAAACAAGACACGATCTAAGAGTTGGCGGGAGTTTTGTGGAAAGAGTCATACAAAAGACCCCTGGGACGTTCCCTTCCAAGTGGCTTTCCGGGGAAGGAAGAAAACGCATGTACCAGACATTACCAACGAGAATTTTGATCAAAACAACTTTGATATCACTCAGAATATAAAGAAAATATTAGACTACCACTTCCCCAGCGACAACCCGGATACTGATACAGACAGTCACAGGGAAATCAGAATCAATCATAATAGCTGTCAAACCCATACAAATGACATTCCCTTTTCTTTTAGGGAAGTCCAGAAGGCTACATACACACTAAAGAACAATAAATCACCAGGATTGGATGGAATTTCAGCAGAAATGGTGAAGGCTGCATACACAGAAGTCCCAATTGCCTTCGTCCTTCTTTATAACAATTGTCTCAAAATAGGCTACTTCCCTGACAATTGGAAGATAGCAAACGTTAAATTTATTCCAAAAACAAAAAATGCAAACAGCCCTGAGCAATTCAGACCCATCAGTTTATTACCAGTACTTGGGAAAATTTTGGATGGGCTAATAATAAACAGAATTTATTACCATCTCCAGAAAAATGACAAACTTAACGAACAGCAGTTTGGCTTTAGACAAGGACGGTCAACAATCCAAGCCGCCCTCCGGGTAAAAGACTTTATAACAAATGCGTGGAAGAAGGAAGAACACGCCATGATAATTTCCGTTGATTTTAAAAAAGCATTCGACTACTTGTGGTGGCCGAGTGTATTTAAACGACTTAACAAGACAGAATGCCCTGCAAACATGCAAGAAATACTTAGAAATTATTTACATAACAGAAAAGCAGGCTACTTTTCTAATAACATTAACATTATAAAGCAGGTTACCAGAGGATGCCCACAGGGCTCGAGAAGTGGACCAGGCCTCTGGAACCTGGCATTCGACAGCCTGTTAGAAGAATACGACCAAACAGCAAGAGCAAAGATACAGGCTTTTGCGGATGATGTCGTTCTAATGATAGCGAACAAGAATTGCAACAGGCTAGCAGAGGAAGGAAACAGAGCCCTGGAGAAGATAAACAAGTGGAGTCAAACACATAAACTGGAAATAAATTATAAAAAATGTGAGCTCATGGTGTGTTCAAAAAAATTAGGAAGAGGACAACTTAAAAAACAAATTGGCATATATATCAACGGAAACAGAATCAAAAATGTGAACGAGATGAGATACCTGGGCATCATTTTCGACAGGGCGCTCAGCTGGAAAGAACACATAAATAAAATCCACCAAAGAATGCTTGAGAAAAGCAACACACTCATGCAAATTTCTAGAAATGTCTGGGGCTTGAACCACCGGTCAGGAAGATTGATATACAGAGCGGCGATCGAGCCTGCAATCCTGTATGGAGTACAGGTGTGGGGCGAATCGGCAAACAAAGTTGAAACGAAAAGAAAACTACGATCAATACAAAGGAAATTCATGATAAACATTTGTAAGGCCTACAGAACGGCCCCAACGGATGCATTGTTGGTTCTAGCAAATATCTTACCAATAGACCTCAGGATCAAACAACTCGTATGGGAATGGTCCCTAATAAAGGAAGACGTTAACAGCTTAAACAGCAAAGAAATAGAAGACAAAATCAAGAAGGGAAAATTGCCATCGGACATTGGTGAACTCATTCAAAAAATAAAGGAAAACCAACTGGAAAAAGCAACGAAAAACATGGACACAATTAGACATCCAGCAGAAGAGATCAGTTATAAAGCAGACATAGAACAAACACATAACAACCAGGAAGAACAATGGAAAATTTTTACGGATGGATCAAAGAACGCAGAAGGCTCCGGAGCCGGAAGTAGTTATATATGACCCAAAAAATTTTAAAACATATCAGGCGAGTTTAAAAATGGCTAAACATTGCACAATAACTCAAGCGGAGCTCTGGGCAGTCTTCAAGGCTTTGCAACACGTAGACAATAAACTCCAGAGTTTTAAGGGACCAATAAAGGTTTACACAGATAGCAGAGTCGTAATCCACACACTGAGGAATCAAAACGGAAGGACACAACTGGCCAACGAACTTATTGAACTGGCCCAGAAATTAGGCAAAAATAAAATAATAAAATTCCAGTGGATCCCTGGACACAAGGGAAACGAGGGGAATGAGATGGCGGATAAGTTGGCAAAGAGAGCCGCATTAAAAAATCTCCCAACAACATATAAAAGAATACCGCTCAATATTATCAAGAACAAAATCAAAGAAATAGTCGAACAACAATGGCAGGAAGAGTGGGAACACTCCACAACTGGAAGAACCCTATACAGATTCATACCAACAACCAACAATAAACAAACATACAGACATCTGAGACCCAACTATGAGGTCACACAGTGTCTGCTAGGACATGGAAATTTCAACGCATATCTTTTCCGCTTCGGCAAAAAAAAACAACGATAAGTGCGACACTGATACCGACAAAATAGATGATGTCTCCCACTATCTCTACGAATGTAGCAAATATGAACACCAACGAGAGAAATTCCAAGGACAGTGTGTTATAGCTGGATCTAATTGGCCACCAAAAAAGAGTGAATTGACTCAAAACAGAACCCTATATAGGCATCTTTGCAATTTCATTAAAGCAACCAGAAAGCTATCGTCACCAAAGGAAAGAAGAAGCAAAAACCATCGAAAAGATAACCCAATGAACAGTAGACTGACACTGACATCTCAAGAAGAGACTGGCAGACATTCGGAATAGCATCTGGATCAATACAATAGAATTGTATTGTGTAAATAATGTAAATACTATCAAATGTTAAGCTTAAATTGTTTAAATGTTTACCTTGATAATCGCGTTGTTGGCAAAATAGCCACAATTGTAAATTTTATGATTTTTGTATTCTAATTTTGCTATTTTGTTTTTTTAAAATATCGCCGGGTTTAGGCGACTCATGTGATCCCCTCTGACTTCACCTTCTATCCTTCCCTTTACTCTCCGACTTTTATTCTTCGCTCCTTTCATTTCTTTAGGGCTGAGTCTGTCAGCAAGACAGACAGCTCTCTTAAACTTTACTCTAAATAAATAATACCTTACATTTTGTTCAAATGGTTAAATTTCACTTACGTATATTGTCATGGCGGTGCTTCTGTTAGGTTAGGTTAATTAGATTAACTATATTTTTTGTAGACGTTTCCTGTTTCTTCTTCTTTTTAATAACTACCGTGAATCAATAATTAGTGACGTTTAGCACATGGCGGCCCCCCTCCGGGAGGTCAGTCAAGTACATGAACAGTCGGAAGCGCGGCCATAGCGCCGCCATGGCAGTATTCATATCTAAAATTCAACCGTTCAAATTTTGCAAAACAAAGAAATATAACTTGCCCTTAAAATTTTATATTGTAGCTGTAAATTTAACTGATACAATTTTTATAAATAATGATTAAGACCATTTTTAATGAATCTTCAATTGGTTTATTTTACTAAATATGTAAGAAACATTTTTGATTACCTTCAGTGATGATCATTATCAAATTACAAACTCTTAAATTTGAATTATTCAAATTTAAGAGTTTGTAATTTGATGGTCAAAGAAGTGAAACAAGAAATATTTGATATGTTATGCTTACATATTCACAACATATTTATTTTTAAACAGCATAAGTAAAGAATAATAAAAATATTACAAATTAAATGAATGTAAAAAGAATAAGTTTTGCTTTTAATTTAGTTTAATATAAATTTATTAACAATTCTAATTTTTAATATAAAATGAAAGTCTGCCTCCTTTTAGGTCAAAATATGTAATTCATTTAATTAATTACGCTCCAAAACGGGAATATCTCATGTAAACAAAGACACATACTTAAAACCAGCACAAATTAACTCAAAATACAGTCAAACCTGTCTATAATGGAACCTGTATATAGCAAAAACCTGTCATTAATGGAAAATGTCTTCAGTCTCTTGAATTTTTTGTTGCAAAAGTAAATATAAATTAACCTGTATGTAGCTGAATCTGTGTAACATGGAAATGGAAAGGAAAATCGGGCCGTATAATGGAAAAATAGGTATCTTTATCCGATTTAACACCAATTTAACAAGAAGTTTGCAAGCCTAGCATGTATAAATCATAAAAAAGTAAAAAAATACACATACCCAATGCAGAATAGCAAAACACTTTATTTATACGACCAATATTACAGTAATTTTATTGAGATTATACAGAACGTTTTTGTGTATTTTTATTAACAGCTGTTTTTACTTAACATAAATATGTGATGTAATTACAAGTTGTGAAATTTAACATATTATTCCAGATATGAGATTGTATTCTTTGTTTCCAAGCTTATTTTAAACTTTTTTTTACATCATATTTCATTTGAATAAGACCAAGTTGAAATGTCTACAGATAAAATGCACATCAGGTGTATTATGCATGTTTTTAAGTTTTGTAAAGGATATCATGCTATACAAACAGTGAAAAATACTCGTACCGTGTATGGGGAAGATGCTTCTAAACTCCAAATGTTTCAAATGCAGTTTTGAAAGTTTAGTTCAGGAAATTTTGAACTGAAGGATACAAAATGTACAAGCCTGCAAAAGCTGTTGAAGAGAAATTGCGGGGAGAAATTGTTAAAGATTGATGAATAACAACTCAAGAATTTGTGACAAATATTAGTGTCACAGACAAATATTGTTGAAACACTTCATCCACTTGAAATGGTTGTAAAACATGCTGATGATTGTGTTCTGCATGCAGTTTTTTTTTCACTTATGAAAAAAACAAACTGAATTGAGTATAATTTTGTCTGACAAAGGTAGGCAGCTGTAATGTTTTATTTTATTTGAAATTGGTTACTCATTTTTATATTCAGAGAGCTCTTTTACAAGTGAATGGAAAAATTAAAGTTAAAATATTTGTTATTAACTGAAAATCTGTTGTAGCAGTTGGTGATCGTTCCGTCGAGTACTGAGGTACCACTCTATTTGATATACGCGGTAACATTGTAACATATAGCGGAAACCTGTCTACTACAGAAGAGTTATCCAGTCCCTTGGGATTCCATTAAAGACAGGTGACAGGTTTGACTGTAGTACTTTTGCTAATGTTCTCATCTGTTTGTAACATACATCTTCAGGTACAATACATACAAAGCAGAACTAAATGAACAAATTAAAATTGAATATGATTTTTTGAACAAATTACAAATTCAGTTTAAAATCATTTTTGACCTTAAAAATACAAACACCAATTTTAAACTTCCATTTATGGTGATGTATATTTGCATGGTATAGTGAGATGCATATAATATATATATATTATATATATATATATATATATACACACCTAATCTTCAGAACTATCCAAGATGTAAAACAAAGAAAGAAAAACTTTTTTTGAACTGACAAAAAATGTGCCATGCTGTGGATAGCTTGTCTGTTTTTTTATAATCAATCTTCACTCCATTCTTAAGTGCTTTGTAGATTTCAATGGCTTCCAGGTATTTAAGGTGTGTCCTATTGGAAATCCTATGTAGCAATCATGTTCTGTAGACCAACACGTACATCCTAACTTCCAGCATAAGTGGCTAAAGCCATGGATGAAAGGTTTTTTTCTGATAGTATATTTGTGTTTTTTCATTCTCATAACAAGGCCCCTCACAGTCACTCCAATATATAATAATATGAGGTCAATTCTGTCATCTCACAAGGGGACTACATAAATCCTGGGTAAATAATTATATATGTGGTGCATTAGATCAATGGTTTCAAAAGTAGAATACATCTTAGGCAACTATCTTAATATGGCTTAAGAACATTATTTCCACCTTCCCCTAAGTTTAGTTCCAGTATTTCCATGTAGGACTGGAAAGGACAACTCATCAGACCAAATCACCTTGTACCATTGAGGTTGTCCAAAATAGATAGACTGCAAACTGCTTCTTTTGCTGAACTGGCATAGACTTTTACTTAATCTTGTATGAATCATAACTCATATCATGTAACCTGTTACTGGCAGTTTGTCAAGATATAGATCAGCCTGTTGGTGTCACTCCACAGTTCTGCAGCTTCCATGGACATACCAGGTCAGTATTTCACAACAAACTGATGCAAAATTTGATCTTCCCTGACAATAATAGTTGGTTGCTGCCATAACTGCTCCTAGGTGTGATAGAACCAGTTTCTTCTTGGGGTCTGAGGAAAGTTCTGACAGTGGACTCATTCAAACACAATTTCCAGGCAATCTGTCATATATCAAATAGTTGTTTCATTTTGTTGTTTCTGAAGGATTTTATAGCATACTTGCAGTCCTAGCCTCTATGAATATATAAGATTTTATAGTTTTCTTCATTTGTACAGTACCAACTGAGCAATATATAACGCAGCAAAAAATTTGCATGTTCAATTGAGCAACATCTGTCTAATGCTAAGAGTGCATAAATTTATTGTCTCTGATTTTTCAGAGGAGTAATGCTTTCAAGCATATATAGAGATGCCTGTTACAGTGATTAAGTCAATATTTGTTATAAACCATAACTCAAGTAGACTATTTTATTTATTAAATGAGTTTTGTTTCAAATGCAAATGAGTCCAGTTTTCTTGCTGTTTATCACAATCACAGATGAGGTGTGCATATATTTATTGCCCTGGGGGAGGTACTTGTGGTGTATTAGAGCAATGATCATGGCAATGATGTAGACAGATGATTGAAAGGAAGATGTTGGAATAACTATGGGAACTAAATTAAACTTGCAGAAAACATAATTAGTGTTTTCTTTTATAAATCTGTGTGCATTTTGTTCATAAAAGTTTAGACATGTTTTGGTGCAAATAAATTGATTCAACCAAGTTCAAACCAATCTTAAATGCAGTTGAATAGTTGTGTGTTTTTAAAATTGTTATTATTTAACTGCAATTATAATGGAAATTTAGAATGAATACAAAAGACATGTTTTATACTTTTTGTTCTTATGTGGAAAAAAAATGAGTTCAGAAAAGGAAGGTAACCCTGAGCATAATCAAAATGATGTTAGTGTCAGGGCTGCCCAAAAGTGATTTTAATAGTTTAAGGAGAATGATTATAGTGTGAAGGATAAAGCTTATCCAGGAAGACTTTGATAACGATGATCTCTCAGCACTAGTGGCAGCAGAACCAAATTTTATGCTTAAATGGAATTAAATCCTCAACACGTACATTTTGTTTTCTGTACTATGAGTTTTTTTTTGTTAATATTTTTATTTTTTATTTTTGTGATTTGCTTTTGGTTTGTGTTTTTCAGGCTTGTAAAATGTTTTTTAGAGGCTTTGGGGACATTTACAAATGAGATCATAGACAAAATACAAACATATCTCTGCTAAGTCCACCCTTCTAGCTACATCTTACTTGTTTAATATTCTTAGTTTTATGTATGTATTAGCAAAATTTAATTTAAATTTTCTGACTTTAAATACACTTACCATTGTTTTTACACTACATTTGTTTGTAGGAGCACATGGCCAGTGATTATATTATCTATTGGTGTCTTTGATGTTAATAATGACTTTTGCATGTCAGAAAATGCTTGCTGCAGTGGCGTGCAGTGACAATTTTCAAATGGGACTAGATGTGACAAAACCTATATTTTATAAATTAGAACAATTATTATTTAAACATCTGGAAAAAATTCATTTTATTTGCATATTACTGGTATGTTAATTTTACTTTCCAAACTCTGTTATATATAACAGAGGAAAAGTATGATGATCAGTCAAAAAATGACTCCCCAAGATTTTTACATTTTTAGATTCAGGAGACTTTGAAACATCAAGAAATGCAAAATATTTGGGGTTTTTTTCTCTATGTATGGATGTTTGTATGTGTGTGGGGGCATGATTTTTTTCACACTCTTTGAAGCTTAATACAGTAATACCTTGGTTTTTGTCGATTTTCTTCATTGGCGTGCCCAAGTGACCTCACTGCTAATTTTGCGAAAACAAAGGGCAACCCATGCATTTCCAGTTCAGTGTGGCATTATATCTTGTTGTGTGAGCATTAGCCCGCGATGGCCCACCATTGGCTAATATTTCAATTCCCTGAACACTGGGCGTTCAGTCGCGGGTTTGTGCTTTGCCAGAACGGACTGGTCATGTGGAGTTTTCTGGGTTTCTCCACGTCTGTAATGCCTGAATAGGGGCCAGTTACCCTTAAACAGATCTCCTGGAAGGCACTATTCCCTGCGATATGAACATCATAAACATATACAACTACTATTACATGACAATTACGTCACACTTTACCACAGGGCAATATAGGCTAGAAGCTCATGTCCAATTAGCTTCTACAAGACAAAACATTACCCCATGCGTCTAGCCAAACAATTCCATTGCTTTCCTTTAGATTAGTCTTTTATAACAATTTCTTATTTCTTTTAGTATTTAATGCTATATTAATTCTTTATAAAATGTGTTTTTGGTATGTATTTTGGAATGTCTAGAACAAATTGATTGGATTTACATTGATTCATATGTAAATAATTGCCTCGGATTTTGCCAATTGTTTTCGAACGGATTATCAACGAGGTATCACTGTAACTTGTGTGTCTTTTGTTGAAAATTTCTAAAATTTAGCAGGGAGTTCATGTATTGATGTATTAGGTAGATTAATGCTATTAAATTTTGATGGTTAAAGATCGACAGGTGGAGAAATAAAGGAGGTCATGTAATATCTCGAGTAGGTCAGACTTAATGACAATTTTATTCATTATTAGCATGTACACTTTTATATATATATAAAACCCATTTCTACTTTCAAAATGAAGCTTTCTGCCATTTTATAATAATTAAAAATATAAAAAAATTTTAAATAAAATAGAATATAGCTGATTGTTGATTGTCTTCACTCTGCCGTGACAATTTACCTAGTTCAACTGCACGATTAACAGATTCAAACTACGCAGTTTTGCTGCAAGGGACCCGCTTATCTTAACAAGTCCCCTTCCATCTGAATTCAAAGCTTTCTAATCAAATATATCATCTTTTAAGTAGATTCACACTTTAGATGAAAACTTTTAAGTGTTTTATAGACATTACTAATGCAATTTTGTTTTTAATAAGCACAAGAAACAAAATCTTTTATTACAGAACTACCTGGATGCGCACGAAACACAATAGTATGACAGGAACACATGTCTGTGAGCTAGTCCTGTCAATGAGTTGACTAAAGGAGCCTTGAAGGGTGTTCAAGTTGGTTTATGGAAGAGTTGAACTCAGCGTAAAGGAGGGGAGGATGGATGGGAAAAGTACACAAAAAAATACATATTTTTCAAGCAAAAGTTTTCAAATACAAATGCATTAAAAATATATAATATTTAGATGGTATTTCAAGGAATTTAGGAGACTAGCCTAGTCCCTCTAATCCATTCTTGGCACACCACTGGTTTGTGATAAAATTTCAACCAAAGGGTTGAAATTAATTAATTTATGAAATTTATTATTATTCAAAAATTACTGTTTTGGAGTCATATCTAATTATCTGATTTATGTTGTTAAATAAAATATCTAATACTCAACTTATAGATTATTTTACAAAAAGGTCAACATGGTGATGCTGATATTATTGAATCATGCCCTAGCATGATTCAGCAGTATCAACATCCATCCAGTAGTTGGTTATCCAGATGTATTAAAGCTGCTCTAATAGCCAACATGGCTGACAAAGTACTCTTCCTTAATAATATTAAGGAAGAGTATTTATTACATAACCTTAAATCCTCTGATAAAGGAATCCAGCAGCTGTTTGTTTGATATTTAAAATACTTTTTCATAATTCACTTCAGGTAATGTGAAACTTGATTAAATGGGTCTCTGTTAATCTGGACTCTATTCTATTTGTATTTTACATTATTAAAAACTATTTCATTTAATAACTATTTTAATATTTTTCAAATAGTAGCAGCTATTTAATAAATTTATTAAAATTTCAGTGTGAATCATTTTTCCAACGTGTAAAGCCGCTTCCTGAAGATAATGTGTTAACTCAGGTAAGGAAATTATTTACATTTTATACGAGGTAGTCAGGAATGAACCAAACTTTTAACACATGTTTCATTACTCAACAAATAAAAACTCTTACATTACACTACCTTCAAAGTAAGCTACAAGGCAAAATAATTTGTCATTGAACATACTATTTATCAAAGCAATCTTGGAAGCCTTTTTTTCATGATACTTTTAAGGACTTTTATTGTTTGTGACTTTCACCTCTTCTGTAGATTGGAACCTATAACCTTTCAACTTTTCTTTCATTTTAGAGAACAGATAAAAAGTCTGTGAAAATAAGATCAGGAAAATAATGAGGTTGGGGAAACACTTATACACCCTTCTTTGTCAGCTGTTCACTGACTTGAACTAGGAACATTGTTATGAAAAAATCAGTTTTGTCTCTTCCACAAATCAGATTGCTTTCATTGTACAGTATCACACAGATGGGATGGCTGAGAATGTCAATATGCCTTTCCTTATTTACGATCTGACCTTCAGGAAAGAATTCATGGTATACCATGGATATCAAATATAGTAAGCATTACCTTCTCTCTTGATTTTTCAGTCCAAAATTTTTTTCTGCTGTGGCAATTGAAATTATTCAATTAATCAACAAAATTAATCAGATCTTTATCTAATGAATAGAATGATCAGTGGATCATGGTGTTTACTCAATGGCCACAGATCAAATATCAGTCTTTCATATCTGTCATGGCAATTGAAATCATTCAATTGCCATGACAGAAATTCCTTGCAGTGTCACATCTCCCATGGAAATTGGAGAATTATTTAATCTTTTATGGAAATTATTTAAATCCCATGGATTTTAAATAAGAACATACCAAAAACTCTAGAACACTTTTTTTAAAAATAAGAACAAAGTTCCTATTTTAATTTGTTAAATCTCTGAGGAAGGACTGAAGTCTAAAAGCACTTGGATGCTTGTATGTTGGATATGTTCCAATTAAAATACAGTCGAGTCTGCATAAGTCATCATCTGGATAACTCGACACTTGTTGGTTACGTAGCCAGTTTTTTGTGGTCCCAGCCAACTTACATAGGCATTAATGTTATTAATGTTAAAAAATTCTGTTTACTCGACATTATTTAACTCGTCATCACTGGATAAATCAACACACTTTTTGTTTCACACTTTTTAGAATTCTGATAAGTCAACTCCCCCCGAAAAATGAGTTCACACTACACAGCTTATTGTATGGTGTGAACTTATTTTTTCAGGAGGGGAGTCGACTTATCAGACGTCTAAAAAGTGTGAAACAAAAAGTGTGTTGATTTATCCAGTGATGACGAGTTAAATAATGTCGAGTAAACAGAATTTTTTAACATTAATAACATTAATGCCTATGTAAGTCGGCTGGGACCACAAAAAACTGACTAATTAACCTACAGTGTTCAGTTATCCGGGTGACGACTTATGTGGACTCGACTAATTGTGTTCAAGTTTTGATAAAGACTTTTGGAGGGTTAGTGAATTTTAATAAAGAATTATTATAACTTATAATGTAAACATAGAGAGCATTACAAAGTGATGCAAAACTCCAAACTAACAAAGGCAATTAGATGACTTTAATACTTAATGATAATTTTTAGCATTCATTATATTATGTAAACACAAACATCTAAAGGTATGTATCCTAAAAATCTGCACAAATTTCAAAGTTGTCTAAAATTTATTATTTATTTTAAAAATAAGGTTTTTTTTGGATATAGATAGGTTGTTTAATGTTGAGGTGAGATAATCGGGACTGTGATCAGTTCTATTAACTTCTAGAAATAGTCAGCTTTGAAGTGCAAAGTTTGACCTTGATTCCATCCCCAACTCCTTGGCAAATCCAGTTTTTCAATTAATTTCATAAACTTTTTGTTTCAGTTGGTACCAAAATTTCTCAATTGTTCTTAACTGCAAAATGTTTGAAATGTTGACTTCATGGGTGATGTATCAAATTCTGTAATGGTCCAATATGGAACTGTTTTGAGCATAATGGGAAATGGCCATGTCTGAACAGAAAACATCCTTGGGCAGGGTAATATTTCTTTAGGAAGGTTACTAATCTCTCCTGAATGCATTTGTTGCAATACACTTCTTTGATGATGAAGAATCATGATGATGCAGTGAAGGCCCATGAGAGTCTGTTTGGAATGATTGCCAACCAAACCAGAAGCTTCAGTGAAAACTTGGATTGGTATTTGAATTTGACTTCAGGATCTACATCTAGCTCTTCTTTGTGAAATAGTGATTGTTACCAGCACATTCACTTCCATCAATTTCAGTATAAAATCTGCCAATTACATATCTCTGATCAAATTCATTTAATACTTCCAATTTTATAATGGAACATTATTTACATAAACTTTTTTGATAAATTTAATCAAGAATATTCTGAAAAGAATGTATGCTGTCTCATGTGCATGTGCAATTATTTGCAATTACCAAAAAATGATATTGAAACTTGTGCAGATTCTTAGGATACCTATATAACATAACAATTTCATTATGATGATACAAAATTGTAAATAAAAGTGTTAAAATTTGAATATTGTTTTATTAAAGGCATTATTAAAAAAAAATCAGGATCTAACTCCAACACCACAAGAACAAACTGCAGTTCTTAATCTTGTGACAAAAATTCAAACAGTATTGGATAATTTAGCTGTAGCTCCAGGAACATTTGATGCTTGTGTAAGTAAAAAATATTTATTTAAAAAATATATTTTTTTAAGCTATATTTAGTGTGTATAATTTATTTGCATAAGTAAAATTTTTAAATGACAACATACTTTTACGTCATTTATTTAATTGATGTATGTAATATAAAATAGTATCTATAATTTAAAGTAAATTATGAAAATTGAATATATAAAATGTAAATAGATTGATTCATTTTTGTTGTATCAATATTTCAAATGAACATTAAAAATGTAATTATATTATTTCAGAATGTTAGATTTAAGATTTTGTAAAATTTTCAATATTTCTGTTTGAATTATTATTGATGATTAATGAAGTATTAATGAAACTTTATAAATATTTTTTTATTTGAAATTATTTTAAAAAATTTAAGTTAAAAATTGATGAACTTGTTCTACTATGCTTTTATTTAGTTTGATTTAAAAAAATGCTAATTTTGAATTTTTCTCTTAAAAGACATATTTTATCAAATTAAATATACTATGTTTTTGTGCATATAACCTGAAATAAGTTATAGTATATAGAAAAATGCTAGAATGGAAATAAAACCTTTGCATAACCTTTCCCACTGTATACCTCACACCTTCAGAATTGAAAGCATGATATTTATTGGTATGTAGTTTAGAAAGTACCATCTCAAACAGAAATTGATGTTTTTCTGTTACATTTCTTTGTAGATGTAATTATAAAATAGTTGAAATTGAAAAATGAAGACTGAGGTGGAACCTTCTAAATGTCATATACAGAAAATACAAATGCATATTGAATAACAAAATTTTTTAATCTTGCTGTTTTATTTATATAATAATAATAATGAATACTAAAATAAGTCTGTATACTGCTTTCTTACCATCTCTTGTCTCTAATTTCTCATAAAGTTTAGTTAAGACTTTATATTTGGCCTTGCCAATTGCTCTCTTAGTTTTAGTTTTGGCTTCTTTATATTTCCTATAAGCATCCATTTCTCTCATTTTTTGCCATTTCTTGAACAAAGTCTTCTTTTCCTTAATAATTGTCTGCACTTCTCATTTTACTACTATGACTCTTTCCCAACACATCCTTTGCCCTTAGTCTCACGAACCACCTCTCTTCTCACCACCAAACTTTCAGTTATCTTCCACAGTATTTACATTTAGTTCTAAATCCCAACAGTTCAATTGAAACAGCCTCTCTCTAACCTGTCTTTCTTTCTCACTCTTCAATTTCTGCCATTGTATCTTTGGAGAACCATCCTGTCCTGTTGCCTTCTTCTGTATTTTAATCTTCAAATTCATCACAAGCATCCTGTGTTGAGTGTTAAGGCTTCTCCTGGTATCATTTTGCAATCTTTACACATCTTCAGATACTCCCTTCTGATTAAAATATAGTCAATCTGTTGCCAGATGTTTCATTCTCTTCTCTTCACATAAAAGATATTTACTATGGCCAAGTCAAAGGCCATTGCCATCTTGAGAGTTTGGATTCCTTCCTTGTTCTTAGCTCCAAAGCCCTTTCCTCTCATAACCATTTCTTTCTCTCCCAATATGCCCATTTAGGTCTCCACCAATTATTATTACCTTGCATTCTGGAATTGCCTAGATAAACGGTCAGCAACCAGTGGTCCGTGGACCATTGATGGTTCGCGTGATAATTTGAGTGGTCCATGGAGAAATTTGGACGTTGATCAAATGAAGATTATGCGAGTATTACGAAAGAAATACAAAATGTTTAGTTGCTTTTTTTCACTCATTGGTGGTTTTTATTCAAATCTAAAACTAAATATGAAGTGACTGTTATCTATAAACAATAAACAATATTGTGAGTGCGATTGTTGTCCTTTGTGAAAAAGCACTAAGAATCCATAAACTTATTTCAAACAGCATTAATGAACTTTATGCTTGCATTAATTTGTTATAATTGAACGGGTGAGTTTCTTATTAATATAGTAAAATTGAACTTTTATGGTCATTATTCTACAGATTTTGTATCATTTAAAAAATTCATGATAGTGATCCACGGGATTCAAAATTGTGAGTTCAGTGGTCCGTGAGGTCAGAATGATTGCCAACTGCTGGCCAAGATGACCAATAGGTTATATAAGCAATTTCAGAATCCTCCTTCTTCTCTTCCTCTCCTAATCTTGCTTGAGGAACATACACTGAGAAACTTCCAAGCTGTCTTTCCAAGGGTGATCCTTGGAAAGACAGCTTGATCACCTTGATCATAATTCTGTCATTTATTCTTTTTTCTTCAAGTATTTCCTCCTTCAAGCTCTTTAAAGACCACAATTTTAACTCTGTTCCTTCTATTTCTCATCCCAGAATACCACAACCTTTAGCTTTTCCTTTTTTCCAATTTGTCTCTTGTAAACAGGCCCCACACACTTTTTCTTTAGAACGTTTGCCAATTTCTGTTCTCTCCTGTTATTGTCCCCATGTTCCATGACATTACTCTTAAACTGTGCACTAGCTTCTTTGGCCACATTTGTTTAATCTTGTCTGGTAACTCTTGCTCATTTTTCATAGCAATGTGGCGTTGCATTGCTTATGGGGTATGCTCTAGCCTTGGCCAAATTTCCAAAAAGATTCATCATGATTTGGCAGAAGTTTTACAGCCAATTGCCATCTGATGCTAACCCTCGTCTTCTTTCATCTGGCTTGGAACCAGCAGTGACAGAGTAGAAATTTATGTAGTTTCCAAAATAACAAAATAGAGTGAGAAAAATGTTACTACTTCTGTAAAATTGTTTACTCCAAGATGGTGACCATTGATTCAAATCAAACAATTTCAAATAAGAGCTTTGAATAGGAAGACTTACAGTGCTGACAGGAGACTTACAAGATGAAATATCTTGGTGTCTGCTGTTTGCAGATGATGATGTGCTTATTGATGTGGACATGGACAAATTACATTGTAAGAAAAGTGGAGGGAAAGATTGGAAGGAAAAGGCTTAAAAATTAGTAGAAAGAAAATGGTATGTATGAAATGTGCTTTTGGGAAGGTGCTTCTGAGAATGAAGTTGATGTGAAAATTGAAGGAGTGAGAGTGAAAGATTCAGATATGTGGAGTCGATACTCCAGCAAGATGGAGAAATTGATGAAGATATAACAAACATAGTTGCAGCTGGTTGGACTAAATGCAGAGGGCTAGGGAGACTTTGTGACAGAAGAATGCCTCTAAGATTAAAAAGAAAATTTTATAAAATGGTTGTTAGGCCTGCAGTGTTGTATGGTTCAGAGTGCTGGATTGTAAAGAAAGTGCAGATGCTGAGATGGTAAGTGGTATCACAAGGAAAAATAAGGTGAGGAATAGTTACATCAGGAGAAGCTTGGGTACATGGAGAGAGAAGAAAAATAGAGGGAAAATCAACTGAGATAGTTTGGGCATGTGCAATGCCAACCAGAAACAGCTCAGTACAAAAAGTCCTGGGAATAGCAGTGGAAGAGCAAGAAGGCAAAGAAGACCTAGAAAGACCTGGAACAAGACCCTTAAATGTGATATGGAGAAGCGTAGCATTTCTACAGAAGTTGCTTTGAACAGGACAGAATGGAAGTGAAAGACTTGAAGTGCCAACCCTATATAGTTGGAAAAAGGTTAAGATGTTATTTTAATCAATATAAAGGAATTTTCACAGTACAGAGTTTAAAAAAAATAATGCAAATAAACTGAAAATGTAAAGACATTATCCTTATTTCTTTAGTAAAAAAGTGGAAGTAATGCTTTTGTGTAAAAAATGTGTAAATAAAATAAAGCTTTACACCATCAAGCTGTAGTTATTTTTAATGTGCATAATTATTTTTAGTTGCATTTAAAGCTTCACTTTATACCAATGAAAAGAGCAAGACTCTACAGCTTCTAGAATGACAATTATTGCATTGCATGTCAACCTAAAACTGTCAATTTCCTGAAAATTTTATTATCTAAATAAATTTTCACTAATTATCCATTATCTAACTCAAATTCAGATAGGAATGTCTAATAATATAAATTAAGTATGGATTGAATGTATAGAAAAAGATGAGAAAGAACTAAAGGTAAGGTATGCATATAAGTTTTTTTTCTTTTGAAAAATCATGGCAGATGAATGTCTTCAGTGCAAAAAGTTTTTTTTTTCCTAAAGATCCTGTTAGTAACTTTAGACAAAATAAAAAATGATTTGATAAGTTCATTATTACTGTTTAAAATTAGCATATAATCCACTTTACTGCATAACCTTTATTCTCCTTCAAAGTGTTTTACAAATACAGATAACCTAGAATGATATTATGATGTGTTAAAATAATAATGAAAGACAAGGAGATAACATCCAAAATCTTATCAATGTTTAGAATAAAATGCAAAAATATTAATACAAGTATCCCTCATATAACACAGTAGATATGTTCTGAACAAATGCTCTGTTATGCGAATCTCTGCTGTACAAAACAAAAGACTAATGCAAAACTTAGGGTTACATTCCAGAAGTTAGCAAAAGTATACTATTCTTTTTTGTTACTAAGAAAAATATGTTTATTAAAGCAATTGATAATTAATTATTGATTGGAAATAAAGTAACAATCACAATTAAAAGTACTGTATTACACATTAATATTAATTTTAGTTAAATGAGGGTGCTTTCTTCTTACAATGTATTCTCATCATTTCAGCTTTTTTGTTGATCTTGATCAGAAATATCAGCAATGTCTTAATTTTTTGATTTTTATCACAATTTTTTTTTTATGGATGACAAAATAAAAATATGTTGTTAATCAAAAATTTGTTCAGTCAAGTACTGGACGACTTCTTTCCAGAATTTTTGTTCAGATATTAAATTGTTTGAGTACCAAAATACAATGTATTTTGTTCATCATTTCTACAAGTGAAATAATCATTCGTAGGTAAGTAATAACTATAACCATAGGCATTACTTACCTATTTAAATAAACTTTACTAAACACAAAGATTAATGTATAAAAATAAAACACAATTACAGTTTTAATGGCTACAGTCTGAAAGCAATGACAAAATCTGGTTGATAGGAAAACTAGTGCAATTTTTTTTCTTCCTTGTCCTATTAGTTTTCATTAAAGTAAACCTGATGCAAAGCACAAAATAATTTGAAAATTTTATTATTCTAAAATCCTTGGGCAAATTTGAGAAAACACATGCTCAGTTAAATAAAAAAATATATATATATCAAATAATAAAATTTATAATTAAAAATTGTGAAATTTTGTATGGAGGGTTTTCAAAGGCATGTTAGAGCAAATCCAGAAGTTGCATTGTATGAAGAATATCCCCAATTTTCCAACCATGTTAGAGCAAAACTGTGTTGTATGAGGGATACCTGCAAATAAAAATGAACAGAAATTAAATAGATAAATTATTACAGATATCTCAAATATGGAATGTTTTTCTAAAATTGATATGGAATGCATTAAACAGATTGTGGAAAATGCTGAGAATGCAATTTTTTATGCAGTTGACTTCAACATTCTAGTGTTTATAATAATTGTACTTTATTAAATAAACAAAGCAACTGTTTTATATAGGAAGCAAACACTTTGATTAAAAGACTTGACTGAAAATATTTATTTTAATAAAATTGCTGAATTTTTGAACTATCAACATTGTGCCTAAATTTATGAATTTTTGTAATAATTGTTTCTTTGTTAATGGTTATAATATTGGATAATCATTACTTTTTAACTTTTCTGTATTAAGTATTTTAAACATAAAATATTATCGAGATTTCATATTTATATAAATCTGTAGTTTACAGCATATTTAATTTTTCAGCAAGTAGATGAAGTTCGGCAGGTTGGATCATTTAAAAAAGGAACAATGATGACTGGCCAAAATGTAGCTGATATAGTTGTTATTATAAAAACACTTCCTACAGGTAATTAAGCTGTTTAAATTGTTTTTAAACAGCTTTGTAAAAATTATGTAATTTATTTAAATTTAAAATATATAAGCTTTATTAAAAGTATTTATTAAATTACTGAATATGCATTACATGATTATTTAATAAGAGTTTCCAATAAAAAAAAACAAACTATTTATTTATTTATCTGTGTTTTTATAAGTGCTTATAGATAAATTAATAATTATCATCTTAAATTGATATTATAGATAATTACTTTAACTAAAAAGATTACTGATCAGTTTATTTAAAATATTTAAATAAAACATATTCTTAAAAAGCATTAAGATACATAATATATATATTATATATATGAAGTATGAAGAAAAATTAAAATGTTATTATTTAGATATAATATTTCTAAATAAAATAACAACAAATATATTATAATTTTTTAAATTAAAAGATTGAAGACAAAGTCTACCTAAACTGTGGTCTTTATTTACTGTCTTGTTCTGAAATACATTCCATGACAATCTCACCTTTGTTTTTAAGATACTTGGTTGTCATCTTTGCAATTAATGTATGTTACAATAATAAATGCAATTTAGTGTGAAAATAATCTAAATTTACTAGAAACAATGCCTATAAATTGTATTATTTACATATGATTCCATGAACATTGTGTGTTATATAAATGATTTTTTATACAGTTTTAATTAAAGTAATTAACATTTTCTTGAGGCTAAAAGTTTGAAAAATATTGAGTTATTTAATTAACACTGCTTATAATTGTCTTGGGCATTAGATGTAAACAAAACAACTTTTACCAGAATTTATAATAATAAAAACATAGAGATATTTTCAAATATCTTATATTTAAAAAACTTAGTTCTAAAGCTGGTATTCATATGCAGAAATGGATGATGGAAACCGTCAACAGAATAGCAAAATGACAACATTCTTGCCATCATAGCCAATGGAATATATTGTTGAAAATTTTCTGCTTTTGCCATTGCAGAAAATGGAACAGTAAAAATTAGACCAATAGGAAGGTAGTATATCAATGTCATCATAAATGTCACATGTGACGATAGCATTTGAACTATTGTGGTCAGCATGGGATAAAAAGCATAATTTATACTCTAATACATTAATATATTTCATTTATACACCATATTACTATCTGATTTAAATATTAACATCAAATATATGACTTACTGCATAAAGTATTCGAGATGACATAATCATAATTTGGATATGAAAATTATTTGATATTTCTAACTTCTGACGATTTCAAAATATTTTCTTTCCCAAATTTTTCACTTTTGTGGCTTTTTTATTGTAAGATCTTAAGCAAACTTAGAAAGTTCAATTGCTATAACAAAGTAATCCTCGTTGGCACCATTTTCAACGACCAGCAGTGGCAGTTCATCTTTTAATGAACTGTTTCTTTTTGTATCTTAAGATTTTTTCCCCTTGTTATTTATTGGTTTTGAACATAAAATTTTTCAAAGCATTAAAATATCAGAGATATAAATTTAAAGATAGATACATTTTAATTTAAATTATTTTTATCGGTTAAAATTCCCTTTTGTGCAAAAATTTAAGGTTTGTATTGTTTCAATTATTTAGGAGAAGCTGTACATGCTCTTGGAAATAAAGTTATGGAGGATATGAAACAAGCAGATCCTCATGAAAGTAAGTAAATCTTTTTGTGAAAGAAATATTTTGCATTTATTCTAGAAATAAATTCAAGATCCTGTTTTTTACATTAATGCAAAGTTTTAATTAACATTTATTTTTGATATTTTTTATATTTTTAATAATTATTTTAATCTGAAATCTATTTTCAGATTATTAAATACAACAATTTTAATTTAAAAATTGTAATGCATACGTTTTAAAGGTTCATTTTCTTAAAACTTGTTTTTTGTATTTAATTAACTATTTACTTACAAATTAAGAATTATTTAATTTTTAAATGATTATAATCTCAATGCATGAAGAAAATTTAATGTAATCAAAATATTGCTGTCTTATACAGTAATAAGAATAGATTACTTGCATGCATATAAAAATTGTGATAAGTTTAATTAACTATAATATATTTCAATATTAAAGCTTCCCAATTGATTTCATCTTGTTATTTTGCACAGTGTTTATATATTAAGTTTTATATGCAAAAGTTTGAGTTCTGCAGATATCCTGCTGCATTGAACTTTTAACACTGCTCCCTAAATAATTTTGAAAAATTATGTATTTGTGAGAATCTGAGGGTTAATGATTTAAATCGTCAATTTTAAATAATGAATTTTTGTTACAAATTTTTGATAGAAATTTATTTATCATAAAATTTAGTAAAGTTGAAATAGGAACTTTCTTTTCAACTGGAGGAAAACAATTCAGTTCCTGTAAAAATATTAGTTAGTGTGAGATGTCTCACACTCTGTCCATGAGACTGCATGACAGAGAGCGTGGAGTGGTTTATTTGGAAGCATGGAGGGTTTATTTCTAATCTGATTGGATGGAATTTTCATATAAAAGGTGAGAAATCACCTTCAAACCCACTTTTCATTAGCATTTTTGCCATTGCGATTAGCCAATGCTCTCATTCCTCTCCCCAGTTCTCTACTTTTACTCATTCTCAAGAACTTTTAACTCTCCATGTCTAATATGGATGTCTTACAGGTACTATGAATTTTGTAAACTCTCTCTCTCAGAAAAGCATTAGGAAATAGATTATCATTCATCTTATTTCCGTTTTAGAATCATTTATATTTTAGATGTTTATTTCTATGATATATTTTTGTGTGATTTGATTAGTGCCTAATGCCATCATTGGCCCACAATTTTCACGTTTTCCACATTACCAATGATTTAACTTAAACCCTCCTAAAAATTCTGGCAAATTTTTAACATACTTTTTCTACTCAGAAAGTCAATATTGCAAATTAGGACATGGTTAAATTTATCTTAACTGGTGTCAGGACTCTTAGAGATTTTTCCAATCTTTCTTTTTACATTTCCATCTTGAATGTGGAACAGGGTTATTCCAGAGTCCCTGGTTCTCACATATTCTTTTAATGGGACTGTACACATTCAGCCATGATACAGGAACAAACATGTTTGTTTGTTCCTGTCAATGAGAAGTATATACACTGTCTGATTTAAAATCCTGAAATTAGCTAACATCTATGATTGGGATTGAATTTGGTATCTAATTAATTGTCTCTAATTTTGCCTAGAAACAGATGAGGAGGCAATTTTGTTCTGAGGATGAAGGTTTAAAATCAATCAAAACTTGTTTCAAGGACTCCTTTTGTAAGAGGACATGAGGCACTCCTTTTGTAAAGTTAAGGAAGCCAAGGTTCCTTTTTATGTAGTTATGGGAGTCCAACTAGTCCCCTCTTGTTTATTTTTTTGTCTGGCTTACTGGATGTTCTTTTGGATAATTTCCATTTTGCCTACTGTGTTTTTTGTTCTATGAAGTATAAAGAGTCAGCAGTGATTGACTATTCCTACTTCATTGAACTTTATCAGAGATGTATGTATACTTCTTAGCAGTCTTATGCTCTATTTTGCTCTTATATTTAACTTTTTGTCCCTATAGCTCTATTGTTATAGTTGTTTTTGAAAGAAAATTTTAAAGAAATCTATTTTATTTGATTGGTTAAAAATTTGTTTTTATTAATTTAAGTTTCCAAACAGATACTGTTGTAACAAAGTTAATAAGTTATTGATTTTTTTTCAATTTAGGTGTATGTCTTATAAGTATGCTGTATAGCAGGGATGGGCAACGCGCGGCCCTCGGGCCGCATGCGGCCCGTAGTAATATTTTTGCGGCCCGCGTGACATAAAATATGAATAAATATATCAATTTCCCAGCTTAATGAGATATTGAACAAAAATTCAAACGTTATTTTCTACAACTTATATTTGTGAATAGTTTTTTTTTTGCAATGAGTTTAGTAAAAATTAAAACAAGAAACCGACTTACAGACAAATGGAAACGAATTTAAAACTAGCGGTGACTAATATTTGGCTAAATATTTCCGATATATTACGTTTAGATCAGTGCCAGAAGCTATATTAAGTATACCTATGCTAATTTATAATTATATATGAATAAAGAATTGTGATTTACCGACAGTACCCCCTCTTTTCTCTTGTGTGCGGCCCGCGTCAGTTCAAAAGTTTTGAAATGCGGCCCTTACGTAGAAAAAGGTGTATGTCTTATAAGTCTGCTGTATAGTACTGTATAAAATTAGTAAACTGTCTTTTTAGAAGTTAGTCTTTTAATTATTTAACTCCTAAAAAGTTTGTCTGTCTGTTAATTTTATTAGTTTAGAAGCTGTTAGCTTTATATTATGGCTTTTTGACTTTGATTTTATTTTAAAGTATTGTACAGTAAAATTACATTTTTGATGATAATGAAATAAAAATTAATGAAAATGTACTGTTTTTTTATATAAAATTTTATTGGAAATATCTGAAAAATTGATACATCTAATATTGGATTTCTGGATTATTTTTATTTTATAGTCTAAAGAAATACTTTATAAAGATACACAGGATGGTCCTAAAGTCCTTGTGAAATTTTATATTTTAATCACTAAAGATGTATAAATGTTAAAACTGAGCAGTAAATATTACTTGAGACTAATGGCTGTTATTAACTTTAATTCTGCAAGCTAAGGCACACAGTTTACTTTCTCTTCAATTGTCACCATTTGCAGTCACTAATGGAATTTGTAAATGAAATAAATTAGTTCTATGTTGATAAAAATATTACGTAAAAAAATTTCAAAAGTTAGGCTCTCAAAAATTATTTACTGTATAGTTTTAACACTTGTACATCTTTATTTATAGAACTATAAAACTGCACAGGGACTTTAGGGGACAGGAAAGAAAACTTTTAATTATAATAATGTACAAGGTAGTCCTACCTTGTACATTATTATAATTAAAAGTTTTTGAAGGAAATTTTATTTTAATAAAATTAATGTTGCTGAAAAACAATTAGCTGAAATGTTATCAGTTAAGACCATTAGACTTATTTTTTAATGCTTTATTATAAAATTAATGTAATAAATTTAAATATTTAAAAAAATTAAAATGTTTAATTTATTCTAAAATTAGATTTTTCAAAGTATTGTTTATTATGAACAGTTTTAAGTATGGCTACAAATGAAAGTGGTTTTGAAATCAGTTCATCCGAGGCAACTGTCAAGGTATTAATAACAACTATCCCACAGAATTTGAGAAAACTTGATCCAGAATTACATTGTAAGTGATGAAAAATAATTAGAATTTAAACTAATATCTTTCTTATTTAAATTTGTATAATATGCAAAATGAAATTATATATATGTAGTATGATCCAAAAGTTCGGGAAATTGGCATAAAATTCCTTACCTTAAAAAGTTTATATTGCCGATGCACAACCATCTTCAAAGTAATCGCCTTGGGCGACGATACACTTTTGCCAGCACTCGTATAACTTCTGGAAGCACTGCTGGAAGCCATTTTTTGAAACCTCCCGTAAGGCCTCCTGTGATGCTGCTCTCACCTCATCTGATGACAAAATGGCATCCCTGCAAATGCTTTTTCATTGATGGAAACAAATAAAAATCACACGGGGCAAAGTCCGGTGAATAGGCAGGGTGTGGAAGCACATTAATTTGAGTTTTGGCGAGAAACTGTGTGACCATTTGGGACCGATGTGCAGGTGCGTTGTCGTGCAGAAGGTACCAGTCTCCACTTCGCCAGATCTGCAGCCATTTACAACGAATGGATTTCCTCAAATGACGTAAAATGTCTAGATAACGCTCATTGTTTACTGTTCTGCCTTCGGGAATGAATTCTGAATGAACAATTCCTTGAGAATCAAAAAATACCTCCATCATGACTTTCCCTTTGCTCCGATCCTGCCGGAATTTCTTCGATCGCGGTGAGGAGGGTGATTTCCATGTTGAAGAAGCACGTTTTGATTGGATATCTAATAAATAACACCACGTTTCATCACCCATTATGATGTGGTTCAAAAAAGCTGGATCCTTATCAGCTTTGTCGATTAAATCACCCGATATTCTCGTTCATTCTTTCTTTTGTTCAGAAGTCAAAAGCCGAGGGACAATATTCTGAGACACTCGATGCATATTAAGATTTTTCATTAAAATACGCTGGCAACTAGTTTTGATAAGTGAGTAGCCTCGGCGATTTTTTTGAAGGGTTAGGCGATGATCTTTGCAAACACATTGAGAGACCAACTCAACATTTTCCGCGTTTCGTGAAGTTGAAGGTCAGCCGGAACGTTCATCTGCGATGGATTCTCGGCCCTCTTTAAAATGCCAATGCCATTCGTACACCTTCGATTTTGCCATGCTAGAATCACCATACATCTTTCTTAGCAATTTTAAAGTCTCCGTAGGTGTTTTACCTAAACGCTGAAAAAATTTAATGCTGCAGCACTGTTCTTGAAACTCCATTTTTATTATGTCGCAGAACAAAGGTAACTATCTCCAGAAGAAAACAGCAGCACTCGCGGTTTAATCAAGTGACATGGGTGAAACAGACCTGAACACGTAGGGGTGGTTTGGTAGAATTCATTTCATACACTATAACTTCAAATACATGCTTTTGTTGTCATAGATTACTGCATTCCCCAAACTTTTGGATCATACCACTTATATATATATATATATATATAGTGGACCATTACACACAGAATTATAGTATCTTAGTAGAATTTAGAATTTCATTAGTAGTAATGATAAAAAAGTATTATAAAGAATATTTTTCATTATTATTGCTAACACACATTTAGATTTCTATATTTTCTTAAAACTGTTAATTATAAATTTTGGATAAAAGTGAATTAGAATTTTTACAAAATTGTTCCTGTTAAGTATTTATTTTTTTAATTGTTATTATGTATGTAAATTCAATTAGCTTTTTTTTATAATGGCATCAAGTTACAGTTTAAATTTTCAGTGTAATAGTTTTGAACTGATGAAAAATTGCTAATATTTTGTTAGAAAGAAAAATTGTCTACGTATTATTTATTTCTTGACTATAAGAGTATACATTTTCACTGAAGTAAAAATTTTATTAATTCAATTCTTTCAGAATATATTTTTTAGCTTGATATAATCATAAATTTTTATGTTACAAATATATTATATGGGTATTTCTTAGTTCATTGATCAATGCGACAGTAATTTCTGCTATTTATTCAAGTTTAAGATACCAGAATACAGTAGAGTATCGATTATCCGAATACCAATCAACCGGAACATCGGTTAACCGAAAGCATTCCAGTCAGCAAATTCAAATTTCCACTAGTGCTGTGGCTCTGCAGTATTTGGCTATGCCTTGGGTTACTCCAATATTATTTTTGTTGGTGTGCGTGTTTTAGCTGGCAGCACTGGCATGACCATGAGAGGGTACTTAAGGACACGCCAGTATGGGAACAAAGCTTTGGCCAAGAGTCTGTCTCTGAACACTGGGAGTTTGGTCGTGGGTTTGTGCCTTGCTCGGATGGGCTGGCCATGTGGAGTGTTCCAGGTTTTCTTCATGTCTGTAACGTCTGAATAGGGGCCAGTTTCCCTTAAAAGACTTCCTGGTGTGCATATGGCCATTCCATCTAGAAGGCCAGCTCGTCGGATGCCTAGCATTCATAATCTCGCTCTCTCAGAGTATAGAACCTATATGTGCTGAAAACTCCATATCAGTTAATCAAAAAAACAAAAGAAAGAATGAATGAGGTTTTTTCTCCATTTGTTTGTTTTGTGTGATGTTTTTCTGAGGACTGTGTGTCGGGATGTGTATCGTGTTGAATCGGAACGTTTTTGATACTAGATTAACTTCCGGAATATAATTTTTTTTGTTTTTATATTTTTCAATATACCGTATTTACTCGCATACAAGACGAGGTTTTTATTTATTTTTTACTGCTTCAAAAACATAGGTCATCCTATACGCACGAGTGAAGGATTCTTTTCACTTTTGCAATAATTTCTGTGAATCGTGTATACTTCATGTTGTCATTATAGTTCTACAGTCTATTTATTGCAAGTTGGCACCTACTGTAAACAAATTAAGGCACACTTTCCTTTGTTTATTGGTTTAATCCTATGTCCATTAATTAAAAACCACGTTGTATCTCATTCGTTTGCAGAAAATAGTTTCTATTTATTTATAAAAACTAATGAAATACAGGTCACTTAGCAATGATTATCCAGTGGTTGATCATATTATTAGAGCCACTTGTTAAAACTGACAAATAAACAGTAATACTGTAAACATTTCAATACAAAATTCATAGTCAAGTCTTATTACTATTTTTTTGGTCCTAGCAGATACTTATGTTCCAAATTAGTTGATTATTCTATCGTTGGCAACAATAACCATTAAAAGCACTCCATTTTGCAATAACACTGTCAATCAACAGTTTGTCGCAGTTTGATTACCATCTACTTAATTTGTAGTTTTTG
This sequence comes from Centruroides vittatus, assembly GCF_030686945.1. Classification (NCBI taxonomy): domain Eukaryota; kingdom Metazoa; phylum Arthropoda; class Arachnida; order Scorpiones; family Buthidae; genus Centruroides; species Centruroides vittatus. Next base: position 521,906 of record NW_027122649.1, on the reverse strand, counting down.
TGTTTTAAAAACATTTTATTGACTTGTTGTGGGGATAATATTGTTGTTAAGGTATGTAATGTTTAATGTTTAATATGATGTTATAATACCATTTTATATAAAAGTTGTTACAATTATGAGCTTTTCATTATTTTTAGGTTATTTTAGTCATGGGGAAAGTTAATGACCTCACCCCTAGGAAAATTAGTGAAATTAAAACTCATTTTAAATACTGAGCATTCAAATAGACAAATTGCATCAATTGCAAGCATTTCAAGGGCTTCTGTTGATAGAATTAAGAATAAACTCTACACTAATGTTGATTTAATTTTGAACCGAAAGGGGAAATTAAATCCACATTAAAAAATTACTACACCCAGAGATAAGCATCAAATAAGAAATATCTGTATGGAGAACAGAAAGACACTTCTGAAATTGTTGGTAAAAAAGATTTAGGATACTAATATAAATATATCACCAATGGCAACTCATCATCATCTTAAAGAACTTGGGCTTGCGTGTCGGTGTCCAACAAAAAAGCTGCAGCTTACGCCCACTATGATGGCAAAGCGATTGCAATGGGCAAAAGATCACAGAAACTGGACTGTTCAAGATTGGGAAATGGTAAATCTATGGTTTTGTACCAAATTATAAATTAAATGCCTTTTTTATCATATTTTAAAGGTTTTAACGACTCTGCTGTTATTTTCATATTTGTTTCTCTGACGAGTCTTCGATTCAGATTCTGTCTGATAAATCAGAGTTTATAAGGAGAGGAATTGGGGAGAAGTACCGCAAAGACTGTATAGTAAGAAGAGTAAAACACCCTCTAAGCATTATGGTGTGGTCTGTCATCAGTAGCCAAGGTACTGGCCGCTTGTACGTTGTAGAGGGCACAATGAGACAAGACCAATATATGAAGGTCTTAGACACCAAGATGCTTCCCCAAGTTGAGGAATGGTATCCAAATGGTGACTTTTTGTTTATGCATTATTCTACTCCTTACCACAAGGCTAAAAAAGTCACAAAATACCTGGAAGAAAACAAATTGAGGTTTTGAAATGACATGGAAACTCTCCAGACCTTAATCCTATAGAAAACCTTTGGGAGCTGCTAAAGAGAGAAGTTTCCAAGGATCTTATCACCAACAAGTGGCAATTGATAGAGCATTTAATAGAAGTGTGGCACAGGAGTGAAGAAATAAAAAAAAATTGCTTGAAATGCATACAAAGTATGCCTAGAAGAATTGAAGTGGAGATTGCTGCAAAAGGCGGTTCAACAAAACATTAAACATATTTTTCTACATTTATTTTTAGTTCTAGAAATATAAATATAAACACCTGATTTGTATTTTTATTTTATCAATAAGTAAATAAACAAATTTAGACATTTTTCTTAGTTTCATGCTTTTATTCTGGTGTAAGTTGAAAAAATGTATTTTTTACGTTGTGGCTCTAATAATATGATCACCCACTGTAAATGTAGTTATTTTATATTAGTTAAATTATTATTTTTAATGAATATTAGCACATTCTGAATCATTAAAAATAAACTTTTTCTGGTCATACGCATTATAATGTTTTGGTTTTGTTTTCCATTTATCACATATTAAGGCAAACATGGCTGTTTGTCTTAATACGTGCATTTGATAATATTTTATTTGTGATTAAACAAAATAAAATTAGAACTGTATTAATAAATCTAATTTTCTTTATCTCTAAAGTCATACCTCGTCCTATAAGCGAGATTGTTTTATACCCAAGTAAATACGGTATTTATTTTGTTTATGCAAAATAAAGAAATAATTTTTAACAATACAATAGCCATTATTATTTTTCAAAAATAGCCAAAATTATTATTTAAAAAAAATTTTCATTAGGCTTAACATCGACGAAAATTCAACACAGCGACATGCATGGAGAAAAATTTCAACGTGAGATAGGTAATATATTTTTTTTGTACATGATCAGTTATCCGAACAACCCATCCCAAATTATTTCGGATAATTGATGCTCTACTCTACATTGTAGTTATTTTATTTTTTTTACAATTGAGTGTTTAAGCAACATTAGAAAAAATTCTTTGAAATTGTATAAGTTTATTTAATTAAGCAACTTTTTATATTATTTATTTATATTTATGTTATGCAATTATATTTATATTTATTTGTATATATATAATAAATATATATATATATATATTATATACAAATTTATATATTAAATTGGTATATTAATTAAACAATTAATGTACCAATTTAATATATTTGATTGAAAATATTAAATTTACATTTTTTTTATAAAAATTCTTCTTTTGATTTTTTAATCAGTGGAACAGAAAATTCTTCAACATAATTTGGCATCAATTAGACATTCTAGATGGTTTGAAGAAAATGCTCATCATTCTAGTATTAAAGTTCTAATTAGATTGTTGAGAGACGTGAGAAATCGTTTTGAAGGATTTCAGCCTCTAAATCCTTGGATTATTGATTTACTGGTAAGACATACAAAATCTTTTCTCGTGGCTTATCGTGGTCGGAATCGCGAGATGGGCGATTCCCACCTTTTTGTGTTGTAACATAGTTTTATAAGTTCAAATTGATAGCCATTGGAGAGCAACCGTTAGAACGACGGTTAGGATAACGGCCATTGGGTTTAAATCAAAGAGCTACTATTGGTCGGTGATATCGTACAGCCTGAGTTGGTACGAGCAGCTAGCAAGTGCGCCGGCCCACTTTATGACACTCGCGGGACCAGCGGAGTTTAGCATCGGGGACACAGTACTTGTGGGGAAAGGGTACCGAGAGAACAAGTCCAATGGTCGGTGGGAGGAACCCGCCGTGGTGGAAAAATGAGAGCAAGAGGAAAACCACCAAATGAAGCTAGCGAACAGGAGAGCCAAATGGGTCCACGTAGACCGGTTCAGGAAATACCCTAAGCTAACTTACGTCATCAGAGTTGGATTTGTTTCCGACTCTAGTTTCAGGGAATTGGAGGAAACTCCGCGAACATGTCGAGTATACAATCGCAGACGGGAACATCCGCAAACCAGGGACTTTCCCCTATGTCTCCCATCCTTGGTGTGGGACATCTGGATTACTAATAATAAAGGATATCAGTCAGGGAATGGGTTAGGGAAGTCAAAGTACGCATAAGACTATCGTAAAAATGCGTGTGGGTATCAAACTGATTGCGCTGTATCAGATTTCGCAGGCATCTCTGTGCATAGGTGTGAGTGAACTTTCCCGGATGTTCCGGATGAAAGGGTCAGTCCAACAGATTTGGACATTCGGCTTTGTAAGATTGCTGTGTGTTGTTGGTGGATCAAACAGGCTTAAGTAAGCTCAGTTTGATCCTTGGCCGTGGAGGTGTCGTGGTCGGAATCGCGAGACAGGCGATTCCCGCCTTTTTCTGTTGTAACATAATTTTATATGTTCAAATTGATAGCCATTAGAGAGGAGTCTGTTGGAGAGTGACCATTAGAATGATGGTTAGGATAATGGCCGTTGGGTTTAAATCAAAGAGCTACTATTGGTCGACGATATCGTACGTTGGGCCTGTGAGCTGAAGACTTCGCAGCGCTGATTGGAGGACGGCCATGGACTTCGACCAGTATAAATTACTTTGTATGTAATTACTTTGTATGTAAAATAGGAAATAAAACAGACCAGTATAAAAGGAGTAACTTTCGGTGGGAAAGAGGTTTCTTTTTGAAAGCTCGAAAGTGTGAGATTCCTTTTTCAAAGCCTGGAAAGTGCGAGGTTTTTTGAAAGCTGAAGGCGAAGGTTCCTGTTTGAATCCCAAAAAGTGTGGACTCACATTGGACTGTAACGTACTGGCGGTTGTATAGGACTCTGAGGTTCTGCGATTGATACGTTTGTAAGAGGAAGTTGCACGGTCCGTCGGACCTGTGACGGAATTATTGTCGTTTGTAACTCTTATTTAGTGTCATCAAGTGTTACAGTGTATTTATTTTCTGTATTTTTGTTTTGTAAATATAAACGTTTGTGAATCGTCAACTTGAGTTGGTTTTTGAACATTACTTGGCTTTTTCAATGTTTTTATAGTGAAAGTGAAAAAGAAGTTTAAAATTAAATTTTAAAAAGGTTTTTGTTAAATTGAATTTTTTTGGACTGATTTTAGTATAGTTTAAAATAATTGTTTTTGGAAAGTATTTTATATAGATTCTGCACTTAAAATTTAAATAAACAGTTATATAAAGTATGTTAGTTACAGTTTGAAATATTAAAAATTTAAGTAATTTATAAGAAATTATTTTAATCAGTAACTGGTTTTCACTATAAAATATTATTAATTAAATATATTATTATAATATTTCTCATTATGTATGTATTTTTATGATAAGGTCCAATTAAGGAAAGGCAATAAAAAGTTTTATTAATCAAAGGATCACTTTAGTATTCTCTCATATTAGCATTTCATTTTATGGATTGGCAATAGTGAAAGCATGTATATGTCAAAGAACAATTAAAATTGTATGTAATAAACATCAAGCTAGACAAACTTCAGTCTGATTTTATTTATAGCAAATATTTATTATTAATTATAGAATAATGTAAAACTTGCTATTAAAAGTTCCTTTGTACTTCTAAACAGAAAGTTCCATGTAAGTAAATTCTGTCATATTTATGGAGATTTCATTCCATTTTATTTCATGGACTTAATTTTTTTAAGACTTTTCCTAATAGCATGGAAGTAATTCTGTTTAATAAAATAGTCCTGTCTACATTCATTGAGCCTCAAGTCTGTTTCCTAAATAAAAATAAATTTGTCTTAAGGTCTGGTATATCAGAATTCTATAAATGTTGAGAGTTTTGTGGTAGGTTAATCTGTTAGATTTCTGTGGTAATAAGTATCTAATTTTTATCTTTCTTGATAATGATAAATAGATCTCTTATTATTACTTTGTATGTATTAATTGGGAAAACTATTTTAAAATAGGAAATAAAACAGACAACTGTCTTTTGATATTGCTTAATAAATAAAGCATGCACAAGATGTTGAGAAAAAGCAAATATTTTTAGTAAATAAAACTAGTCATCATGCAAAAAATGTAAATTAAATACAAATATTTTAGAATGTTAATAGAATATAAAACAAATTTAAATTTTATAATTATTTAAAAAATTTTGTAAAGAAGGTAAATGGTTTTAGTATATTTTGTTGTTTTTTCTATGAAACATTTATTTCTATTTGTTATTCTAAGCTTTTCTGACAATGTTATCAACTAGTCTTGGTTTTAAAATCAAATATTTGCTATATTTTTTTAAATAAATTATATTAAACCCAAGCAATTACCAGATTAAATCGTGTTACATTATCACTGCTAATAATTATTAAATTTAATAATCGTAATTAAATTAATAAAAATATAATCATTAGGTTTTGAGATGTTTTTATATATATAAATTATATTATGCTTCTTTTAATCTTTAGTTTTTATTGAGAAAAGAAAGATTGTTTCTGTTAAGCTTTTGAACAATGAGATTTTATAATAGTAAGGATTCTTTAATTGAATGTGGATATAACAAATATAATTATACTTTTTCAGAAAACTGAAGTAACAAAATGATTATCATCTGGTTTGATTTTGATAGTTAGTTCATAAAGTTATCTAAATTCTCTCAAAATACAAATTGTTATAATTTGTCTTAAACATTTTATACTGTACTCTTTGTTCAATCTGATAGATAAGCATACAGACCAGTGACTTGTACACTTACAGACAGCTAGAGCGATCTCTTGATGGGTCTAAAAAACTTTTTTCCACTAGTTTAATTTACTAAGTAACATAAATTGGAAGACAGGATGCTAATTTTTTTCCATAAATGCTACATTTTTAGTCAAGCATGTGCAATTTTTTTTATTATTTTTATGCCAGCAATGATATTGCTGCAGCAGTGATAAGTGATCAGTGTAGATGTCCCCAAAACAATATTATTGACTTGCTAGCACTTTGACTCAATTCTTAATTTATGTTCTGACAGAAAATGAACTGTGCTTAGTTTAAAAACTAACTCACTCTGGGAGAAGAGGGAACCATTGATAAATCTACCATTAAAGGGTTAAACATCATTGCTTGGAGATCCACAAAAATAATATCTCAGGCATGAAGATTTTTTTAGATGTTAAAAATTTGAAGATCACTGATGTAAAGTGATAAAAAAAAAATGTTTACTTGCAAGGGATTCTGAAAACGGATCCCGGCTGTTTTTTTACCCCGGGAAATATCCCGGGAAATTTTTCTCATCCCGGGAAATCCCGCAATTTTTTTAAAAGTTCACTTTTTTCTTATTTTGTGTTAAGATTGAAGAAATTTTACAAATAGAAAGTATAATTAACTCATAAACTGTCAGAATGCCGGAATGCATTTATATTTAATTTAAGCCTGTGTTACTGATGGTGCAGCTGTAATGGTGAAATTTGGAAGGTTAATTGAATGTGAGCATCAGTTATGTTATGCACACGGAATTCATTTAGCGGTATGTGATGTTTTGTACCAAAAGTCAACCACTTCAGTAGCAGTCCCTCTTTCTGAAGAAATTCAAACTGAAGATGAAGAGCGCAATGATGATATTGAGAAAGATGAAGAAGACTTTAGTTATAGTATTGATTTTGAAAGTGTTTTGTGTGAGCGTTTGGCTGAAGATCCTTTCGATATAGATATTTCATTTGAATTACATGACACACTAGGTAATGAAATAGTCTGTTCTCAAATCATTAATAAGGTTAGAAAAATAGCAAAATTTTTTCGCAAATCACCTTTAAAGAATAACATCTTACAAAAATACGTTGAACAGGAACATGGGAAAAATTTGCACTTATTTCTGGATTCCAAAACCCGATGGAATAGCCTTTTAGCCATGTTAGAGCGATTTATTAAAATAAGATCATCCATATCGAAAGCAATCATTGACTGTAATAAAGATACGGACAATTTTGATCTTGACAAACAAGAAGTTACTGTAATTCGTGACATCGTGGCATCACTGCAGCCATTAAAAGCTGGAGCAGAAAAGCTTGGCAACAGAGGATCGACTTTACTTTCATCGGAAGGTATTTTTTCTTTTATTATAAATGAGTTAAATCAACTAAACACACCTTTTTCAAGAAGACTAAAAGAGTCGTTTATTCGACGCATAGCAGAGAGAAGAAATGTAAAACTGACTGGCCTCATACAATATCTCAATAGTGGAAAGAATTATGGAAAAGTTTCAACTTTCCCAAGTGAAAAAAGTTTGCCAGCCTTACCAACCAAGACCATGTTAATTTTATCAGCAAAACAGATGTTAGATCGTCTTTTTGAAGTATCTACTGATTCTACTTCCGGTGATACAGATCAACTACCAGATGTCGCAAGCTCATCTGCAATGACTTTAGCTGAAAAGCTTGATGCTGCTATCAAAGAAGCTGAGATAGACAGATCAAGAAAAGTGGACAACAAAAGCAGTACTGAAACGCGTCTCGAGAACGAAATAGAAATCTTTGAGGCTACAGGTGAAAAAACACACATCATCTGTCTTCTGTTAAATGCGTTAAAAACGATTCCACCCACATCGATTGAATCAGAAAGGGCATTCTCGGCAGCAGGACTTTTTATTACCAAATTAAGAACCAGATTGAGTGATCGGAGTATCGACCATCTTTGTTTCTTAAAATCTCATTATAAAAATTTACAGTAATATTTGTATTATGTTTTATTTAAATAAAAAATATCATTTTCTAAGTTAGAAGTTTGATCAAAGTTCAGTTTTTTTCTTTAAATTTTTAACTCAATTCGTAGGCAATTTTTGTTATAAGCAGTTTCGAACAAACTTTAACAAATTTTTTTTTATTTGTGAATTTTCTACGTAATTCAAAGGTATTTTTAATACATATTTTACACATCATTATTAATACGATTTTGGAGGTTGTAGAACACTTAAATTACTTTAAAAAATGAAAAATAATGATATCATTCGATTTCAAGATATTTTTATATTTTAAAAATAATTTATTATATCCCGGGATTTCCGGGATCCCGGGAAAATTTCAGCTGGATTTTAGATCGTTAAAAATTTGAAGATCACTGATGTAAAGTGATAAAAAAAAAATGTTTACTTGCAAGGAATAAACTATTTCACCAGTGAGGAATTTAAAATGTAATCCCTCAAATCTGTTGCAAATGAGTATTCAAGGTTTTTATGTTTCTCATTACGCGTTGCATTTTTGCTATGCATAATGAAAGTTTTGAGAGTTTTGCCAATCAGCAGAATTGGCAAAACTCAAAAAAAAAATTTCTATTTGATAGTCAAGTATCCAAACTCACATATTATAGATGTTTTATATTTTTGAAAAACTAATATATCTTTGAAAACCGTTTCTGTGATAATAAAAAATTATAAGAAAATCAGTTTAAAAACATAATTCAACTGCATTGAAATAATCTTGTTTTACTAAAATTTCAATCATTTGATTACAGGCACATTATGCTATAATGCATCATCCAAGTAGACAACCACTTCCTCTGAATTTGGCTTTCAGGTAAAAGTTGACAAGTAAACAATCATAAATAATTAATTAATATAATTAAAACCATTTGTAAATCTGTTATGTTTATTAAAATCTTTAATTTTTTCCTTTTGAATTTAGACGATGTTTTCAGTTAATGTCATCAGGTTTATTTCTTCCTGGTTCTGCTGGAATACCAGATCCTTGTGAAAATGGAAATATCAGAGTTCATACTGTTATGTCCTTAGAACAACAAGTAAAATTTAATTTTTTTTAATACCTTGCTTTACTGTATATAGTATAGTTCATTTTAAAATAATTTGCAATGTGTGTATATCAGTTGTGTTAACATAATTCAAGTGTCCAAAAATTCAAGAATCATTTTCAATGTCTAAGAGATTATTGAAGACAGAATTAGTAAATTCTAACAATTTGTTTTCGTTCTTTCTTTTAAAAAATTGTAAAAATACCAAGAATTTAATTTGTAATTATTTACATTTCACACATATGATATTCATGCACCATTTTTAACAAGCTACAAAACACTGATAAAGTTATGTTGAAAATAAATATTTCAAAATTTTTATTATATAATAACACTATATGCTTGATCTTTTTAATGATAAAAAAGAATGGGGTTTTCTGAGCAGAATTTACTGCTCAGAAAACCCCCCTTTTTTGTCATTGATAATTAATATTCATTTAAGTAAAAATAAAGTATTTGATTTCATTTCTATCAGTATGTATAAATTGCCACTTAAATTTCACCCCCAAAATGTATTATATGGAAAAACTACCACAAAAATATATAATAATTTAAAATAAATGTTTGGTTATAAAATACTACTTTATAAATTCTAAATTTGTAATTTTTTTTCCATATAACACAAACTGCAACAAGACACAGTACAGTGTTCACAACTGTTTGACCTAGAGAACGGCTGTTGGTTGATGTTTGTGGGTTGTTTCCATGATTGCCTACGGGGAAGTTGGGGTTCTAGCCATGTGTGTGCTGGTTAACACAAATACTCAAATACATCATGCTATTTTCAGTCATTTGTAGTATTTTTATAGGTGGACACCAGAAAAGGTTCAAAACAAAAACTTCTATTTGGTATATATAATAATAAACATCACTTTGGAGTTGCAGATTATGCTTTTACCAATCAAATGCTACATTGTAATGTTACAATACTAATTATAATTAGCATTGTACTTGTAGTACTACTATAGTAATGCAATCTTTGGCTCAAGATCACTATTGTTAAAGAAAACTATTTGTATCATATAGTATGGTTTATTAACAAAATAATTTTGTTAATAAACCATACTACAGACATTTAATAAGATAAGGAAATCAAATTATTTAAAAATATTATACAAAACATTGCAACTGTCTAGAATGAAATTTAAGAAAACAATATCATTAACAATAATTATAGCCAGAAATAATAAATAAATCAGAACCTTCAAAGTTTTAAAATTCAAAAAATAATAATGTTTTTTGATGGCAATGAAAGTTAGATGGAATTTAATGAGAAAGAATAGAAGAGATTCTCAGTATGGGTTTTGTTGAATTAACCAATAGTGTTATTCAAGATATGGTTAAAGAACTAGTAACAAATGTTTGAGGAGGACAGATATGAAAAATATTTTAATGTGACTATTTTTGAAACATTTTTATAAAAATGGAAGAAATCTATCTTAGAAAAATAGTAATCTTGATACTGATCATAATAATAATGATTCAAACTATTAAGTAAAATATTTTCTGTTTATAAGAAAATTTATTATGACAAACAAAAACAAAGCAACAACTGTAAAATCAATACTGGACAACATAATTAAAAAATACATTATAAACAATAAATGTTCAAAAATTAAATTTTTTTTTAACTTTGCAACCAAACTAATTATTTATGGCTTAAAACAATGGTTATCTTATGCCACTTCAGAAATAATATTTTGAAATTGAACTTCATACATACAATCATCATTTAGTATCAATTTCAATTTATTCATTATTAGGTCTTAGTTTTTATATAGTTAAGTTGAAAATTAATATTGACAATAAAGTTCTTTTTCTTAATTAAAAGAATTAAAACTTCTCTTTCAGGATTTGGTTTGTCTTACTGCACAAACTTTATTAAGAGTATTTGTTCATGGTGGTTATAAGCAGATATTGGGATTGGAAGATACAGGCAATAGTAAGTATATAATTTGTATTAGAGATGATACTTAATTTTGTTGATAGATCCAATTCAATACCAGTACTTGTTTCTATACATATTCTACAGATGTTAGTAATAAATGAAAGTATGAAATATTGGTTTAGAGAATATTCACTTTGTTTACTAACTGTTTAAATTCAGTATAAAGAAATAAAAGTTTACAAATCAATTTATAGATTTCTTTCATATCTGTGTCCTAGGCAATTGTAATTGTGTAGTTTGATCCAACTCCAGCCCTATTTTTAAGAAAAATACTAACAAATGTTGAATAAATTTACAATGTTATAGAAAATTTATGAAATTGAAAAATCATTGCTAAATTCTCAACAGACTTGAAATATTGCCAAATATGACAATAAATTGCCAGATCTTACAACATTGCTCACTGACTGTCCATCACTATAAACTGGACATGTGCAGTGCCTGCTGCTGCTACCATTATTTTTTCACTTATGGCACTGCTGATCTTTGAAAACCTAGTCACTGGCATAAATATAACAGAATACAGTGATACCTGTACTTAGAGTGTTTCAAAGTTCAAATTTCATGTGCAATGGAAAGGTTTGTTGCATAAATGCAATCTGTTGCAAGTTGTTGCTTGTTCTGGCTCTTGCATTAATCTTGTATGTTTTCAGTGCTTTTTTTTTTGTGTGTGTGTGTGTTTTTTAAAATCAATTTTTAACAATTTCTTCCTGAAATTTTTCTTCATCAATATGTTTTGGGCACCCCTTATGTTTTTGTATCCTTTAGTTCAAAATTTCCAAATGAAATTTTTTAAGCCACGTTTGAAATGTTCGAAGTTTAAGAGCATATTTCCCATATACATTACAAATTTTACTGTTTGTATGCATTATATTCTTTCCAAATTCATAATGCATAAAATGCATGATAGGCTTTTTATCTGAAAACTAGAAGTGGATAGTTCCAAATCAAGACCACCCATTCATTCCAGACTGAACTACTAATGTGTTCTTTGTTCTGTACTTTTATGTATATGGTTTTCCACAGTATGGTCGAATTCTTTATCTGGATTTTAACTTGAACTAAATGAAAATGTTCCATGAGTTTTTAGGAATAATCAAATGTTTTGAGTATTTTAAATTTATTAAGATATGTTTAAAATTTATATTTTTAGTACAGTTTGTAATCATTTGTTTTATTAGTAACTAACAGATTTGTCCTGCATTGGCTAGCCAAAAAGTAATAATGATAAATGTTAAAATGGAAACCATATTTCAAATTTGGTTATTTTAGCTTACTGTTATGTTTATCACAAAGTGTCAAGGAGATCAAATCAGGAGAAGGTAAGGTGTCCAGGTTTTATGGTAGTCTATAGTTTCCTCAGAGTCCAAGTTAAACAACAAATAACTAAGAACAGAGAGACAAACATTCTATGTCCTATATAAAACTGATGGGGGACCAGGATTTTTTTTATTTTGAATTTATTATTCTATGAGAGCTTTAATCCCATGTAGAACAGACAAATGGTATCCTGTCCTTTGATTAGGCTTTGTAAATGAAGATTTTTCATTTGGAAATAGAGAGATAATATGCTTAAACACAAAGCAATATTTAATTTTAAGAGCAACTTTCTACACAATGCTTTCTTTTTTCATTTTTTACTCTTCGTCCTGTGGCATTGGAAGACCTTTATATCAAGTCATTGTGGATCTGACAAAACCCACAATATGGTGGCTAGATGACGAGGGACAGAGCCTGACATATCCAGGACAGATCACCCCTGAAAAATTCCTGGAGGTTTTTGACTGTTCCAATTTAATCTTGGAAAGCCCAGAGCAGTAGGTTGATGCCTTAACTGCCTCTGCCATCTGGCCATCCCTCTATACAATGCCAGAATATAGCTAGCAATGGAGGAATAAAACTGTAATTGATAATGTTTCTCTTTTCTAAGTAAGAATAATTCTTGTTTTATCAATCTCTTGACTACCTGGTGTTTAAATCCCCAACTTATTTTATTACATTAGGTCATGTTCATTAGATTAGGGTTGTGGACACTTCAATTTTAATTCATTTCGTTTTTATGGAGATGTGAATTTGTAAAAATATCAATAATTTTGTTTTAATTTACTAGTAATTTAATTTATTTTATATAGTATAAATTTTTTATTGTTTTGCTTAAATGTAAGGATGACCAGAAAGTTGAAAATCATACTTCTGAAATAATGGCATGCCAAGTTGTGCTGCCACCACCACCACATTGTTTGTTGCTAGAAATTATAGTTTGACATACAGGTCTGCTAAAAACATATCTAGTCTCCTGCAAAACAGCTCTCCTTACCTATTCATAAACTTTTTATTATACTAATGATTGTTATTACATTATTATATAATTTAAATGTTTAATTTTTTTTATGTTGGTAAGTCACACCTATTTTTTATTTTGATAATATAGTACAGTCTTGATAATCTGGCCTTTCATTAGTTTGATATGTCCAGTAGTATGACCCTAGTTGACTCTCAGGTATTCCAGTGTCATGCCTCAAAATGTCCAAGAGGACATGTTCAAGTAACTTAATATGTTCATCTGGACACTTTCATGTAGCACACTGCACAACTCCATAAGTCTTGGATTACCTCAAGCTATTCTGAGCAAAAATAAATAAATGAATTTAAAAAGATTCATTCTTAATATCATATTTTGACTACATTTGTTTGATATATGATTTATAAAAAAAGGAGATAAAAATGACCCTGAAAATTATCAACCAGTTGGTTTACTATCAACTATTTGAAAATGTTTTACATCCATACTTGCAAATAGATCTCAAAAATGGCTGTCTAAGAAAAATTTGATATCTAATTTTCAATTTATATATACTAAAAACAAAGGTACTGAGATGGCAATATTTTTTCTACTGTCAATAATATAACTACATCTTAAAAAGCACAAGAAAGTTTTTGCTGCATTTGATTCACTTCATGTTCAAACATTAGTTAAAAAGCTAATTTAGAAAGTATCTGGAAGAAAAATTTTCAGTTTCAATTTTGAAATTATTTTCTACATACAGAGTTAATATAGTTTATGGTAAAGAAGAATTTCCTAAATTTATTTTTAATCAAGGAATCCCTCAAGGTGAACCACTATCTCCTTAACTCATCTATACTCAGCATATAAAAATGAAAAAAGATATTTTTAAAAGAAACTGAAATAATTTAAATTTTTGATAAAACATATTACATTCAAATAAACACTCATCAAACCTGATAATATTAATCCATTAATAAGAGATGGCGCCTAATGCCTACCTCAAGTGCCAAATTTATTTATAATCTTTAATCATTTATAGACATATTACATTCTTTATGCCGATGATTTAGTTCCTTCTTCTCCAACAAAGCTTGCACTACAGAGAAATATTAATGTATTACATAATTATTTGAAAACTCTGCATTTGACTATAAATACAGCAACAACTAAAATATTTAGGAATAATATGAAAAATATCAGAAAGTGAGATGATTTATTTAGTCAACTTTTGATAGTAGTAAATAAAATTAATTATTTAGGAGTAATGTGTTCTTGAAATGGAAATTTTTATTGTCATATAAATAGACTAAGAGATAAAATTAAACTGTTAATGGATCATTTAATATACTTACATTCTTCATTAAAAATTTCTAATTTAAACTTACATATAAAGTTATATAATTCTTTAATAAATTTGTCAATACACTATGTCAATCCAATATTGGGTGTAGATCTTTTTTTGAATGATTTAGAAAGATTTTATATAATTTTTCTTTGTAGATTGTTTAATGTTGAAAGAATAGTACTTGGTTACACACTTCATTGTGAGACAAATACATATCAGGTTTTTCCTTTTTATCCAAAGCGATCAATTAAATTTTATTACAGATTGAAATATAATAATGATGAAAACATTAAATTTCTCTATCAGATAATGCTCAAACAATGTAAAAAAGTGAAAAAAAATTAAATTTTATTGTCATATAAATTTCATATAAATTATTTGGAAATGTGGAAGATGACTGGAAATATGAATATACTACTGATAAAAGAAGCATTTTCTTGATCAATAAGTAATGATCAAAATTCCTTAGCTCAATCTGTCTTTCACCTACAGTTTGTAGATATCTTAAAAATTCTCTCAGAATCTAACTATATGGTAATAAACATAGGAATAAACATAAAAAGGTTGATAGTACAATTAAGATGAATAAATTTTCACTATAAACAATGTACAAACAATATGTACTCAACTCAACAGAAAACTGTTATTGGTATAATGCAAAAGAATTTTATGTAATTCATCTAAATTCTCCAAGGTATGTCGGTCCAATAAAATTTTTGAAATATTATAATTAAATCAATCTCTAGACTACCGACAGAAGTTGAATGGTTTGGCTTGTCAAGATTTTAAATATATTGCATAAATAACTTTTTTTTAAATGTTAAAGAACAAAATGGAAGTAAGGCCTAAAAATTAATATATTAAATATATCATTGTTTAATTTATATTGGCTAACTTTTGTCAGTAAAAACACTCAAGTTAAAATTTTGTAAATCAATCAATGCAACAAGAATGATTGGTTGATATATAAACAACAGACATAATTAATAAGTTATTCATAAAATTTTCAGTTCAGTTTACTTAAAATATATTGTAATGCTTCCTGTGAGTATGTGAAACTATACAGTGATATTTGTATTCAAATATAAAAAGGAGATAAGTCTCTCTCCTGTAAAAAAATGTTTATTGTAATAAAGAAAAGTCATTTATATATATTTTTTCAAATTAGCTGAATATATATATATATTTTAATTGAAATATAATACATTATATATTATATATTATTATATTTTTATTTAAATATTTATTTTCAGTTGACATTGCAAATGATATGACTGTTTGGGATGGTGTTGTTGTTTCGCCACTTACCAAAGCTTATGAAAAGCCTCCTGACAAGAAAGATGGAGAAGAAACAGCTGAGGATATGGAACAAGAAGGTGCTGATGATTCTATGGATATGCAAGATACATAAATTCTGTAATTGAATTCATTAATATAAAATATTAATTTCATATATGTACTTTTATTATGTTGCAATCATCCATAGACATTGTATCAATTCATTTCTGCATTGATCAATTAAATAATTTTTACTTTGCTTTGTGTTTCCAAAAAAATCATGGGTGTTTATTTACAATATACAAATTTAATATTTTCCATGTTTATTATATTTAAAGAAAAACAAAATTCACAAATATATTCAGATAAGAATATTAATTTAATTTTTCTCATCTTGATAACAAATTTTTAGATTAATTTTATGAAGAAAGTTAATATTACAAAGTAGTACTTAAATCTTACTTAAAATTGCTACAGTATGAGAAAATTTCTCATAAACATTAACAAATAAAAACTCAGCTGATATTTAGGATTTAAAAGTTATACATTCCGAACACTATAAAATTTGTAATTCAATAATTAATTACAGATTTTTAAGTCTACCATGTAAACAATACTGGATGCTGCATGTAAACATTTGGGAGCAAAACAGTTCAGTGAATATTGAAAGAAGTAAATGATAATTGTCATTTAACATTCCCGTGTCCCCCAGAGCAGTAAGTTGCCACTTTGACCGCTCAGCCATCCAGTCTAGAGATTTTTAGATATATGATTTGTAAAGAGAGAGAGAATAGTATGGTAATTTTTCTGGAAATAGTCAGAGCTGATGAATCACGGCACAAGAGTTTTGCAAAAAATAGTTTTACATTAATGTCATTATTACAACATATGTAAGCTTTTGGAGAAGAAAGTGCAAAAGTGTTATCACTAATACATTTCAAAGAATTATAAACTTTCAATTAGTTTAATAAATTTTCTCTTTCCAATTTAATTATTTTTGGTATGTCATTATTTTATGTCTGAAAACATCAAAAATTAAGAAGTAATTCTTTTGGAAAACAAAATAAAATACACACTTATTGATAACATCAATGTGGCTTTGATTTTGATATCAATAATAATCAGAATAATCCATTATTTTCTATGAGAGAGAACTGAAATTTATTTGGAATTAAAGACTGTAACAATTAAATTTCTTATTTTTTAATTTCTGAATGAATAGAGAGATAATTATACAGTATTAGTTTTACCGAAACAAAAAACAATATAAAATGAAATTATCTTTTAAATATTTATCTAATACAACAAACAAATATGTTCAAATTATAAAAATTTTGAGAGATTTTTGCTTGTATTAAAAGGCAAACTTTGACTAATTTTAGCTGTAGTAGTAAATAACATTTCAGTTAATTATATTTTGTTTCTTTAATATTTGTATTGTTACAAATTTTGTAAGAAATCATCATTATTTATTTTATAAATAAACTCAGTTAAATTTTTTAAATTATATTTTATTTAGACATTATCACATTACTATAAAAAATATACATATATAATTTATTAATAATAGTAAAAATAGAAACCTTTTCCTCTTAGGAGTAATATCAGTTTGGTTATTTATCAATTTATTTTATGTAAGGAGCTTTTGGCTTAGATTTCAAATTATAAAATAATAGAAACAATACAAATAAATATTCTAGTATAGTAATGTTTAAATCTAAGTTATTTGATGGTGTAAAAGTAATTAAAAAATACAACATAAACATAATATTATATTTATTATCTTTATAAATGAATTACCATCGGTAATTTGTTTATTAAGATGATAAAGATTTGAAATTTTGTCAAGCCAGTCAGAACAATTTCAGCTAATTAGATAACAAATATAACAATGCAACATTGTTTTAGCTTTTTTTTTTTTTTTTTTAAACTCTTTCCGCCCTGTGGGCACTAAGAGGGCCTCTTTTAGTAGGCCCATTATGGGTTCGGCCAGGCCCACACAATGGGGCGACCGGGTGGTGAGGGACGGGGCCCGACATATCTGAACGGACCACCCCCCGTAAAATTCCTGGGGATTATTCGACCCGTTCGGATTCGATCCCGGGTCCCCCAGAGCGGTAGGCTGCCACCTTTACCGCTCGGCCATCCGGCCGTCTCATTGTTTTAGCTAGAACGAGAGTGGATTCTTTACGCGATTTTGATTGTAGCCTGTACGTGCTTAATGAGCTAATTTCTAGAATGGAATAACGCTAATTTTACTTTTTTGGCCAGAATGCAGTAAAAATTGGGGTCGAATGCCTCGAATACACTAATTACTTATTCCCTAAATATTCTGTGCTGAAATATCTTAGATGTAAAATACGGTGATTTCATAACCATTCCATTGATGAATGGAATATGAGAATTATTTTGTATTAATGAGATACTCGTTTAATTTTTTTATACTGTATAAAAATCAATATTCTTTTCTTTGATAAAACAGCAGATAGAGAATTAAAATTCTAAACTGCATGAATTCTCTATATACATCTCATTAATCCGTATTGTTTATCTCATTCTTAGGAATCACATTTATATTTTTTTTGTCTAAAGACGAAACACTGGAACTATTACTATTGGGATATTTATATTATTTTGACAACAACAAATGTAATACGTACATTCTGTTTCTGTGAGAAAACAGCCAGATTGTACTCTTCGTAATGTAATAGAACTATACGAAGTCGACAGTGCTCCATTTTTCGCCAGTACAAATATTTAAAGTAAAAAAGTTAAATTATTTATAAATAAAAAGTGTTATTAATATCTCTTTAAAAAATTTAGAATTAAACTTCACATCAGTAGTTTTAATAATGAAATTGGGCAGTTTGTGTTGTTTAATATAGTCACTGAAAACGTTCCGTTTTCATTTATCAATACTTTGTATTCAAACACAAAGAAAATCAAACGAAATGAACTTGAGAATTACCACATCTCATAAATTGAATATCGTTAATATAGAATGTCCCATTAAACATGCTTACAGATTATTAACAAGAAATTGACAAGAAACTAACGAGAAGTAACGAAAAATACAGCACTTGAGCGGATTTGACCTAATGAGCACTGGCAAAGTCCAGCCAGAAAGATGACATTAGCTTTTTCTTCAAGATTGAGCACATATGGAACTAAAAATGGTAAGATTTGGTTTTGGTACACGTTTGTTGTTATTACATCCTTTGAAAATGGAACTAAGGTTCTGAAGGTCCAAATTCACTGTTGACAATCCAAACGCAAAGCTTGATAGCAAATGTATTTCCCAGAAAATATCACTTCAGGATTAATTACCTTCCCAACTTAGTGAAACAATGTGGTTTATAAGGATTGTCCAGTAGGAAATAAAACTCATCATCCATCACAATGAAGAGTCTTTTGCTGGGAGACAAAATTCCTGAACGACTTTGAGAATCTTGAGTTTTGTTTAGTAACTTTATTTGGTGTAACGACAAGGACACTTGTTTTCTTCCGTTGTAACCCATATCTTCAACGATCCATTTTGCCGTCTTGTGGTCTACATTAAACCAATGACCAATTTGTCGGTATGCAACTCCATCTTTGTGAGGAGCGAAGTTGCTGGTGTCGATTCTTCGTCAGTTGTTTCTTTAATCGACTTCTTGATTTTCCCAGAATTAGTGACTTCCTGTCGTCAATTAGCTTGAATACACGATAAATACGGCAATGGTTAACTTCCAGTTTCTTAAAATGAGAAACAGTCTTTTTGTCGCGTCCAGCGATATCGTGTAGAATTTGCCAATTTCAATGTTTGACACACACTCTTTAATCGTCACCGTCTTGTTTGTCATTGAAGTTATTGTTAATTCACAATCTACTCTCTAGAGGGCGAATATATAAGCTGTTAAGGGGTCCACACGCGTTAAGGAAAGCCTTTGAGGAATAACTGCGCAGCCTGGTCTTAAGGAAATTCATAATTTCCTATCGCCCACACACCACGAGGAAAATCTCTATTAGTCAGTCGGCCATGGCATCTGATGACGATGTACTGGCTGTTCTTCGACGTTTATTGGCAACAAATTGTATTAAAACTCGCGGGAAAAAACGTGTGCGTACAAGTCTTCGGTGTAAAGAGTGGCTTAAAAAAGAGGATCGTATTCTCATGTGAACCTGATCTCAGAATTCAGGTTAGTACCTAAAGATTGGCACAACTATTTGAGAATGGACGAAGAAACGTATTTAAATCTGTTACCATTAGTTACACCAATCATAGAAAACAAAATACTGTAATGCGAGCAGCAATTTCACCCCATGAGAGGCTCACGGCGACCTTAAGGTATTTGGCAACAGGCAGAAGTTAATATTTTGAAATACCACAACTTTGGTTCATACACTTCATCAGTTCCTGATCCTGACTTGACCGATGCTTTGATTTTATTAATTTCTTTCCCATATGCACTTCTGATGTTATAAATTTTTTTACAACACTTTCTTTGTTATCATTTGGCTTAATGTCCTTCAATTTTTCAATTAAACGTAAATAGGCAACTTCTGTCGTGATAATCTTTACTTTTAACATGCCAAAGACATGGCTCATTTTCTTAAATCTTTAAAAATTCTTCTAAACATTCACGGGATATTGTTTTCACTCAGCCATCTCACAACTGGAACGACGACACACACGTCACGGTCGGCCTGCGCAGTCCAAAACTATGCAGGAAAATAAAATGGTGTTTCATTTTTTCTCTGGTGGCCTGTACAGTTTTCCCCCATACAGGCCTACGCAGTTATTCCTCAAAAAATTTCCTCAACGTGTGTGGGTCCCTTTAGTGGTATACAGTATATGCCCTTATGTTCTTTCGTTAGGTCTATGAAATTGGCACTCCAATTAAGTTTTTCAAAAACGAATTAGCTTATGCCATTCGTTTGTACACTGTTTGCCTATCCTTCAAACTAAAGTAATAGCCCATAAAAAATTTGGATGGGCTATTAACTTTTTATACCAGCTCCCCTATCAGTGGCGTAGCTAGGATTCTCCGGGCCCGGTGCGGAACCAGATTTGTGGGCCCCCGAAAAAATGTTTCGAGTCTTTTTTTTTGTGATTTCGGGGCTCTCATGGGCCTATCGTTTTTCAGGGGACCGGTGCGGACCGCACCTACCGCACTCCCCCTAGCTACGCCACTGCCGCCTATTGCTTTTTTTTTTTTTCAAAATAACTTGTGCCATTCGTTTACCCACGTGTTCTTTATCTTTCACAGTCAGAAATTATTGTATATTATACTAAAGCGTCTTAAATTGATCCCCATCGGTTATTTTAGCGCTGAACAAGCGTGTGCCACATGGATGTAATCGTGAAATACTGGAAAGATCTCTTTGCCCCTTAATAGATGTTTAAGTAGATACACTGTACACAACAAATAAAAACAAAAAGACAATTTGGTGTTCATTTTATTCGGTAATAACGAAAGTCTAAAAGACGTCATTATAATTTTGTAACACAGAATTTTAAATTTATAATTCTATAAATCATAAAACTATATTTTATCTCTGGCATGCGCAACTTTAAGTGTGAACTTACCACGGTAAAAAATAAAACAGAGCTAGATATATGCGAGAACGAGATTTTCCGTCTTGTAAACAAGATATTCCAGTTTTTCCTCGGGCATAGCTTTCCCAGAGCAAATTCTCGCTCACTGCTATCTTCATCAGCATGATCACAGTTTTAATTATTATAAGTTATATTTTAATATTTAACTCATCAAGAATTGCGTAAAAATTGAAGAAAGATGTTAAAATATTCAAAATTCCAAGTCTGCTCAGCATTGATCTGGACGTTCTTTTTCTAATACTGCTGTACATAAAAATCGGTCAACAATAAACAATAAACGTCACAGATTAGTGAAAGAATGGTAAATTTTTATTTTTATAAAATTTACAAACTTGTAAGTTGAAGCTAGGACACTGTCACCGAAGTAATGATATATTTTAAAGAAATAAAAAGGGAAAATGAGATTACAAGTAAGAACAATAGCAGAATTTTCTGCATTAACTCGAAGGAAAATAAAATGTAAAAATAAAAGTACAATAATAATGTAAAAATGATTGACTATTGTAAGCAAAACGGCTTATTTTTGCAAAAAATTAAAACTTGAAAATCTAGCATTGAACATATATATAGTGTATTCTTTTCTCTCTATGGGCACTAAGAATGCTTTCTCCCAGCGGCGGATCAAGCACTCGAAGGGCTGTTTCACACTATGACCGACTGGTCCGACTCCAAGTCGTGTTGTCATGGCAACAGCAGTCGGACAGATTTAAAAAGTTAAATATTTGTAGTCAGGTCGGAGCAGTCGGTGAGCTACAGCCAATGAGAGCTTCGAAGCTATAACCAATCAGAGTTTAGATTTATTCGAAGTTAGAAAATGGCGGAAGGTCAGTTTTCTCGGAAGCTTTAATAAACGAAGTCAGAAAATATCCGTGGCTTTACGATATTCGGCGAGCCGATTATAAAGACATTAAAAAAAATAATTCTTGGACGGAGATTTCCAAGAAACTAAACGTTGAAGGTACGTGATTGACTATAAAACATTCCAATAGATATTGTTGCCAAAGATATGGCCTGACGATAAATTGTAACATATTCAGAACTACAATTTCTGGATACGAATGAAATATGTTTTAAAACAATTCGAAATGCACGATCGCTTTCCATGGCGGCTATATTTTCTGTGTAAATTGAAAAACTTACCATGATTGGCTAGTGTTCTGATCTGTAACACGCGTTCCGATTGGTCCTTACGAGTCGGCCACCGACATATAATCGTACTCAGTGTGGATGCTTTTATTACTAGTCGGACCGATTATAGGATCGGATCGGACCGGTCAGTCGAGTCGGTTATAGTGTGAAACAGCCCTAATTTTGAATCCCTTGTTCTAAATACTAAGTAATTCTATCAAATCAATTTATTACTTATTAAAATAAATATTAATCAGTCAATCGTTTCCTTAAAAAAAATCTCTAAGTGTCTACATGTATCTGTGCCTCAGGTTCGCATAATGTTTCTCTTTTTGAAGCTGCTAACTTTTAGAGGCCCGAGTACGCCCTTTCGCCTGTGCGATGATGCGTAACTGCCATTTTCCCCATATCCTTTAATTTTACAATACATTTATATTGTAAAATTTACAAAAGCGAAGACTAATACAAAGCATTTTCAAGTTTTCTATACGTATTTTATTTATTTATTTTTTTAATTTTATAAATACAAATATCAGAGTAACTTTTAAACTATATATTTGCGTACAGGCTATATGGGCAAAGAAAAGCTTACAAGTAAAGGTCAGCTTCATTAGTGTCGATTGTGTTCCGACGGTTAGAATGGACATATAAAAGACTTCAAAATGTTTTTGCATTAATCTTTATTTGTGTAATTTTTAAAAAGTATTATGTCAAACTAGATGTAGGGCAATAGGGTAGGGAGAGCTATTATGTGAAGCTGTCCAAAATTTGGATAAGATATAAGTTTTGTTTGAAAATTGGAAAAATATGGGCAAATGGTGGGCAAACGAATGGCGTAATTCGTTTTTAAGTGGCTGCCAAATTTACATATCTTTTTTTTTCGTTATGTCATGAACGTGAAGCAAACTTCTTGACAGTCATCATTTCCCACATTTTATTAATGCAGACAACTCGTTTACAGAAAGAAAAAAAAAAAAAAGTTATTTGAACTTTAGAATTCAACCCGATCTAGGGCTGATAAAGGTTTTCGTGTGATCAAAAAAATAGTTGCAATCAATGCAGGTTATCGCTAAACTTCGTGTTTTCAACGCAACCACGAATTTCACACGATTGCTAGAATTTTTGGTGTGCAAAAGTCAAGAGTCGAACGGATTAAGATGAGCAGAAACTCTAGTTGATGTCCATAGGATTGAATAGTAGTATGAATCTCTAGTCTCGTGAAATAGAACATTGTTCACAATGAATATAGTACATTAAAGCTTTTCCTCCACGAGTTTCGATAATGGGACTTCCAGAAAGGTGAGTGTTATATAGGATAATTTAGGTAAAGGTGAGTATTATATAGGATAATTTTTGAAATTAAAATACAAAAGACCGTTTTTACTTTCCCGGTTCTGTTATATATAACAGAACCGATCAAAAAAATGACCCCCCAGGTTTTTACATTTTCGGATTCGGGGGACCTTAAAATGTCAAGAAACGCATAAACATTCGGAAGTTTTTCTGTATGTATCTGTGTCTGAGGCACAATTTTGTTCACCCTCTTTGAAGGTTAATACCTCCTGTGGTTTTTGTCGAAAATTTCTGAAATTTTCCGGGGAGATCTGTTTATTAGGGAATTGATCCTATTAAATTTTGGTGATTAAAGGTCGAGAGGATGGCGAGATAAAGAGGGTCCTGTGTATCTCGAGTGGGGTCGGACTTAATGACGATTTTACTCGTTATTAGCATTTAGAATTTTTATAAAACCCATCCCTAACCTCAAAATTAAGTTTTTTGTCATTTTATAATAGTTAAAAATATAAAAATTTTTAAAATAAAATATCGTAACAGATGGCGCCACCAAATGCTGCTGGGAATGTTAAGCAACTCGTTGCTGGATTTTTGGTAATAGCAGCTGAAAGGGAATGAAACGGGTGGTTTTATAGTAGTAATAATGTTTAGTAGAATTTAAATTATTATATTTAGTGGATGTTTTATTTGCGACTCTGTCAATGTTATCATTGCATTTGCATATGTCTTCTCTTCAGTTTTAATACATTCGTAACGTTGTGAAATTATTGTTTTCGTTTTGCCATGTTGCCTGTGTCGTTTACGTTAAATTAATTTATTCATACATTTAATATTGAAAACAAAATACACAAAAAATTTTAAAAGTCTTATTGAACCTCCATTCACAATCACCGGACTCCGGTTAACATTAGCAGATTCGAGCTTTATATGCTCTCTTCCGCCTATACATGAGCAAATTATTTAAAAGTTCTGTGACGTTGGATATTATCAACATTTCTTTATAAATTTCTGTGTATTTTGACCTCAATATTGTACAAATATTTTCTAGAACAAATATATTTTGTTCGGGATTTTTATTCTTTATTTTACAAATTAATTTATTCATTTTATTGCATGTCTTGTCATTTTAAATTTGAAGGTCAATACCTGTCTTTAATTAGCTGCAGGCATTGAAGAAATTCGTAGTGCGTAATAATTTATTCTTTGTAAATAGCAAATACTTTCGAAATATTTAGACAATATAAAATAAGTAGACTTATCGTTTGCAAAGAACAAATGTTTATTGAGTTAAAAGCGTTCCGTTGATGACAAGTATTTGATCTAGTTCATATGCAAACTAACAAATGGATTACTGAATATTTTACTTTTTTAAATACAAACACCATAAAAATAATTCCATTATGATTAAATTCGATGGCCAACATTTACATCTGAATTTTGTTTCCTAAAGAAAATGATTTACTTTCGTTTTTTATAAAATTCTATTAATTTACTTTTATTTGCTTTTAATTTTAATTCTTGATCGGATTATTAATGTATCTAGGAAAAGAAAATAAATCAAAATGTAACTAGATGGCTTTCAATTGCATAGGTGGAAAGATTAGACTAATTTCGTTGAGAACATAATTAAAACCCGAGATTTTAATTTTAGCCGAAACATATATTTTTCTAATTATTGTATATAATAGGCATGAATATATCAAATTACGTATATTACTATAGATATATCGAATTCAATAATACAGCTATCATTCCAATATTCGGATACGTGAAAGGAAAATTCAATGCGCGGAAATTAATACCTCCGTTTAACAAAAAACACATGGCCTATATTTATATTGAAATGCGTGTAATATCTAAATACATTCTTTCCAAATTATTACAGGATCATTTACAATGATTCACAGAAAATTGAACATAACTTATAGACTTACGGAAGAAAAAATTCTTACAAATAACCAAAAAGAAAATATGATTTCCCATATATTATGATTGCCCAATAGATATGACAGATAAATGCTTTAATTTATGGCACTACAGTAAGTTATCTGATTAATTCATGCATCGACCAGCTTTTCTATGACAGATCAGTTATCAGATTCTAATTAATCATGCAAGTTTTACATTTATTGTTGGAAGAAATTCAAAACATGCTATCACCTAAACTATTACACTTATTTTACAGGAATTTTTTCGTTGTTTGAATTTTCGCCCTGTGGGAACTATGAGAGCCTTTTTAATCACCCCACTCAGACGGATGGCCCAGCGATTGAGATTACCGCTCTGGAGATCCGGTAAAAAATCCAGAAAGGCCGAAAAACTCCAGGAATTTTTCGTAAGGTAGTCTGTCCGAATATGTCGGGCCCATCCCTCATCTATTGTGGATCTGGACACGATAGGCTTGATTGAAAGGCCCTCTTAGTACCCCCAGGACGGAAAAAATAAAGAAAATCACCAATGCTGTGTTCGTCCAAGCCTACAAAGATCGGATAGTGAGGGACGGGTGCCTACTTATCCGGGACAGACCACCCATGTAAAATTCCTAGGGAGATGATCGCCCGGATTCGATTCTAGGTTCTTCACAGCGGTAGATTGACGTCTTAATCGCCTCGGTTATTCATTTTTAACGATTCCGTGAAAATCATCCTATCCAGTTTGGTCACTTTTTGCAATTTCTAATCCGTCAAATCTTCTTCCAATCCATATTTGGAGAACATCAAAAAAGATGTTAGAAGAATATCTTTCCTAAATTATTAACCTACCTTTCACAACTGACTAAGAATGATCCTGGCATCCTGTTATATAGAAGAGCAAAATTTTATCATATTTACGAAATCCATTCCATATATTCATATATATAACATTACTCACATTAAAAATAAATTTTTTAAAAGAATATCTTAACCGAAGAAATTTATTTTAGATATAATATTAAGTTATAGCTTAATACTTTCAGACTTATGAGGCCCGGGTAGAGAGGGTCCCTTTTGCTTTTTTAATTTCCTTGAACAAATAAAATATGTAGAATGTTTCTTTGGTAATAAAAAGCGGTCTTAAAGATTTTATTTTTTTAGTAAGAATAACATTAATTTATAGAAGTAGAAACCACTACAGGACCCAAAGTTTTCTCAGGGTCCGGAGAAGAATCTCCAGCTCCCCTCCTTCTCGATAGCCTTAATCGTAAACGACATCATATCTTTAGAAATGCTTGGTATCGTGCTGATAGCGAAAGTCTAAAGGTTGAAGGCTTTAAAATAGTTTAAAAAAATATCAAATAACAGAAAGATTGAGCAGACATTTTCTATCGTATCCGATATTTAAAATAGACTAATTAACATATATTTAAAATAATTGAAATCATCTGAACACATATATTATAATATTGAATTCTTTTAAATGTAGAAAGTCGATCTTTGAAGAATATCTATTAATTATCTGAAATTGTGAAAAATTAAATTTCGAGTGTCAAATAACAATATGATTCAATTTGTTGCGCTTACAAGTCGTTAGATTTGGTTCGATTAACAAGAAACTTACTAATATAGAAAAGTAATTTTTATGTTATTAAATATATTTAAATGTAGTATTTATTAGTGGCAACTTTAAAATATATTTATTAAATAATTCTGTTATTATTGAGTGTTGTTAGCAACTGGAATTATACAACTTTAATTTAAAATTATTTTATGAAAAATTATTCAACTAGATTAAAGTAATTGAAATTCATATAAATGATTCTTTAATGTTACGTCTGTCCTTCATCTTAATAAAAGGATAATAATTATATAATATAATAACCTCAGTAGTACATAATTATATCTAAAGTTTTAAATTAAAAATTACACAAAAATGTTTATATATATATATATATGGGCCTAAATTAGACTTTCAGAATAATCTTCTAGACTTGCATTTAAATTTGAATATAAAATACTAGGTTTTTATTACATAGTAATACAGAAAATTGTCTTAAACTATGGTTTGTTGAGTGTTTTTTCATCGGTTAAAAACGAATGAATCAAATTACAGTAAATTCTAGGATGTCATTTGACATGATCCAGAGGCAAGTCTCCGATCTATGCGTCACGATCTATGTATGATCTATGATCTACGAAAAATTCCGAGAATTCGTGAAAATTTCTTGATTGGTATGCGATTTTCATTTCGCTCGAATAGGTTATCAAATATTTTAAAAAGTTTTATATAGGTCATATCAATAACTTTCCGGAAAATCCCAAACTGAAATTAGTTTACTTTCAGAACTCCGGTCAAAATTGTTGAAACAGGCTACATTAAATTTTAATAGATTACAGTTTCAATGTTTTTACAGTTATATTTTATTCATATACTTGTATAAAAATAAAAATGTTCGTATAACGAATTTTGCGAAAGATATTATTTTCGACGAAGTTAAAGTTTTGAATTAATTTTGAATTATGTAGCACTTATAAAGTATTAAAGAGATAAATTTAATTCCTAAGTCATAAGTTTAATTATTTAATTAAATTATTTTTCATTTAGGAACATAATTTTTAAATTGAAAAATATAATGTCTAGCAAGTTTGCCAAAGAATAAAAATTTATTTAGTAGTTTTAATTAAAATATAATATTTTTTTTAAACCAAAATAAAAGAGATTAAGTTTTAATATAGTATAAAGTTTGATTAGTACGGCTAAAAAATAAAAATAATAATAATAAATAAAAGAGATAAAATATAATTCTGTGGAACGAACGAAATTTTATCTCTTCCATCATTGTACTGTACAAGAATAAAAGTACAAATTGTTTTTTTTTTTTATAAGGATCTTATAAATTTCTATTAAAACTGAAATTTTTAATGTTTTTCATAACAATTTCTCTTAAAATATATATATATTTTTAAATTAAATTCTGAAAATACAATATAATTTGCATTAGCGCAATTTTCTAAAGTCAATAGATTGATAGAAAACTATAAAATAGAAAATGTTTAAATTATAAAATATCTGGAAAGATCTAGCGATGAACAAATACATAAAATTGCAAAAAAAAAAAAAATCCTTTAAGATAAACAAATAACTTACATAAAAATTTCGTAGCTTAACCGAACGAATTTAATTAAAAATCCGAATCACGATACAGTACAAT
Source organism: Centruroides vittatus (assembly GCF_030686945.1). Classification (NCBI taxonomy): domain Eukaryota; kingdom Metazoa; phylum Arthropoda; class Arachnida; order Scorpiones; family Buthidae; genus Centruroides; species Centruroides vittatus. The sequence goes on along the minus strand of NW_027122649.1, from coordinate 493,146 downwards.
ACAAATGTTTAGTAACCTTTTCTAGGAAAGTATTATTATCTAGAAAAAGTATAGAAGTGGTTTGGAAATTGTATATATTTCGAGCTCACGCATTTGACCAGATAGAATATATCTGTATAGCGTCCTGTTAGAAACTTGTCATGACAATTTCCGGGTTCATTTGATGTATCATTCAACAGATGGCGGTGAAGCATGTTACTCATGTAGACAAAACTTAGATGGAAAATCGATCGTTGCTTCTTCCCCATTTACCCTCTCAAAATAAGAAAAGGGCGAAAGCTAACATACAAAAATATATCATTTTTTTAATCTTTTTTTTTAAATGTAATAATTGGCATGATTATCCCGTGGGAAAGAGATATATACAGTAAGTTATTAATGAGCTCATTAGGAATTTCGAGATTGTGATTGATTGATCGAACTCGTTTAATGTGTTCCCAATTATTTTCTATAATAAAATACTTCCGCAGTTGGCGTTCCAACGTAAGTTGAATTACTAAAATTATTACACGGGCATTCGTCTTCCATCAATTTTATAGTTCTATTAATGCAGTTCTCTATAATTCATCAAAACTTATTTTCATCATTACCGAGCTATATAATCGAATCAACTGGAACGTCCTGAAAATCGAAAATAATCAAAAATTCGTGATAAGATTTTAAATTTAAATGAGTTTAGCTTCTTTCGGAGTACAAAGAAATATATGAATGTAAAGGACTGTGTAAATTGTATTATTGATAAAAACCTTTTGTACACAGGAAAAGCTTCTACTGTAACTAATCGTAATTAAAATAAACATTAATTAGGCTATGGTCTTAATAATTAAGTCTTTTATCTCTAATTATACGTTCCCACGCGACTGTACGGGATTAGATTACCTTTATTGTTTCTTTACATGTTAACGACTTTAATTGAACATTCTGTTAAATATGTTTAATTTCTCTTTATTTAAATGTGTTTGTTTTTCCTCGTCGACACGTTTTTAATGTTCTCACTTGTATTCTTCACAAAGGTTAATTGTTTGTATTTCTATAACCAAATCAGTCTAAATTATGCAATTCATATTTGAAAAAAAGTGCAATAATGCTATATATAAAGCTTTTTAGATATAAATATCGTTTTTCATTGATATTCTAAAAACTCACGAATCATTAACGAATTTATCCACATTTCAAATATTGAGTTTTATTAGAGAGATGTGATAAACTGAGTGAGAGCTGCATTCTAATCCCAATTTCAAACTAACGATATGCAATCTGTTCATACGAGAAATTGAGGTGTTCTTATAACAGGAAAATTTTCTGATTGTATTAACATAGATATCTATCTGATCTTTTTTTAGATAATATCTTAAAAATCAACTATTTTTTTTTTCTTATATACGTAAATTTTACAAGTCAGCGGATATCCGTTTGCAAGAAAGAAAAAAAAAAAATGGTAATAGATCTCTATTCATAGAGAACTTTGCATTTTATATTTTTTCCCACATTTGAATATATAAGAATAATTATGTATTATTACTGTGTGAACACACTTAAATTTATTCTGATTATAAATTTTATTTTAAAGAAGACATTCCAGTATTTTATAAATTAGATATTTCCTCTTCTAACGTGGATTTCCGGTTTGATGAAGACTTACGTGTTCACTTTAAATTTAAATTTGTGAAGCATGGAAATAACTAAATATTCTAATCTTTGACTAAATTTTAGCTATCCGTATTTATTTATTTACTATAGTTATAAAAATGTATTTATGATATATAATCTTCTGTCTATTAAAAAAAATACGTTATAATTTGTAAGAAACTAGCTTTAATCGTTTTGTTTTTAGATTTTTAATAAGAATCATTTTATTTTTTCGTCGATAACATTGTAAATAAAAAAGAAATAGTTTTAAGAATACTTTTACTTGAATTTTTAAACAAGAATTGCTGTTTTAATATTCCTTTAGGAAGAATTCTCGAATTCTATTCCGTGTAGTAAAATTGATTGATGCTGAAGAAGATTTGATTTCAACATCTTGTCGTATATAAAACTATGCTTTTCTTAGAAACAATAAAAATAAGAACAAAGTGAAAAAGTGATGACAACCAAAGAACAAAAGGATAAAAAACAAAATAGCTACGAAGTGATGCGTAGGAAATAATTTCATTCTTCTGTCGCTGCTTCGCGCCAGAAACGATGCGGCGCGGCGCAACGATTTAAATTTTACCGAACTCAAAGTGATAATTTAAGAATAAAAGAAAGTATTAATTTACTTAAATTTAGAAGTTAAATTTTATAGAAATCATTTGTTGTTTAATACGCAATAGTATTGTGCAAATGAATTCACACCGAAATATTTTCTTCTGTACAATAGTTCATTGAAATAATAATAATAATAATAAAATTTTCTGCGAGCAATTTTCTATAATAATAGAATTAATAATAATTATTATTATCATTATTATTATTTTCTTAGAAAAAGAGCTTTGTTCTAGTTCACCTGCGTTAGTTTCATACATTTTAACTTAAAAGATAAGATTGTAGATAAATGTAAAGACTATTATAAATTGTTTGAATGAATTAAATAATTTATACAAGTTACTAACATTAATTTTTTTTAAAATATGTTATTAACAAAACCACTTTATACAATATACTGCTTGTTATGTCTTATACATTGAATGATTTCCATCTTAAAATTTCTGTTTATTTTATATTATTTATAAAAACTACATTTATAATCATATTTATTAACATAAAGTAAACATACTTAGTTTTTAATCAATAGTTGATATGTTATTTTAAAATAAAAATAGAAAGTTTTATTTAACTAGTGAATAATTATTAAATAATCAGACAACTCTCCTTGATTTATTTATCAATATAAACTTTTCTATCATAACATTTTAAAAATAAATAATTTAAAATTTAATATTTGTGTTAAAAAAATAAAAAAAGTCCATTATAGGAAAAGGTTAAAAATTTTATAAATTATTTTATTTTTATTGTTATTCTTCAATAAATATTAAAGGTTAAAATATTTAATTAATAAAATGAGTATAAAATGTCAAATCTTAATTAATTTTATTATTATTATTTTATTTAATGTTTTATAATTTAAATTTTTATAATTAGATTAAAAGTGTTGGTAATATTTTTTTACTAAATAAAACTTTAAAAAGTTTTAGTATATTTAAAATTTATATATATTTTATCATGATTAATTTTAAACTATATCTACAAATATTATCTTATAAAATAAAAACTTAAAAAATATTTTCTAAGAATATTTCTTTTTAAATAATGTGTTTGGAGTCACTTTTATGAAAAGTTTTGCTTAAAATATTTATAAAAGTGACTTCAAATATGACTGACTACAAATAAAATATATATATTTAATATTACATATTTGTTATTTATATATCTACATACAAATTTAAATTTGATTAAAAAGTAGGTTATAATAAAATATGTTATAAACATTAATTTAATTTTTAATTATTATTTTATGTAGTTAAATTAAAATTTAAATAATTTGTTTTAATAATTAGCAAAAAGAACGTACACAAAATAAATCAAAATTAATTCATAAAAATTGATTCATTCGTTTAATTTATAATATGATTTTTATAAGCTTATCTTTTATGGGTTAATGGAAAGGTATAGGAAAATTTACCATATTTGCTGCGAAGAATTCGATGAAAATACAATGTGACATCATCAATTCGAAAGCAAACTACATTTTTAAAAATCGTTTTATCCATATTATAATGGCGTACATTTGTTAACTGTCCTGCATGAAATGCATCTATGGAGAAAATTCATTTCATGTCTCCTATAAAAAAATTTTTTTTGGAAAATGCTTCCCGGTGCAACAGTTCTGCCTGACTGCTTCATTGGAGAAATACCTTAAGGAGAAGATATATGGCAACAACCCAAAGATATCAATTCACTAAAGAACATCAACACGACCACCGGAAACATTACCGAAAATACATAGAAGTCAGAGCAAATCTTAAGAAACGGACTCAGAATATGCATTCAGAAAATAGGAAGACATTCCCATCATTTATTCTAATGTTTGTAGCCACTTTGATCTTTATTACTATTTGCTTTTTGCTTACGTATGTTACCTGTTTATTTTTATGATCTGCTTTGTGTCTAAACTTTTACAAACATTTATTGCTTTGCTTTTAAAAAGTACATAAAATCTAAATAGTCGAAAGAACTAAAAGTTTTAATTTATGAAAGTATTCAAAATATTTTAGTAATTATTTTTTTAAATTTATTTATATTAATATCCTAGATTTATTATTAGCTGTATATAAGAATAATCATTTTTTTGAGAAAGTAAAATATCTCACCATTATTTTTGTCTTAATTATTTCCTGTCATTGAAATAATTGTTTTTAAAAAAGGCTATAAAAATAAAATAATTTCTTTAATTTTTCTTATTATCAAATTAAAATGTTTGACCTATTTTTTATTTCCTGTAACGTAATTGAATCATTTGTTAAACGTTGAATGTTAAGTTAATGAACGTTAATTCAGCAATTATTACTAACTTATCTCGCCGGCATTAAATAAAATTCTTTAAAACTCATGTTAAAAACTTAAAACTTAAATTTAAAAACTAGATAAATTACATAATATAAATCGTAAAAACTTATAATTTTTAAAGCAAATTCTTTATATATTTTTTTCCCGGAGTATTTCGAAACTTTTCATAAGCATCTTTTCACTTTCATTATGAAGTCGTAAAAATTTCTCTGATGTGCAGGCAAGTGAAACTAAATACTTGAAAATAATACAAAATAACAATTTTTAAAAGATAAATTTCTTTGACGTGACTAAAATTTTTACGCATTTTGTTAATTTGTAGATACAGTAAAACTTCAATTATCCGGGCGCTGGTTATCCGGATTGCCCTCCGACTTCGTCAAAAATAAATAGGCATGTATGTAAATGTACTATATATGCATGAAAAGTAACTTTTTTTTTTTCCTTTTATAAATGCAGCAAATAAACTATATTCAATTGTAGTTACTGTACAATTCCATATTCAATATTTTATTTGCACGTAATTATGTACACAGTACATAATTACGTGCAAGGGGATATTTGAATAGGGAAAAAAATGACTATTTTAAGCAAAATTACATTATCCGGATATCCCTCATATCCGGACGACTCAAGGTCTCAATTAACTTGGATTATTGGAATTTTATTGTAATCAGTTTAAATTACATATTATTTAAAGTTACCTTTACTTTTATAAAATATTACTCGAAAAATACATGGAAAATCCTCACTCGACAATTACAGATAAAACTTTTGAATATTACGTAATAAAACATATACAGTATACACTTTTGTAGGTCAGTTCATTGTAAAAACACTTTTAATCTTATAGATTATATTATTACATTTAACATTTAAGTAAATTATAATAAATATTAATGCGATGCTTTGTTAAATAAATTGATATACGTAATAAACTTTTTATAGTAAAAATAGAAATCAATGTTTTTGTCAATAAAAATCATCATAATTTATTTCCATATCTCTCGATTCTTTGCAAAATGGCACAGTTGTTGAATTTGGTTTCGTACCATTCATCTGTATGTCATTTAACCATGTTCTGTAAAGTCTTCCCTTTCTGTTAGTACCACATATAGCCTAAAACCAACTTTTAAAAACGTTCTTTATTAATCTTAATACAGAATTTTGTTCCCTGTTTTTTATGTTTTTGTAATCAGGAGACTTTAAAACGTTAAGAAATGCCAAAACAACCTGGAGGATGAAACTTTAATCGATTGCGATACTTTCCCTTCTGTTATATAACAATCGGGAAAATAAAAATGTATAAAAAATATACACGTTTACACAAATTAATTTCATATGTTAATTATAATACATTAACTGTATCGATGGTCTAGATTCTAGAGTGAAAAACCTCGTGAATCGTGGATCACTTTCTGGTCTGTACGTCAAGTTGATCCCTTAAAATCCGAAAATATAAATGCATTAACGCTAAAAATATTATTAAAGCCGACGTTTTTAAACTGTTAAACTATTAATTGTGAGAAAGTGTTTTAATTGTGTAAACCCAAATCTGATATGTTAATTCGGCCCGTAAACACGTTTATAAATGATAGAAATGGATCTACTTTTTGTATATACGATATATTCAAAATATTTGGCAAAAATTGAAAAGTTTGGGTACCATTGCTTTAGACCATCGATATATAATTTTTTATATTATTCTTCAATGTTCATGTAAGCATTCGTTGGAAAACTAACATGCATTGCACATTTCTAGAACGGTTTCATTTTCCTGAGTTCTTAAAACATTTTCTTTCTGAAATGTTAAATACGAAATGAGGTTCCATTTTTTTTTGTTTTTTTTTTGATTTTATTAGAAATTTTATGACACGTTTCAAATCTCACTTGAAATGTTTTTCGGGGTACCAAAATGCACATTTAATATGAAATACAGATTTATCACATCAGCACATTGTGGAATCGTAAGCGAATTTTTCTAAGCGTATCGGATAAAAAATTTCCCATTAAATTACCGTACACAATATAAACTTGATGATATAATATGGTTTAATATGTTTTATATATTATTTAGTTATTATATTGCTTTATATAATAACGAAAAATAAATAGTCAATCTTATAAATAACAGTTTTTCAAATAATTAAATATTAAGAAGAAATTATTACTCAAACAAAATAAAAAAAAAATAAAAAAATAATTCAATTATAAAACCTATAAAATGAACTTATCCGATTCAAAAGTAAACCCATTATCGATATAGAAAAAAAATTACAAACAAATTTTAGAATATTTAATTCCCAAAATGCTAATATCAATGATAATAATGTATAAGTAAAATATATGATTATCATTTAAGAGGAGGTTCAATTTGAAATTTTGATTTAATATCATTACTAATAATAATATTAATTATATTGAAGTTTAGAATTAAACTTGCTCTAAAATGATTCTCATGAATTATACTTAAGTAATTATAATTATTAATATTAAATATAAATTAACAAATGGTATAATTCTGTAACAATCGAAAATTAATATAAAAAAAGAAATTAATTAATGAATTTTGCTCACGTCGCTATTTAAAATTCAAAATAGCCATAGACTACTATTTATTATTGTACAGTTTTCTAATTAAAAATTAAAACGATAATAAATTTATAATAAATTTTTAAAATAAATAAAATATATAATAATTTTTAAAACGATAATAATTTTATATAAAAATATATCTTTATATTTAAATCTTCTATTTTAATGTATATTTTTAATTAATATTAAAATGGAAAATGGATTTTAGTCATTTTAGATAAATAAATAAAGGTCTTGTTTATATTTTATATAAATTTAGATGAGGATTTTGCGTAGATAAAGATTATATTTTACAGTAAGAGTTTATACAGTATTAAATTTTAAATTTTAAATTAATATTTTATATAATTTACTTTAGTTCATATATCAACTTTATATACGCATGTAAGTTTTAAAATAAAATGAATTAAAAAATTAAAAATCTTATATAAATATAACTTGCTGGTATGTTATATTGGTTTTTCAAAATTCTTTAAACTAATTTAAAAATTTAAATCAAAAATAATAATAAAATATTTTTTACTGAATTTACTTGAATAAAACTCAATTTATATTAAGGTCATATTTGTTTCTCAATACCATACATTTTATAAATAGTTATAAGTTTACGTGTAATATGAATATACTATTTTATTTATTAATAAGTTAAATTTATCACAGTATAAATCAATGTATTAGTAAATAAACAGGATTTGTAGAAGATTAAGTTATAAGTGTAAAGTATAAAAAAATAATTTTATCACTTATATTTATTTATATTTATTGAGTGTCAAAACTATTATTTATATTTTTAATAATTGACTGTACAACTAATTGAATTATTTATTTTATATATAAATATATAGACCATACGTAAGTAATCAAATTCCTTTATAGACACCTAATAACATCAGGAAAAATTCCTATAAATATTTGTGATATTATAGTTACTAAATGTCAAACTGCAATGGTAGAAAAGATTGATGACCATTCTTATTTATATTTATTTTTGCAGCAATTTGACACAATGGCAATATCATTTCGGCATAAGCCTATATATTATAGATCAAAACTTCTGCTTTAATCCATCTTATAGATTTATATTATTTTTTTTAGATGGGAAAAAAGATAGTAATATATAAAGCATGATCCGTTACATAACTATAAACATTAATATTGTTGTTTAACTAACGATTTTAATTTGTAAATACTATAATTCGATTATTTAAAAGTTGTATAATCTTGATTAATAGAGTTATTACAGACCTATGCCATCGAAACTAATTAGTTATAATGAATTAGAGCTTTAATAATCTCGTTTAAGGCAGGTTTTTCCCATTAGGAATCTATTATGCAAGCTTAATTATAATCGTAATAATTATTAGAGATATATAGCTCAACTAAAATTTTGTAGGCTTTCCCCTAAAAAAAAAAAAAAAAAAACCAATGCAAACACTCGGAAGTGTTGACCACTTTCTTCCGGCCAGACGTTATATCCATTTGCCAGCTATAAGTCTAACCCGTAATTCCTAATGTCAGGCTGGGAATGATTAATGGTAGATTGACATGCTGACTCTCCCTCGTTCACTCAGGGGTATTGGAATACGAAGATAGTAGAAACAGATCCCAGGCATCTATCTCTACTTGGATTTGTTATTGCTTCGTTTCTGAAGTATTTTTTTTTTTTTTTTTTTTTTATGCTATGCCGAAGTTTTAAAGTTATGGTTAATATCATAAGTAATTACAAATATGTCATAAATTCTCATCTTATAGGATGTTATGATATTTACGTCTATAGTAGCAAAGGGTGTTAATTTGTTTAATGTCAATATTAGTAATACTATGTATTGAAATGAATCTTAAATTTAATTATTATTGCTACAATTCAATTAAAATTATTTGTATAGACTATTTAAACAAAGGAGAAAATAATTCTAAACGTTAAATAAACAGTAACACAGAGGCGAAATGATATGTTTTTAGAGTGGATCAATAAAGCAATTTTTTATGAAAAAATTTTACATTAAAAAAATACTTTAATTGCGTGGATATAAGCTTGAAAAAGTAAATTAAAATAGTCTTGATATTGATTTCCATTAAATAAATATTATCAACTAGCTAGACATCATAGTAATCAAAGGGAATAAAGAAAGCTACTTTCGGACCAAAGGTTGTCATGCGAATCATATCAACAACAGTACATTACATATGACATCCTATTAATTCTTTCTAGATATACGATCTTGCTTTCTAAATATCATTATCGTGTATGAAAGTAAAGCCAATTATCATAATTTCTGTTTCAATAAACAAAAGGATAAATGCTTTTAACAATCTCTTTATCTTCAATGTGATAATATTAGTATAAGACCGTCAATGTTGAAAATTGTTTAATCTTATCTTTCATTACTCTTCTTATTGGCATTCACATTTAGATATTTTGTATCAACTCTGAATCATTTTTTACTGTCAGTCATTTAATAATTTCTTCCAGCTTATTAATTCTTTACCCTTAATTAATAAAAAGATATGTTACATTACTTATTAATTCTGTCAATGTATATTATGGTACGATTAGTGTTTAAAGAATTATGCTTTAGGAAAGAAATGAATTTCCATGTTAAAAACGAACAGAATATAAGAATTTATAATTATACCTTATGTAGCTATGGATTATGTAAACTACCAAAAAAATTCTTTTCTTTAGGATACCGATCAATTGATTCACACACTATATACGAATTAATATGAATATGATGAGTGGAATTACATTTATAATAAAATATGTACGATATATTTTAATTTTATTATCAAATTTATAATATTAAATAAATATAAATAACAATATGATACATCTAATTACTATGTTTAATGTTACACCATACTTTTATTACTAAACTAATCTGAATCATATTTTTTAAAAAATAGAAATTTTAAACGTTTCTTTTTCCTTAACTTATTCGTTTTCAAAATGTCATGCATACATTTTATATTTATAGAGTATCGATTTGCTAAAAATTAAATAATTAATAAAAAGTTTAAATATATTTAATTTTTATTACAATTATATAAAAAACGTAATCGAGCTTTTTATAGGAATAATTTATTTCTCTAACTTTTAGAATGTTCAAAAAGAAAAATGTAGCAATTTCGTAAGTAAATTTTTTAAAATTTAATTTTCTTAACTTTAACTTTCGATAATTAATCTGCAATTATTTCTCTTTCAATAGTAAGATTTCTGTTTAAGAATGGATAAATAAATTAATTTCTATATTTAATGATTAGATTGAACTTTGAGAGTTTCTTATTTCTGTTATTCATCCTTTTTTCCTCTCCTTTTTTTTCTCTTCATATTTCATGGTAATTTATTCATTTTATACGATAAAAGAAATTTTTATTTAAAGCCGTAATTGAACTTACTCGTGTTAAATAAGTTTGTATATTAAACTCTGATTTTCTGAAATACAATATTGAGTTAAAATTTAAAAAAAAATAAATTAAATCTAACGTAATTTTATTACATTTTTATTTAATGAATTGCACATAAAACATATATCTTTCTAGCAAACTTTTGTATTGTAATTTAGGATATGTAAATCAGTCATAAATGTTGTTGAATGTTAAGAAACATAATAATTACCATTTCTTTTTTTTTCTAATTCTTTTTACAAACATTAACAAGTGGTAATAGAGCACACACACTACATTTAACCGGGAAACAAAGAAAACAGGAACTCGCTATTAGTTGATCATTTGCTGTAGTTGTGTAAGCAATACTTCACTGTGTATTTTTTTTTTTTTTAATGTTTTAAGCGATTCTGCCACATCATTCATTTTTGTCTCGCATTGGGCCGGCTCTTTTGATACTTAGCAGATCTTTTGTCTTGTTGAAACAGCTTGAAACCGTGATCGTGACCTATTATTTTGCGTTGATCTTTTTCTAATGTTTACCGTCATCATCCGTATTTTGCACTGTAGATACGGATCAATTTTATTTACATTTCTTTTCTTTTTGCGCTTTTAAATGTGCATTTATTTTACTTTGATCATTTCGAACACTTTTTAAAAATGATTTTTAAAAAATTAATGAGTAATAAAACGTATATTTATCATCTAATAATTTATTTCAACAAAGAAAACGGAAAATCCTTATGCATTATTCTTTCTACAGGCTGCACATTTATCCATATCGTGGATCTTTCTTGGACTTTGGTCTAATTGACTGGGCTTTAGTTAAGATGATATATTGGAAATATGTGGTGTGTTATTTAAGAAGAATGCAATAAAATTGAGATTTGATCACCTGAAGAATTATGACGTATTGGATAATAATACTACACGGAACAGAATCTCTCTCTCGCTAATTCTCATATAAATCAAAATAATTAAATCAACAAAAACGACACATGATACGACTTTTTAAAATAATGGAAAAAGCTAAAGAAAGTGTTAAAAAAACATAAACTTTTTTGTTTTTAAAGGGGTTAATAAAAATATATGTTGTAACTTAATGCTATTATACTCGACGAAGGTAGTAAACACTGAAAAGGGAATCAGAATCAAGATTCAAACGGATCCTTTGTAATAGTAGGGTATGCCGAGATGCTATCATGTAGCCATCTATGACGCTCGGTTTGCGTGTTTGGGGAGTAGCCTATATTTAAGATGAAAAATCCTAATTGAGATTGATGATAAAATTGGTTGTCAACTAAATATGATTGCTGCAATGAAAATATTTGCTAGAAAACGGCTAAATTGCATTTGTACTTAAGATTACATAATCCGCATTTATGTTAAATTTAAAAAATATATACACATATATATATATTAAATAATCTAATAATCTTTTAACAAAGAGTTGGCATTATAAGTATTGTGAAGATATTTGTTAGAAATTAGTAATTGTATGAATAATGACAATATAATCAATATTTTCATTATTCATGCGGCCAGGACAATAAAGATCTATATTAGATTAAAATAATGATAGCATTATTAAATAGCGCTACGTGTTGTAAAAAAAAGGTGAATAATGGATAATAACGTTATCTGTAATACTACGAAGGAATTTCCTCGTTAAAATTAAAGATGAATTAGTAGCAATCCATTTAGATCCCTTCATAACGATATAAAAAAGATATTTGTATAAGTGGGTGAAGGATTTAGAGGTGAACAGATAAGCCAACCTATTCTTATCAATGACAACAATTTAAGAACGTACAAAAAAACTAAGTTATAGCTTTGTTTGTGATTCGAAAGAAATTTTGTTTGTATTATTTACTTTCACTTGAAGAAGAAACTTGTTTGTATTCTGAGAAAATTCATAAATTTTCTTGGCTAAATATCAATTCTTTTATCATTAATAAATATCAAGTTCTAATATCATTACAATCAAATTTGAAAATTTTTATTTTTTGTAATAAAATAATTTTTTTAATACTTCTAAAGAGAATCTACTTATTTTTTAATTAATATTTCAAAGTAAATAAATAAAAAAATAAGTAGAATTAAAAGATTAAGCATTTTTCTGAAAGTTTTTGAAAAATCTTAAAACTTTATAGAATAATCCGGAAAATAGTGGATTATTAAATACTAAAACTGATACTAAATCCGGAAAACAGTAAGTTAATTTAAGATAAGTTGAATTATTGAGATGAGATCTACTGAAATTTTCAATAATTTTTTTGTTTTTTCTTTCTTCTGACTTTTCTGATCTTCTGGTAGCATTAAAATCTATGGTCCTTCCAAAAATAAATCTCTGTGAAAACCAATAATCAAAGTCATTCTTGCCCGAAGCAGGATTCGAATCCGTGATCTAATCAATAGTTGATTATTGATTACATCTAATCTTGTTTCGGGCATTACCAAAAACAATATTATAATAAACTGCGTTAGTCGACATAAACAAAATATAGATTTTTATTTGATTAATTTTCCAAATATTTTTCGATAATTCTATTTATTTCATGTGATATGATGATAATATTTTTATTATTATTAATTTAAATTAATATAAATACAGTTAACTCTAATTATAAAGATCTATAAACTACTGACATAGATAACACCAATAACATTCACAAAATATGATAATAATAATTATAACAAAAATATTATCTTATATATTTATTAATGTTTTATTATATTTAACAGGAAATGAAACTGCATAAATTACATTTATTTAGTTAGTAAATTAAATGTCTGTATAAATAAATGTTTAAGATTATTTATTGACATTTTAACTAAAGGTAAACATTATTGGAAAATGACTTTTAAATATTGAAATTTTCAGTTTATGAAAATTCAATTAAATCTTAAGAAATAACGTATGGTTTGCTTATAATTCGTATCAGCAATTAGCTATTTACGTGAAAATAACTCATTAAATTTGATCTCAGTTTATATAAATATAAAATAATTATAATTATATTAATTAATTTATTATATTCTGCAGATATGTAGAATATATTGTTTACCTTAATGCTTTATAATGACAATTGAATAATCTCAATAGTCTACAGAATAAGATAGACAGTAATTTATTATAGAATATAGCATAATAAATTTTATATGACATTAAACATGTAAGTAAGAAACTTTCTAATGAGAAAAAGCGTAATATTAAGGATTAAAGTTTTATAAAATATAATTATGAATTAATTAATTAACTTCCTTGCTCATTAATTAAATTAATTTATAAATTGTTATTTACTTAATAGAAATCTTTAATAATAAAATAATTTTTAAATACATTTAGTTTTACATTTAATATAATGAGATTTTCTATTTTAAATTCATAAAATAAAGTGATTAATATTTGTTTTTTAAAATTGATTTTTTAATGAAAAGAGCTTAAATTTTTTAGCATACAAATAATAAATATACAATAAAATATTCATAGAACTTTAAATTCATCTTTAAGAATCAATTAAATTATAAAAATTATATTATTTAATATTTAAATCTACTGTTTAATCATAAGCACACACAAAAATATTAAAATATTAAAAAATAATTCGATACACTCTATTTTAAATGAATAAAATCTTGAATATACAGTTTATAATAATATTTAAATAAATTTAATTTAACTTATTATTGTTATGTAAAAAACACTCTGCATTTAATAAAATGGATAACAATAAAGTTATTCAAAATAATAATTTCTTTTCTGTACATTTCTTAGAAAGACGATTTAATGTTAAGCTTGAAAAAAGATATTTAAATAACTATTCAAAAAACTAGAAAATAAAAATATTGTTAGGGAAAAAAATTAAATTGTCATTTAATTAAATTTACTTTTAGAGTAAAATCAAATTTATTTAAAAATTAAATTACTGTTATATAAACTTAAATACAAAATATGTAATGATTTATGTTAGGTTCCTTTTTTTTACTTTTTCTTCTTTTTGTTGTAGTTTCACATAGAAGAAAAGAATTTATTCAAGCTTTTAGAAAAGTGATAGACGAACGTCGAGGATTACTCTGTCGTTTGTTGTCACATCTAAAAGCTTTGAAAACTATTCTAGCGATTTCAACTAAATTTGTTATGTGTCACGGACATCATCATTTTCGAAACATTTCCTTTCGAACAAACTATCAAAATTCCTGGTTTTATTAATATTGACTTTTTCGATCATGCATGACTAAAAACCGTAAATCAAAATTTATTAATAAAACAGAATTTACACATCAGCCTATGTTTAATTAAATTTATTTAAAATTTTTACATTATTTTCTTCATCATTCATTAGACTGTGTTTTCTAGAAAATTTTCAATCTTGTATATTATTTTAAAATAGAATAATACCATTTCAATGTCATAGAAATAATTGTTTACATTTCCTTAAAGATAATTAGTTTTATTATAAATTTAGAACTGTCACTTATGACTTTATTGTTAAATTATTTTAAATAGTCTGTAAGTAATAATTTAATATATTTTATTTTATTTTTAAAAATTAAAACGTCTTTTATATGAACTTTAAAAAATAAGAATTAAAGATATCATTTCTATATCAAAAAATAAATATTTAATTTTCAATATATAGCTTCAAAAATTATTATTATTATATATATACTTATAATTACATAAAAGTCTACTTTTTATGACAATAAAATTTTCTGTAATGTAATCTTAGAAAGACATTATAACTGCTGTAAATGACTTTTTAAAAAAAATATATATATATATGTATATATATATATATAAAATTGAACAGATGTTTATTAGCGCATTTAAATTATAAACGGTAAGAACTATTCAGATTATGCAATTAATAAATTGCATGATCGAAAATAAATAATTTTAGAAAATTTCCTTGTTTCACGAACATTTAGAAGACAATGAATGAGGAAAATAGTCTTTTTCGGCACAAAATTATAGGAAGAGAAAAATTTGTCCCTTGACCCACCTGGATGTCAAATCTGTGTCGTGACAGATTAGTAGATAACTAACTCAGACCCATTATTAAAGTAGAATCGCTAAATAAAAGTAGCTTATTTTTACTTATGTAAGTTAAAATAAATCGAATTAGGCTTATTTAAAATCTTATTTTTCTGTCAATTTTTTTTTATGGGAGTTATAAATACAATATTTTACTTAAAGAATTATTATAATTATTTAGTAATTATAAATTCATTAAATTCAACATAATTATTAATTTTAGAACTAATTTATTTATTCTAAATTTTAAAAATATTAAATTAAAAATGTATATATATATTTCTAATACATATTTTTTTGATATTGTTCTCTTTCAGAAAATCATTAAATTGCGTCATATTAAGAGTCGGTGTACTTTTTATTGTAATTATTTTGGTAATCATCATTATGATAAAAGTTTAATTTTCTTCTATATTCTAATATATATATATATATTAAGCTTAAATACACGAAAAAAAGGTTTCTTCCTAAGAAAATCTCTTAATGGAGGTGTGCAAACTTTTTTAGTCACGACGAAGAATTACTTCAATATTTGCGTGCCCCGAATAATACGAACCAAAAACGTTTCAATGTTAGAAGAAAATAACAATAGGAACAATAAATTTTATACAAATAAACAGTAAATACTGAAAAATATAAACATATAAATACAAAACAAATATTTATAATACAAAATAAACGAGTATATTTTTATTGAAAATAGGAAAAATTCTGCGCCCTAAGAGAGTTTTTGCGCTCTTTTTTGGGAATTAAATTCACACTTTACGCACCACTGATTTCATACTTATTTAATGAAAAAAAATAGATTTTTAAAAATAATTTGGAATGAATTTTAAACAATATCTAATATCTATGTACTAACAAATAGAATAAAAATTTTTCATTTAGCGAAATGTAAATAAATTGCATGATCGAATATAAACAGTAAATAAAATAAATATTTTAGACTTGAAAATACTGTATTAATAATTCAATAAAAGCAATAGTGTATTAAGTAAGTTGTAATAATTTAATTTTTTTAGTTTCAATTTATGTTTGACTCTTTCTACTGTTTATGCCTAAAGTCTAAATTTATTATTTATAAACCTTTTAAATAGATATATGTTTATTCCATTATAAAAAGAACACTTAAATGTCATAAAATTAATAATAAACAAATTAAAAACCTTAAAATCAAGTTGCTGTTATTTACTTTACTTTACTTTATATATATATATATCTCAACTTCAATTCATTTTATTGTTTAACTGATATTTTATATATAATAAATAACAGCCTTAAAGAATGAATATATATCAAAACTTGATTTTAAAAAATATATATACGATTTGAAATAATGTATTAAATATAAACGTAATAAAATATTTCTGTAAAAAAATAAATAATGAATGTTATTTAGTGAACATTTTGTTTAACATTGTTTAGTTACGTTTTACAAAAAGTATGTTGTATATATTATAAATTAAACTTGTAAACTTCATATATATATTTTAAGTTTACTAGTTATAAATAAATTGGATAGAGAATTTTATTTTATGTTTCATTATTTTCCATATAAAATCTTTAAGTAAAAATTATCATAATAACTATATAAATATAACTTATATTTACTTCAAGTAGTGATGTTGGTAAGGATTTGGCAATGTTAAAAATATAAGTTTAAAAAAGTTGGAAGTTTAATTATGAGGTAATATCATGAAAATCATTGTGATTATTTCTTAAGAAACATATTAAATTTCGTAATTGTAAAAACTAAACAAATTTCATATAATTTTTTTCCAAGAAAGTGCATAAATATTGCATTTTAATATGACATATTTTATAATAATTACTATTAGATAAGTTATATATATATATATATATATATATAGGCCTACATATATCAACATAATTAGTTATATTAGGAAATTTAAGCATTTTCTAGATACTGATAAGTTTTTTTGTATAGATTTTTATATAGTCTAATGATAAAATTTCAAAAATAAAATTACAGGCTTTATAAAGCAATTATATAAAGAAAGGTGTAATCTATTTGTACAATATTCATTACATTAAATTAAATCTACGTAAAATTAATGATATTTAAACAAAAATAAAACGAGATTTTAAATTAATAATGAAAGATTGAAATATGTAAAAACACTAAATTATGAATATTAAGTAGATTTGATATCATTTCAGGAATATATAATTTGTTTTATTATATATTTTTTAACACTACATCTAAAAATGAAAATATCTACAATTATTTTGCTATTTAGGAATTTTATTATAATTCTTGAATTGTTTTAAATGACTATGACAAGAAAAAAATGTGAAGTAGTCTAATTTACTGGTTTATACGTCAGTTAGTTTAGTAAATATCCTTAACTGAACAGATAAACATCAGACAAACTCTAAATTACATAACATAAGAATGAATTCTTATTTTATTTTATTATTTTTTATATTATTTTATTCTTGAAATAATATTTTTCATGATACAGTATAAAGACCTTTTACCAAAGAACATTCAAACAAATGAAGAACCAAAACTAAAAAGGCTAAAGAGGAAAGACAATTTGAGTTTGAAAATCCACAACTTTGTTAAAGTTTTATATAATATTTTAGAATAAAAATAATTCTGATGATTTGGTTTTTCCTGAAGTTGTTTTTCTAATCTTCTGAATATTTCAATTAATGACAAAATAGAGAAACTTAAAGACACAAGCACAATACTCAATATATTACAGGATATAAAGATTAAAAATATATATGGTGTAGTACATATACAATACTTAGCAAGCGTTTTTCATTCGAAAAGTTTTAATCCCTTAGGCCTTCAATAAAAAGTTTGCGTGAAATGTAGCAATATATTCTAATAATTCATGTGCAATATAAGAAGATAATTGTCAAAAACTAGAAATTAAGAATATAATAGTTATAGTTTATGACTCCAGAAATATTTAAGGCTTTCGGATTATTTGTAATAAATCTCGAAATAAATTTTATTAAAATGTCAATGTTCGTCATTTCAAAATTGAAGTTAAAATAAGTTAATTTAAATAAGAAAAAATAATTCTAGTCTTTTTCATTAGATAGCAACTAGAGTTGGAAGTACAATAGAAGTTTATTATTTCCTTTCTCGAGGCATTGCTTTCCAATAGCACATCCATGAGTAAGTTCATATCCGAATTTCTGATTTTTTTACTATTGATATATTCCATATTTGTACTTTTAGCACGTTTCACATGAACAAGAAGTGATGTTATTGTTTTTCTTCAGGCAATATTTATGTTCAAATATAATATATATTTATAACTTCCATTTTAAATTCGGCTTTATAAGATCGACATTAAAATTGTTATTGTTTAACTTATGGAATGATGACAATTTTTATTTAAAAATCATTATCGATGTTTTTAAGTATTTATTTATTAATATGTTAAGCTTATTTTCCCCATTAAAAAAGAAAATAATTCATAAAAAATGTTAAAGATGGGCTACAATATAGTTTACGCGTGAAGATACTTTTTATATATATTAATTTTGCAGCTATCCTATAATTAGTAAATAAATATCATACTATATCATGAGCAGATGGTTATCAACTATCAGGAACAGGTGAGATAAGTTTGAAAAACTGAAGGAAATCAATTATATTTAATATATTTATTAACTAATATCTAATATTAAACATTTTAAATCAAATTAAATTTTGAAATCTGAAGAGTAAACGTTTATAAATAAAGGATTCATTGAGATAAATGTTAATATATAAGTTACCTATTTACATTTAACTATTTTACATTTCGGAGTTTATCATCTTTAACTTAAAAATTCTAATTTTTTTCTTGCATTAAAACATTTTTTATGTTTAAAGCTTATCAGTAAAACATGGTTTTATCATTAAATTATATCAGAAACTTGATTAATATTGCTCCGAATCGGTAACAAATACTGATTTTTTATCACTTCGGGGACGATACTGTTATTCATAATCTCCTAACGCGAGGAGTTTGAAGATTATACCCAGGCGTCTACGTTAAATCAATGTTTCTCAACTGGGGAGTTACTGCCCTCCGGGGAATCTCGAAATGGTCTTAGAATAATATATAGTACTTTAAAATAGGGGATCGGTTCTACAAAAACCACTGGCCAAGAACAGCAGGATTTCGAACATTAATCTAAATGTCATGGTATAGTCTTGGATCTATACAGACATAACTCAGGCTATTAGCTATTTTGTGAACGTTATAAGTTATAAGAAAAACAATGAATGGTATTTATTTATATAAAAAATATATATATTTAATAAATAGAAAGGATTCTTTTAGCAGACAGAATAACCGCTGGGGAACTGACGCATCGTGAGGGTCCGATACATTATAAAGGGGAACTCCTGGTATCACAGGATCGGTCCTGATCCAGAACAAAGACCTATGTGTTTTGTTATGGGGTTAGTCTGGGTTAACTGTTAAACTTTCATCGAAACAGCTAGACAGAAAGCAAATTTAAACACATACGAATGTGTTTTCTATATCAAGCTATTTTATAAAAAAAAAACAGTGTATAGGCCTATATATTTTTCTAGTGCATATGTGTATGTACTATATTATTAACACGTGAAAAATAAAATATCATTATAAAACTATAACTAGACTTATATTATTACTTTATATTTACATTTGGATGTATACAGGTTTCGAAATTTTAAAGTGAATAAATTTTCAACTATTACCAAATCATTGTATCTTTTAAACCATTATTAACGAAAAATAAAATAAAATGATATTGTTTGTTATTTTTAAGTAAATAATTTAATAAAAAATTGAAATATTCAGAGACTTAAAGAACAAACGGAAACGCTGTCATTGATCGAAATATAAACATAAAGTAAATCTCATTAGATTGGCTATTGTAATCTGTCAGCAAGGTTTACGTAATTTCTTGTCATATGGGACTGAATGGCAGTACCAAAGGAAATAAAAGACACAATGTATCAAGTTGTGTTTGCTTGGTAAACCAGTATAGCCTTTGTGTATTCTTTAACTATTCATTCATTGATATACTGTAAATAAATCATTCATTGAATATGTATAATTTCTATTTCGATTGCTAAAAGAAATCATTTAAAAAGTTTTATGCATGGAAATGTCGTTCAATTACTACATCGTTCATTGATTAGAGAGCTTTTCTCCAACATCTTTTCTTTTCGGCGGGAAGCATACTGTCGACCAAACAACTCACCAATATCCATCCGCCGACATCGTCAGCTGATGACATGTCAATTAGATCCCTTGTTTACTCGTTTCTTATAATGCCAAAGTAACTTAAGCAATCGTAGTGACGTAATTCTTTCGAATCGTATAATAATTGTGACTTTTACGACGTTCGGTTAATTCGATACGTTTATGTGATACGTGTGCGATGATGTTGTATAGGATCAGTGGAGGCATAGAGAGGAGGTACGGACCGGACATGCGCACTCGTCTCTGACTCGGCGTCACTCGCGTGTTGTGTTCTTCCTCACTGTACGCGGTCCGTCACTAGTGAGCGGTGTTTTTCTATGGAGTTCTTTCCGTGCGTGGATTTATGGCGTACAGAATAACCGCAGTGTGGTGTCTGTTTGTTTTAACGCTTCTGAACGTCTGTATTCAAGGTAAGTGAAACGTTGATAACTTAAGAAAACACTTGCAACCTTAAATCGTCCAGTGTAGTGACTGAGAGTTTTTATTGCTCTCTGTCCATCATGGCCGTTTTCATCATCGAAAAAAGCCAGCAAAATCAAACGATCGGGTGCTTTTTATGATCGTCAAATACTAAACCGTGGGTGTAAGTCATTTGATTGTAGAATCGTGTAAAATGATAGATGACTGCCACTAACGATGGACCAAAGGGAAGTCAATGGGTCTTTTTTTCTTTTTCGCTTCTTTTTTTTTGTATTTTTGTGTGCACATAATGTATGTGATGCGGTCGGGTTTCGACGAACTTCATCGGATGAAGTCAGCTCTTAATTTCTCGTAAGTTGCAACAATGAAAAATAAACCGTGAATGTAGTATAGAAAAGTCAGTTGGCGCGAAAACGTGTCAACGACATTGATAAAAATACCGACGTCGTTTATCTTAGTATCATCTCAATTTCAGGAGTTCATTGATTTGTTGTTTTCAATTGACTGTAACGTACGTGAACATACTGGTGGTTGGAATTCGGACAGCGTTTTCTAGTAAGGAAACAGAAATAGTAAAAATAAGAATCTAGAAATGATGTTGAACAAAATTGGATCTATAATACAGAGATTTTCGATTGACTGAACTTAGCTTTTGTGCTGTTATTTTTGACTACTTTGTCTCGATCGGTAAATTGAATTTTTTCCTTTGCATCCGTGACTTCCTTTGTATTTACTATTTTAATAGGAATGTTGTCATATAAGACTCATCGATTTTTTCTGCAATTAAATAAATTCTTCAATTATTATGCTTGATTATATTACATTCCATCTTATAATTGACATTTAGAGAACTCCATTGCTAATTAATATTTTTTAAATGTTTAAATATTTTGTAATGTTTCACAGTTTTTTTTTAACTTTATGAAGATTCTTATCATATTTAAAGATTTATTGATTGTCATTCATAGTATCGTAGTAAACGTCGATTTATTGCTATTAAATAATAGGGGAAACATTTAATATTTTAGTATTTTATAGTGTTTGTTTATAATTTGATATAGACATTAATATGAAGTATTTAATTTCATAAAATGTTTTTAAATTTAATTTCATTATAATAATTTTAATATGTATATGATATGATAAATGTTCAATTTGCTAAATGTTGTTTTAATGTTTTAAAGATCATTTTCAATTGTAAATAATACAGCTGTTGAATAATATTTTTATAATTTTATCCAAAAACATATAGTCTCTTGCTTTAAAAAAAAAAAAAAATCGAAATATTCTGTTTCTTAAAAGCTTTTACTCTACCACTGTGTTTTTATAAAAAAATATTTTTTGAAAGGTTTGGAAATATATAAAGATATATTTGAAAAATATTATTATTTTCAAAGATTTTATTTCAGTGGTTTATTCATTTTATTACAAAGTAATATTTATTCTATAATTTTTATGATTTAAGTAACATAAGATGTATCTGCACATTGATTGGATAACAAGAATTTTATTATATAAAATATATGATTATCTATAAAATCAAGATATTTTGCATACTTTTTAGTCTTTTTTTTACATTGAAAATTTTTTATTTTTATATTATTAAGTAAAAAGACTTTGTTTACATTAGGGTATTGTTTATAAGAATATTTATTGTTAAAACATGTAGACTTGTTCATGCTACAATTAAATAATTTTATAAGTTAAAATTAAAGAAAAAATACATGTATATATATTTAATTTTATATTTATATAATATATATATAACGATATTAATTTTAAGAACTTTTAAAAACAGTTTTACTTAAACTATGCCAAGTATTTTATATGTTAATTAAATACTTAGAAATTAGATAATATAAAATGATATAAGTGCACATTTTATCTATAAAATATCAAAAATGTTATATTACTTATAACAAAAATATTTATACTTAAAACGAATTAATTCTTTTGAAATCAATGTTCTAAGAAACATTTATAATCATTTTTACATAACATTTAAACTTGTAAATCAATATAACAGGTCTCTTATGTAATATTTATCTTCAATAATAACATTCAAAATAAAGATTTGAGTAAATACAAACCAAAATACTAGTAAATCAAATTTCTAGAAAATAAAATAAGTTTTTGTTGATGGATGTAAAAATTCAGAATTACTTTTAAATATTATGACTGTAAAATTATATGTTTTAAATATTATCTGTTATAATGCAAGCTTCTCAGAAGCTTGAAGTATTTATCTTTCATTCTGGTCACATCTATATAGATAGTCGTATAAAAGATCCACTGCTTTATTGATTTGTTTCTTTCTGAGCAAACAAGCGCTAGTTATGTTGGCAGGAAGCTTTTTTTTTTATTTTTGGTTCTTAGTTTTCGAACTGAATTTGGATTGTAGGATTTATTTATTGTGTATTCTATCAATTACGAAATTTCCAAAAATTCACTTTTTTTTTCTTTTTACTTGCATAGAAATATCTAATTTATGAATATCGACTTTTTCTACTTTGTTATCCATCGTTAGTTGTAAATATCTTCATAAATGCAGATTTCTCGTTTCAGATTCGTGTTTGTCGTAATTTTGTTATATTATTAATTTTTTTTTCTGTAGTTAAGAATTGTAAGAAAATACGATGAAAGAAGTTAGCGAACTACAACGTTTTGTATAATAAATAATTTTTGTTTATTCATAATTATCATCTAAACGACATTAATGTGTCTTTTATGACAAGATTAATGTTCTAAAATTATTCTTGGTATTTCTATAAACATATTTTGATAATCTCTACAGGTATTACTATTCTTTTTTCAACTGCTAAGTTACTACATTTTATATACTTTTAACAGGTTTAATTTGTAAAAAGATAACTAGACATTTTATAGTGAATTAACTCTAAAAAATTTAAGAAAATTAAATATTAATGCTTACATTAGCGAAAAGACGATTGATTTTATTAAATTTTAATCGGAAAATTAAAATATTATCCTTATAAAAAGTATTAATTTTGTACATTAATTTTAATATTTAATATAAATATCATTTTTTCTGATCCTGAACTTGTCATTCGCTTAAAAATAACATTTTCAAGAATTATTTATAACATTTCTTCCAAATCCGCTATGAAATTAGCGTGTTAAAAAATTGCGAAACATAATCACAACTTCGTATTTAATTACATGTATTTAAATAATCACGTTTAAAAGTACTCAGAATATGATATTGTTTATTTTATATTAAAACTAATAACAACAACAATAATAAAAATAACAACAGCAAACACGTATATGGGCTATAAAACGAAAACTGTATGATAACAATATATAAATGTATATATATATGTGTGTGTGTGTGTATGTGTATAACACATAAAAATATATTCCCATATAAACTATTCACGAAATAATAAAAGTATCATGTAGCATTAATCTTGCAAGTTGGTCAGTAATATTTGAGCTTATATTTTATATCTTATGAAACAGTGACATTAACTTCTGCTCTATATATATAGTAACTGGAAAATCAGGTTTTATTTTTATAACCAACTGTAATAAGCTTTGCAAATTACGAAACCTACTATTCAGGATTTATTTATTTATATTAACAAATAGCGGATTTAAACGAACACTATTTATAATATTAAAAAATAAATAAATTATTAAAATAAGATTTTATAATATCAAATAAATTTAAACGACATAAGAAATTGGGATATCGATTATCATAATTATTAGCTTCTTATGAAAATCGATATTTTATTATACATAAAATAAGAATCTCGACTTAATTAAATGTTCGATTGGACATGAAAATATTAAAGTAAAAAGATTTTCTAAATATAAATTTTTCTTTGTTAGTTTTGATGAAATGGAGCATAACTCGAAAAAATTCACATTATTTACATTAATGTTTTTATATTAATGTAAATGAAGGAAATGATCGCTTTTATTTTATTTTATTTATTTTTTCTTATGATGGAAGCTGTGAACAAAAAGCAACCGCACAAAAATCTCGAGTTTAGAAGCTAAATTTACAATTTAGAATATCTATTTTTGTTTAAGCTAATTATGCTATTTTAATTTTGTTTATTATTTTTGTAATTTTAAACTCATTTTTAAACTTAAAAAAAACATGTTACAAAAATCGAATCGTTTAAAAAAATGGATAATTAGCCTAAATACAGTAACGGAAAAAAATATTCATATGACTGAAAAACTATTGTAGAAGAGGAATTGAACGGAATTTATTTTATTTTAAAATAATGAAAGAAAGCTGTTTTCGAAAAGTCAATGATCTCTAGCATTTTGTGGAAAATGTTATCTTATTTCGAACTAGCATCTATGCTTCTTCTCACGTTTCATCTATTCATTGACGTAAATAGGCTCTAGCATAGATACACTGAAGCGAATCATCTATTGAAGTATTGTTCTTTTATAGATGTGTCCTTGAATAGGCTCGTTTCTTTTCTGTGTAGGTGTTAAAAAGTTCGTGGAATTATTTAGTTTTTATACACGAGTTACATATGTTGATCATTTTTTATTATAGTTATTTATTTTGTTATTTGTTGCCCATGTTTTGTAAACTAGAATATGCAGTAACCTGTATTAAATCTGAATTTTACTAAATAGAAGCATGCGATGTTATATTTAGCACAACATCATTGATACATTTTTATTAAGGTTTAAAAATTACTTAAACCCCGTTTAAAGATTACCTCAGGTAATGTTTTTATGTTCTATTTTGAGTTATGATCTTTGAAATTAAGTTTCGGTTTAATATCGTTAATGGATAATGATTTAATTGGTTAATCTTGTATTCGCAGGAATTCTTTTTTTCTTATTTTTCTTAAGTTATAAAGCTTGCGTGGTATATGATTTGCGATATGTTTTACACCTGAATCACATCAATCAACTTTGTAGGTGGTTCCTTTCGAAAAATGCTAACAGCAATAACAAGCACCTGTTCTGGTCATACATTTCAAAAAGTTTCAGATTTTTGTCAAGAAACCTGATCCATAGTCTTATTACCTCGGAAAAAATTCAATTGAAATTTTATGTAGGTTTGCAATGTATTATATATTTAAATTAAATATATTTCTCGAATGTTTTATTTAAAAGATCGTGAAAAAATACTTTTGAAAACACCTTGTTTTTTTAAAAATATCGTATAAAAAATTCAGTATGTAGTTTTGTTATGAAATATAGAAATGTTTCTTTTACCTTAAAAAGAAAGGCATATATTTAAAGTTTAACTTTTTGGATATTAAATTTTTTATTTTCTCTGTAATATTTATAATCTAATTTTCGAAGTTTTAAATAGCGTATATCCGGATATTAGATATATGTAACAATAAATATAATACACTATTACAATTTAAAATTAGTTTCTCTGCAGAATTTTTGGATTAAAAAAAAAACTTGTCCATAAAAAAAATCCTTATTCAGATGAATAGATATGAATGAAATAACTTTAAAAAATATCAATACGTGAAATTAAATTAGTAAATATTAGTTTTACAATTGACTTTCGAATTTTTTTCGTTTCTATTTTCTTATATTAAATATTAAATAAGTATTAAAAGAAGGAAATTTAAGATTTAAAAAGAAATTAATATACATACCTGAAAATACAAATATAAATTTCATTTAAATAAATCCTAAATTTTAGTTTATATAACAAAGTAAACACTCATATTGATCATTGTTTACATAAGTTTTTGTGTGAGTATATAATATATATACATATATTAATTAATAGACAAACATTTTTATTTTCAAAGTCACGTTTACCCAAATAAATCTATATTGTAATTTTATATAAACCTTTTAGAAATGTTGAAATTAATGAAATACTAAAAAGAATATTTTATTTAGAAAACTAAGAAATAAGCAAAAAATGCAGAATTACTGTTAATTTCTGTACTGTACATCATTTATTCGAATTGCTGCAATATTTTAAAATTTCGTTTATTATTCTCAAATAATAATATACTGTATTTATAAATGTAGCGTGTTTACATTGTATATACATATGTTGTATTTATAAAAATTTAAAGTAAAATGATTTTTTTTTAATATAAATTTGTTACATTATTTTAAATGTTTTAAAATATGTTTATAAATAGCCTATATATACATTTAAGTAGTATTTGTTTAATTTCTTCGGATTAATTCTGCAAAGTTTTGATAAAATTTCATTTAAATATTTTTAATTTTTAACGATTTTAATTGAATTTATGAGGAAAATTTTATATCTTTATTTACGATTAAATAATGAATAAATATTTAAGTAAATAATATTCTGTGTTTGTTTTTAATTTATAATATATAAATGTTTGTTTAATTATATATTTCTATTTTTCACCATTTAATTATGAATTATAACGATAAAAATCACGATTTTCACAATGCATATACAATTTCTTAATTAATATTTTGTTTTTTTAAAAATTTTTTTATAAATGGAAAATAAGTTATCAATTATTTGTTATATTTCTAACGAAATTCGTATAAAAATATGTTAATTTTTTAAAAAATCAATAGATTATATAACATTATTATATAAACTATCATTGCTTTATAAAATATTTAATTTTTTTCTTTATAATTGAAATTTTAGTTTCTGTATTTTCCTCTTATTTATCACCGTTGAATTGATTTAAGGTTGATAAATATTATTTCTCCGAAGAGAGAGAACCCTATATAAATTCATAACCATTTTTGCATCGTAATATTCAAGTCACTTTACGGTTTTGATACATTGGATGGTATTGAATAGTATTTCGGTGGCCAGAGAAGAAAGAAATGAAAGCTGATAACAAATGACTCAACATTATCTCCCCTGATGCTTAGTGGTGTAGACCACTTAATCGCCCATTCTACTCACCAACTAGATGTGGCCAGAAAAATGCGACGTGAAGAAATGAAGAAAATCGATTGAGTAAACAATTTGTACATATTATAGAAAATGTGGTTTTGGTTCATATCCACATTTAAAAAGATAAGAAGAGAAAATGGGTTTCTTTCAGTAAAGATTTCATGCTGAAAACGCGAATTGTAGACTAAAAGTTAATCTCATTCATATATATATATATATATATTTCCCCGGTTTAGCGAGTAATTTTTCAAGTTGTTATATTCTTGCTATTGTTGCTCTACATTATCTTTTATAGCCTTCAAATAGAAGAAAAAAAAAATTGAAAAAATGGAGATTAACTCTGTATAGCTTAGATTGATAACATAATGATACATTAGTAAACAAAAAGTATAAAAAGAATGAAACAAATGGATTTTGGTGAGTAATTGAAAGATAAAATACATATCTCCGCAATAATAAAAATGAAAAATGTAACGTTGTTTATAATGCGAAGAGAAACGTGAGCCAAGATTCGGTTTGCGTCGTGGACCATATAATTTATATTTTAGAATTTGAATATTATGAGTTTTTATAGCGAAAACATATTTTAATCGTTCGAAAAAAATTGTCGTCGAAATAAAAAATAAAACGAAATTAATTTTTAAACGTTCAGCGCATTTCTTTACTTTGTAAATTCCGATTAGATGATAATTGTTTCATTTTAGTTTTTTCATCAACCGATTTTGTGTAAAGAAATTTTTGTTATAATATCCTACAGTATAAAATGTTCATAAGAAAATAACAACTATACTTAGACTAAGTGATCTTAATTTCCGGCTTTGGAATTGAAAGCATTTAATTCGTGTCAAGGACCGCAATAAACTAATGTGATCCTTGGTTTATTTTATTTTTTATTTTTTGAAGTTTTTTCCCCTAACTAAAGAAATATCCGGTTTAAGATAATTCTTGAATTGAGAAATCGAGATAATAGAAATAGCACTTTAAGTATTATTTACACTTTTATCCTTATGTGCAGAATTCAAAAATAAACAACAAATAATTCAGAAATAAAAAAGTGCTGTAATAAACACTTTTCTATTAATAAAAGGGTTAAATTTATTAAAATGTATAGGTACTTTAAAGTCAAATTATTATAGTAAAATTATCAAATTATGTCAGAGAAATTCACAATTTTTCGACAGTAAATTTATATTTGCATACGTATTAACATATGCTGTTACATATGCTGAGTACAAGTTTATCTAAATGGTTATAAATTTGTGTCTGATGTTAATCAAAAATATGAAATTAACTAAATTTTACAAAAAAAATATTTTATTTTGTAAAATTTTTAAGTTAAATATAGAGTCATGTATAAATAATTCTTGATTCACAAATTAATAAAAATCATTTATTATTATTATTTAAACTTTAAATTTTTCAGTAATAAATTTGTATTATTGCGAATTTAAATTGCACGTAGTTATTATGTACTGGAAAAATTTTGCATTATATTATATTTGTGGTATGTCAAAGTTTATAAAGTGTTTTTGAATATTTTATAAATAATTATGCAGTTTTCTTCTAAAAATGTTATTGAAAAGGTATAAAATTTTTATTCGTACAAGAGGTATCGGAGAAATTCACAATGGTATTAAATTTAGTCTGCTGTTAGGAAAACATCAACTTCAAGTTTTTTTTTCTATGTCGCCGAGAAAAATATAAATAAAAGGATATCGATAGCATTAACAAAAGCTTAAGAAATGTATAATTTATATGAAATTAATATCTTCAAAAAAAAGACGAAGTTGAGATTATTTTTAATTGCTATTTTATAAAGAAAATTTCCAGTAAAACAGAAAATTATTTTTTTATTGTTTATATAATAATAATATTAAATTTTAAAGTAAGATCAAAATATCAATCCTAAGAGACTGATGTAACTAAACTTGTTTTTAAAACGATACTTTGTTTATAATTCGTGAAAAATAATGAACATATTTCAAAATGTTGAAGTAATGACTAGATTAATGGTTTCTTCAGAGTTTCTTGAAGTGGAAAATCAAAAATTTCTATGTTGTAATACGTCAGAGATCGAAAATTTCCGGAAAACAATTGTTTTTTATTACACGTATGATTGAAGAGATAGAAAAATATTCTGGTATATTATTATTACTTCTGTTCACCGTATACGGTTTACATTCGTTTATTTAAATTGAAGAAAGTAGGAGTATTGTGAATATTACTATTATTGAAGTGAATCTTGAAGGAAAAATAACAAATTATAATTATTATTAAAGTAAAATTTGATATTTTAACACTCCTTTATTTCAGATAAATTAGCATTAAATTTTAGATAGATATTTCGGAAGTTCTTTTTTATATGTCATGAATTTATAATGAAAATTAATCTAAAGTGTTTATTAAATAATAAAAATTATACATTTTGTTTTTCACTAATATATACATATTTGTGTATTAATGAAATTTTGGATATAATTATTCAAAAAAAAAAATAATAATAATAATTTTAATAAATTTTTGGTGTAAACTTACATTCACGAACTGTTCCGAGATGCAAACTTTTCCGATTTGTCTTTAAAATAACTCGAAATGCAAATTTTTCATTAAACCAATTTAAAACTGTTTTATGAATATTTAAATGCCAAATTTTATCAAGAAAAACTGTTACAATACTTAAAAGTATGGTTTAAAGACAATCGAATTCGTGTTGTTGTTTTTATAACTCAGATTCGATTTGTTTTCTTTTCGTTTATAATTAAAATGTACAAATGTAGCTCAATTCAGAATTAATTTAATTCTTCTCAAGATTTTAATTAAAGTAACAGGACGCAAATTCTTTTAAAATCATTGTTCACTTAGTTAGATTATCGTTTTTTTAAATCTTAGCCAATAAATTTCACACTTTTTTAAATTTAAATACAGGCATCTTTTATTAAGAAAAACTTATTAAATCTAAATTGTATTAAGAAGAAACTTGGTAATATTATAAATATTCTGCACATTTTTTCTCTGTCTTTTTCCCTATAAATCATAATTAACTCGAATGATGTAATCAACTACGTAAATTCGGAGTTAATGATCACTTATGGAACATTTTCAAATATTAAAATCGCAGGAACCATGCTTTAGTATGATTCTAATATTGC
Organism: Centruroides vittatus; assembly: GCF_030686945.1. Taxonomy (NCBI): domain Eukaryota; kingdom Metazoa; phylum Arthropoda; class Arachnida; order Scorpiones; family Buthidae; genus Centruroides; species Centruroides vittatus. The sequence continues at coordinate 461,901 of NW_027122649.1, read as the reverse complement.
TATTGGAAGTTAGCTTTATCAGTGTCAAATCATTTGTATAAAGAGGCAGATGTATATCATTCGTCTAAAAAAAATTTTGGAAAAAATTAAATGCCTTTGATCCAGAATTTATGATGATTGTTGAATTGTTTGAGGCCGCGATTCTAAGCTTCTTAAAATACTAGAGAAAAAAAAAATATCTTGAAACAGTTGTAATTAAAACGATAATATAGTGAATCCGATTTATATTTTATACAAATCTTTCAAATTCATTACAATGTATAAAGTTGTGACTTGTTTCAGAGATTAGAAAATTCATATTTGTGAATTTTATTAGTTTATATTTTTTAATTTCACTGCCTTGGGACCGGCATATTTTATGTAATTAAAATATTTAATAAATGCATATAATGTAAAATATATATTATAGTTATAATATATACTAGTTTAATTATAATCAGTATAGATTAAAATTAGGAAATCTTAAAATTGGTAATCTTTATAACATATTTCTTTTATTATATTCTAATAAAATTATGGCTTTTATGTGCTTTTATATATAATTTTAATAGTTACTTATATAAATAAACAGTTTAATTAGTACATTTTAAAACGTTAACTAATTTGTTAACATTTTAAATTTATTAATTTAAAATTAGCACACATAATTGTTATCATTTTTACACATTAATAAATATATTATGCATAGTATATATTTACTATATAAATAATAATTAAAAATATTTGTAATTATAAAGAAAATATCAAATAGAATATATTACCAGTTACATGTTTTGAAATTTATAAATAGAAAATTTAATGATAATTGTTGAATAACTGAATTTAAATTAATTTTCTCTATATTATAATTAACTTTTCATTCTTTTAAAATTACTTTTTAAAAAGATAAATATTTAATATAATTACAAAGTTACAAAAATATATTCTACAATGTTTATTTTACTCATATTAAATAGTATTACTAATTGATAAGTGTTTCATTTTAGTAAACTGTTAATAAGTAGTTTCAAAGTTTGTAAATAAATTATGATCTAATATTTATCTAAAACTAAACTTATTACTCAATTTTATTTGATAAAGCCGTATAAGACACTATTTACAAAATATATTTGTTTGAAATTCTATTGAATTGCTATCAATTAAATAAAAAAGATCTCTAACAATTGCAGTCAATAATTTTATAAAAGTTTTCAGTTCATTCTGGATAAAATAGTTTATTTTAAAACAAAATGTTTTGTCCACAAAAGTAAACAGTAAACATTAAAAAACTTTTTGGTTGTCAAAATCAAAAGCATGTTTGAAAGTGGAATTAAAAACAATAATCTTGTTTTGGTGTATTATTTTTATATTATCTACTGTTACTTTTTGAATTTTCTTTCAGAAATAAATTCTTTCTGATTAAATAAATTTATTGGTTGCTGAAATAGAATTTTATTGTCTTTTATTTATAATTTCAATTTTGATTAAAACAGTATTAAATATGTTTTAATATTCAGAAATTTATTTGGTAAACATATAAAGCATATCATAATGTTTTTTATTCTTGTTTGCATAAAAATAAACTTGAATAAACTTTATAATTTTGACTTAATATCAAATTTGAATGCAGTAATTATTTTGTATATTATAAAACTGATATATACAGGAAATAATTTTATAAATAAAATAATTTATATTCCATTTCTTTGACCTAGAATATTATGTAAGATTTAACAAATGTAGGGAAAATATTTTTCTAAGCCAGGAATTTAGTTTCTTCTTCTTTGACCCAGAAAAATGTATATGAATTAGTGGTATATATGAATTAAAGAAAGTTAAAAAATATTTTTATAAGGAGATTGATACTCCATTTCTTTGTATCGCTTTGATTTTTATAAATTTTACGTAGAATCATTTTTTCAGTAATTAAAATTTCCGATATATACGTTGATTATTTAATTATTATGATTTCATTTTATACGATATAGGACTAGAAAATATTAATCTAGGACAATTAGAGGCTTTTATAAAAAAAATTGATGAATTTGAGAACAGAATTTCTTAAAAAAAGTTATGTTTCAAGTTTTATTTTAAAAAAAGTAAAACAGTGACAACAGTAACTTTTTATGTACGTAAAGGAGATTAGTCTAAGGCATTTTCATTTAATCATTCTTTCATAATGTTAAAAGTTCTTAAGATTTTTTTTCCTACTTTTCCTAGTCACTTGCATTTTATCGTAAAAAATAATGTAATTAGATGACTAATGTAACAACTAGAAAGTAACTCGGTGATCTGTAGCAATATTATAATAATTTCCGATAAATTATTGTACAATGTTCATCTTTTTTTTCGGAAATTCATAATCGGTTTTTTAAAACGTTCGTAGTTAAAAACATTAAATAATCGAAATTTAAATATTTTAATTAAGATTAATAGCTTTATTACTGAAAATTTATTTAATAATACGCTCTTCAGTTTTATACATCTTTATATAATATGATATCCATTTTGTTTATAATTTTTTTGTCAATAACCGCGACTTCAAACAATGATGTAACGTTAATAATAAATTAATTATATACATAATTGAGTTTAATAATTTGGTATAAGTTCATTTAAAATTTATTAGAACAATTTATATTTAATTTCCTTTAGTTATGTAGTTTTCAATTCATTTATTTTATGACTTAGAGCAAAGATATAACAAAACATAAGTATTTTTTTAAATTTTATTGTTTTATAGATCTAATATTATAATTAAAAAAAAGAAACCAAAAGATAAAGATTTTCTAAGTTCTGACAGAAGCAATAAATTCTTTAAGTAATATATAACGGATCTTCATAAATATTAATTACAAATTATATATTCAAATATTCATATAGTATTGCTAAAAATAGAAAAAAATACATTAAGTTGTATTTAAAGCGTTATATTAAAAGAATATAAGATAAATATTATACGCTCTAGTTATTTTTAACGAAATTAAATTATTTATAAATCAAATTTCGATTTATTAATATATTATTCCAATACACTTTTTTTTTTTTATTACAGAGATTTCTTATTAAAAATATTCTTATAGAACCTATCGTATAAAATTCTTTCTAATTTTGTATGATAAATTACGGATATTGAACCTTTTCGTGTTCCGTTTATAACATTTTATTCAGTTGTTTTAATAATACATATAAATATAAAACGAAAAGTTGGTTATAGAGAAAATTACCCATATGAATACATGAATTTTTAGTTCACGTAACTCAATGTACTGTATATGTTATACAATAATAATAGATTTAATAATTTATATTCGTAACGAAGTTACGTACGAATATAACGTACGTAAATTCGCACATTAATTTTTAATCTTTTACATTCAATTGGGTTAAAGCTTACCCTGCAGATGATTCAAGTGAAAAGTTTTGTTTCCCGATTAAGCAGAAAATGACTTATAAATTATTTGTCATGTTAGTTGATAGTTGGGTTAAATTCGATAGCATACAGTAAGGCGCAATATAAATCAATAACTGCCCACTTAATTCTTGTTACAGTTTTGAAGTGAATCGTTTCTTTGAAGCCAACACGTGTGGGTGAGAATGACGTCATGTAAGCTGTTGGAGTATCTTTCTTTCTTGGCTAGAATCTGTGATTGCAATGGCATGTTATACAACTCTTTGCCAACTTATGTCGCTGACAGCTGCAGTTGTCATCAAGTGGATCTGGCAGGTTGTTTGACTGAAACCTTTTATATCCGAGATGACCAATATTATTATTATATTTTTAGTGACATTACTTCAGCTATCGAAATGTAATAAAAGAAAAATCGATAACAGTCGTTTATTTTCTATTGAATTTTTCTTCCTTCCTTCCCTTTATTTTTCGATATTTTACAAAATAAATATTATTTAATAACTTTAACACTATTAAAGTACTCGAAATAAACTTTGGAGCAGTTCGCTCAATTACTTAAAAATAGATCAGAAGAAGGATTTAATATTTATATCGTTTCTCTGATATAATTTATTCAGATCAGGGATGTCCGATTCTCCAAGGACAAAACTACTAGATCCGCCTCTAATGACTTGCATAGACAACTAAGAATATGAAGTTCCAACCAAAATTTGTAGAGTAGTTTTTTTTAATTAACTTCCGGTTTTTTTGGATTTTAAATTAAAGGAAATTCGTTCTAATTGGTATTTTCGAACATGACAGCTCTTAAAAATAATAGTTTTATTCTTGTTAATGGATGACATTTTTTCGTACTTTTTCAATCAAATTTTCATTTTTTTTCTGTTTTTTTCCAATAAAAGTACTTTTATTGAATAATACCTTTCATGCTTTTACAATCAAATATTACGAAATTTCATTTTTTTTTCTTATTGAGATTACAACTAAAATTGTTTAAATAAAAATTTTGAGTGAAATAGAATTTTTACCATTTTTCTATTACACGACCCCATTTAAAATTTATAGGGTTTTAAAATTGATTTTTTCATACTTTAAATTACAAGGCAATTTATCCTAATTGATATTTTGAAGCATGTTCTCTTTAAATAATAATTACATACTGTTAATAGGTAGTTGTTTTTATATATTATAATTGTAGTAAACAATAGATTTATCACAACGAGTTTATTTCTTAAAACAACATAAAAACATTCAATCGTGACAATCATATATTTTCTCTTAATGTTTCTGTGTAATCTCTCATTGCCCTTTATATCGCATAGGAAGAACGTTTGTTGGCATTCATATTTATCAAGATAACAACTGATTGCTTATGACGCAAGTGCATCCAAGATCTCGACAGGAAATCATCCCATTACGGTAAACATTGCCGTTGTAGTGAGATTATGCCCTCGGGTCCAATAGAACTTGAAGGTCACCTTGTATGTTAAAGATTGGCGAGAAAGCCTCTGTAGGAGGGAGAGTTCTCTTTTCCTTAGCCATCTGTCGGGGGTAGATGAATGGAGGAAGTCCCGCTTTTCTTCTTCCCATCTCCAGGTGTGCCTTTTACAGTAATGTCACACGGGTAGCCATGTTGCCAGGTGGTTTGTAGTCTGTTCTTCATCCTGTTTTTTTTTTTTTTCCTCTCTTCCTCTCCTATTCTCCCATCGTTCGTACGGTGTGATCGTATATCTGCATCTTTTTGTGCTATTTTCTCTATTGTATATTTTTCTTATGAATATTTAAATCAAAAATGATATGTTTACATTAAGTATCGTGTGATTATTCTGTTTGTTCAGAGATCAATTGAGTGCAATATTTTTAAATTATTGCGATGAAAGATCAATTGTCACCTGATATTAATAAATAAAGAGTATTTGCGAAGCAGGAAACTAGATTCATATTAAAAAAATGATTTTTCTAAGAAAAATTGCAGTCAGATCTAAAGAAAAACAGTTGTTTCATAAAAGAATCAAATATTAATTTCGATATTTTTCTTTTTATGTCTGTTATTGTGAAATTGCCAGTCTAATTAATAAAAATTTCCTCAAGGCTCTTTAGGATTTATATTATTTATAATATTTTTAATGTTTAGGTTATTTATTATTGATTCAAAACATTTATTTTTCATAATGTAAAATTTATATTGCCTAACAAAAAGTAAAGAATCTATTCTAAATAATTAAATATTGGTTTTAAAATAATTCTTATACATTTTTATGCAAATATATAAATGGTTAGCAAATTTTACTTTTATTAAGATTTTATTGGACTATGTAAGAAGAGTAATTAAGTAAAGAGTTGTGCGGTTTTCTTTCATATTTATTAATTAACAACTTATAGAAATTTTTCTTTTCATAAAGTGTTAGTATTTATTTGCTATTAAAACATATTTATATTTAAATTTAATGCACATTAATTAAACTGCAGTAATCAAATATTAACAACATGAATTATCTATAATATTTTGTAATTTGAGTTAGTCTATATATACATACTGTATTGTACAGTACATATACGAATGAATGAAAATTTTATGAGTTTAATTAATTTTATTGTAATTGAATCATTGTAATTTTCGTTATTTCCTAAGCATATAAACGAAACACGGAATTATGAAATATTACAAAATTTTAATTATTCTAATAATTGTAATAAATATTTATTTGTTTTTCAATTAAAAGAGCTTTTTCTATGAAATTTCTAATTTTCTATTATCAAGAAATTATTGATTTATATTAATGAGTAGACTTTGTTAAAGAATAGTTAATAAAATCCTCAGATTTAAGGTTGGCTAACTACATTAGAAGTATTAATTGACCATTTTATTTGACTTTTGAGACATATGAGAACATGTCTCAAAAGTCAAATAAAATGGTCAATTAAAAATCAAAATGATCTTGATGCGTTTATGACTCGAATGTATTTTGCTTTAAAGAGAAAAATATTCATATGAAAATCTTCACTGGATGTTGTAATGGATATTACACAATTAAATGAATTATTTACTCACAAATCTTCAGATTTCTTTCTTATGATTCTAAGTCTTATAGGCTTGTGTATAGCAAAAACAGTTTTATCATTATTAAAGCCTTTCTTATATTATCTTATAGTCATGTTTTGAGCTTTAAAACATAATTACATCAGAATTTTAATTAGTATGTTGACTATGTAACTCTAAAAAATTGTATCTACACCAGAAGTATATAAAAACTTAATTTTTCCAAAAAGCATTATATTTTCATTTATAATGCATTTGCAGAAAAATGTTTCAATAGAAAAAAGAAACGCATTAAATAAAATTCAGATACTTTGCCAATTTGGATGACATTTTTTTACATTATTTCACTTTTTGTAAAAACAGTACATTTAAAAAAACGCCTAAATTTTAGCTTAGATGCATTAATAAATATTTCAGTAGAAAAAAAAGGAATGCAAGTTAATTTTCTGTTAGTCTACGTATATATAAAAACATTTCCTTCAAAATTTTATGTTTATGTTTTTAATATAAAAACTGTTTAAAAAATATATTCGTTTCAATGCTAGTTTCACTTTTCTTGCATTTATTTTATTAAGAAATAATTTCATTTTCTTTATATGTTAATAGACTCTGTTTTATTGTATAAACCAGTAGCATTTTGGGTTTCGTTCGTTTACAAAGAATGATTGCATGGATAGACTGGAAAAAATGCTGTTAAAAATGAAAAGATATTTTAAAAGGAAACAGTAATCTTGAAAATAAAGGAAGGAGAAATGATGCGTGGAACGTTGTATTTGTTGCGCTACATGTAGTTTTTCTTTTTGTGTTTTCTTTTTTTCGTCAAAAGATCTTCCCAATTAGGATCATGATCGTGGGCTCGATTCAGAATTACAGCATTAAAGTGAAATGAAATGAACGAATTAAAAAGGAAAAAAAAAAACATTTATATCTCTCTATCTTACATATGCAGGTTTTTTAAATATATTAATCATACACATATATATGTATATAAATGTATACATAATCTCTACTCACTAGAACTTAAATTTAAAGTTCTAGTGACGTTTAGAATTTCGCAATGCTCTTCTTAAATATCTATAATTTACAATTGTAATCGATCGCATTACTATATGCATTAAATTTCAGGGTCAGTCCATTAAAAATAGTATTAAACAGTAAAGAAAATGATTTAAAATTGCATTGCTACGAATTATGGAATGCGACATTACTTTAACAGCGATAAAAGATAGAAAATAATTATTGTTAGATTATTAGTGAATAATTAATTGCAAAAAATAATAAATGTTTGAGATAAAATCATGAAATTAAAATCTACACCCGGAATCAGCCTAATGGTGATCGTTTAACTCTTCGTTTTGTTTTAACTAGTTAGGTTGTGACAAGAACCGCTGATATTCGTACATTTACTACGTGAACATGTCTGGATCTGATGGGGTGATCGGCCACAGTCAAGGAGAGGTCACTCTGTCCTCTCACTCACCCACGTGCCAGTTCCTGCTTTCTGAAGTAAGGGAAAAAAAATCATTCTGTCTTTTATATCTTGTTTCTTCTGCTGAACAGCTATTGGTTGTCATCCGAACAACGTCATCGTGTATATGTCCTTGTCCTCTGCCTTCGTTTCTTGCAATCTTTCCCCCTACTTCTTTCTTATAGCCGTGTATATGTATTCGGATGTGAGTTGACCCGCGAGACATGTTAAGAAACGTCCGTCATTGGATCCAGCCAGCGGTAGATGACAATTTTTTTTTTCTTAGTTTGATCGGGTAAAATTGATGCCGAAATTTTATTTAATACCTGGAAATTTTTTCTATTTTGTTATGAAGAAACCGATGCCAGATTTTTAGCCAGTAACCGTACACAACTGATAAATAATGAGTTCCATCTGTTTGTCTGACCATATGTTGCTACGTGATGAGGAATGGTCTTTCATCACTACGTTGACTTTGTAGCGGATAGCCGAGAAGAATAGAACAAATACGAGATCGCACAATCAAACTGGAACCCGCCTCTACGCCAGGTGCTCTGCACAAACGATCAGTTAGGAAAGCGATGATCAGTTTTCTGATTGGTCGTCTTGACAGCAATCGACAATAGCGGTATTGATGCCGTTTGATGTAGTTTTACTTCTCCCCTTGGCAGACCCGCTCCTCTATAACGGTTAGAGGGAAAAAATTGTAAATGAGTTATTTTGCTGTTTAACATTACAAAGAGTTTAGCTTATAACTGAAAAACTTGTGAAAAGAGGATTAATTTCCTTTTGAATTTGAATTTTTCTTTGCAGTAGGAAAGAAGAAATTTTTAACTACTGCTATGTGACAAGTTAACTGAACTTTTTGTTTATTAACAAACTGTAACAGTATTTCAGCAACAAATTTAGGAAATTTTATTTAAAAATTTTTATTGAGTTATTTTTTTAATGCGAAAATTGATTTACGAAATTTAATTCATTTTAATTTACTCCGTTAAATGGTTTTGTTGTGTTATAATGATATTTAACTTGTTTGACAAGGTATTGTAAAAGCAAACATGTACAGCTAAAAAAATAGTCTATTCATACAATTAAATTTCGAATTTTGTAATCGATTTGCAATATTTTAATGAAAGAAACGCATAAAAAAATGCGATTTTATTGTTATAAATGTATTAAAAATGCGCATTCATCCATAAAATGTAATTTTTTATTGTTGTATGAAAAATAGGTTTTTTTTTTAAATGCGTATCTTATTATGGAAAGTAAAAAAATTAGAAAATAATTTGAAATGTTGTACATTATACTTTTAATTTTTGAGAAAATGAAATTTTAGGAATAATTTTAATTTTTACAAATTATACTATTTTTGAAATCTGTTAAATTTTACAAAGATGTTGTATATATTTGGTAATATATGAGAATGGAATTCTCATTATTACTATAAGAAGTGTTTTAATGAAATGGAAACCACGTTTGTTTATTTCTGTAGATCATTTTACGTTATTTGAAGCCTTTAATTTGCACGGTCCAGACCAAATTACATTCATAGTTTGAATTAAATGATTTTTTCCTTTGGAATTAGTACTTTAGATTTTATTCAAGACGTATGAAGACCATTGACTACTGTATTTTTAATATCAGTTTCTCTAAGTGTTATATGACATTTTTGATTAAAAAAAAAAAAAACAGTTTAAGGCATTTTAATATCTTATACTGTTTTAAAATTCAAAAATATCTTTTAAAATTACAGTATTTATAAAAACTAAAATCTATATTTTACTTTTATGCAAAAAATAAGTTAATTAAAATTCAATACATTAAAAAAAATAATAATAAATTTTAATAATTAATGTAAATAAATTTAGCAGTTTTAATTTTATGTCTGCTATATTCACGACGTTTTAACATTAAATGTGCTTTTAGCTGATAAGATTATCATGTAATCGGTACAGAGCATGACTTTGATGTCCCTTTCGAAGTGACGTCAGAACTTGACTAACAATGAGTTTTACAGTTCAATACAATACTGGATTATCCTCTTTACTGATCGATAGCAGATGTGAGAGACCAACTCTGATGCACACGTGTTCAAGCGATGCACTTTCGATAAAGGATAACAAAAATTGCTCACCATGGGTGACAGTCGCGACTCTTTCTCACAAATAAATGACAGTAAAATAAAAATGTAAAGATTAATTATAAAATTATAATCGTTAATAGCATCTTGTTTTTTTTATTTTTATTTTTGTAGAATTATTTTTCAATTCCTTTTCTTTTTTTTTTGTCTAATCTGTATTGAGTGTGTACTGATTTAACATATTAAACACCTTTGGGTATCATAATCACGTTTCCTAAAATCACGAATGCTTTTCCGAGAAATAAAATTTCTAATTTCAAAATCGGACATTGCCCCGAAATAACCTTCTCTGACCAAAGTTCGTAATTTGGAAAATTAGATTTCACTGAAGCAGATAAATTCAGAAAATCGCAGAAAATGACATAAAAAGTTTTTTAAAAATATGAGATTATAAATATAAATATATTGCGGGTCATTCATTTTTTTTGTTTTGGGTGCAAAAATTCGAATATATTTATGAACCAATTGTCTTAAGAAATATTTTTTTGAAATATTCCAAATGTTTAATATTGCACTTTGTATATTTAAAAACAATTTAGAAACCGAAAATAATTTAATACAAAAAGTGCTAGAAGCAATTGAAATGTTGCGATATAGTGCTTTTATATTCGTTTGGATAATCCCAAACCGGTTTGCATGTAATTATTTCATGGTTTTGTAAAACCGACATCGCGTCGCTCCAAGCCTCAAATGGAATACTTAATTATAGTCCTATCTATATATGTTATGTCGTAATTCGTTTTTGGTATTCTTTTATTGGAAAAGACAGTTGAAACATAGTAACAAACCGCATAAAGGTCCTATTCGCTCTATAAGAAACACATAGGGTTTACTTATTCATGGGTAAACCAGTCTGTTTACAGCCTTCCACATACGAATGAAAGACATTGATATATGACAATAAAAGACCGTAAATCACTTTACGAAATCACAGGTATTACAGGTGTAGAGAACAGGTAGTCTGCTGTCTAAAGTGTTTTTTTCTCCCCCCTCTTATACAGCAAAACATGTCAGAGAAAAATGAAGTTGAGGTTTTTTTTAAAGAATGCTTTACTCTAAACAATCTCTTGGTTTTAAAAATGTTTGAAGTTTTTTTTTTTCTTCTTCTTCTTTCTCTTTCTACTAAATTGTGAAAAATCAATTGCTAGAACTCAAAAATGGATAAACATTTTTAATGTTGTGGAAAGAAAAATTAATGCTCGGTTATTATCGTTAACGCGCAATCGAAACCAAGGGATTTACCTTTAATTTCAATTACATGCTTAGTTAAGATTGTAACATATTTTTAATTTAAAATTATATTGAACGGTTTTGTTTATTCTTTTGATAATTTTATATTTTAAAATTTTTACATTTGCAAATAATTTAATTATAGAAAGTGTTCTTTTTCGTATAAAGACACAAGAAAAACAATAAATTCAAAATCTTATCACGATCGTGTTTTCACTTTTAACATCATCATTATCTCTTTCAAAACTTGATAAGTTGTTATAAATTAAATGAAACGTAGGTTAGAATATTTTTAAAAATACTGTAGTATTTTAAATAATTAATTATAATACAATTTTTTCTGTCTTTTCTTAATTAATGAACTCATTTTCGATCATCCGAATTTTTCATCAATTGAATTTTTTCAATTTTATTAATTTATTTTTTTTAATGGAGACATTTTTAAAATTCTTTATATTCGAAGTTTCTAGTTAATAGTTCTATAACCGAAATGCTTATCTGACTTCATCTTGCAAACTTAATCCTCACAATATGAAGCTTAAATTACTAATTAACTATCTCCCGCTTTTCTCTTTCGGAATCAATAGCGAACAGGACAATTAAAGGATTTCCTTCAGAAAACAATTAACTCTTTTGTTTCGAACATTATTTAAAACTTTTTTTTTTCTTCATTTCCACGCTTCTTTGATTAACTGCTACTTCGCCAAAAATTAAATGGTTTTCGCGTGCTTTTCGCCATTACGCACAATGATTTATTTAGTCACGCTGTTATACCTAGATGAAGTGATGAAAGTTGTTGGATTTACCAAATCCTACCGATGACAAGAAGAATTTTTTAAGTTCGAAAAAATATGTTGTGTTTAAACCAATTTTACCGAATTATTTAATTAATAAATTCTGTATCGATAAATCGATTCGAAAATATAATATTAAATTACAATTTGCTTGATTACTGATAGATTTAACTTGAGAAATTAAACTGGTTTTTAATTTTTTTAAAATTGGTATAATAGGATTACTTTTTTTTCTGAAAAAGTAATTTTCTAACTGGCCTAGTTATTACACATTGATTGTTATAAAAATAACATAGTGACATTTTTTCAACCTAAAAAAAAATTAAAAATTGAACGCCTTTACGGGCAATTATAAATAGATTTACTTTAAGTATTTTATAAAATGTAACTTAAGTAAAATATATTGCTTTTTTTACTTTAAGTAGTATTTAAGTAAATATAAGATTATAAATTTTAGGCTATATAAATTTTAAAAAATAATAAATATTTAAATAATTGATAATAATGACTTTCGATCGATTTGTAGGAATAATTGTAAAGTCAATAGGTTTGCAGTTTTACAGTATTAGGGCGGATATAACTTAATTTACAAACATCGCTTCTGAAAAAAGCTTCGAATTTGAATTTTAAGTTGAATTAGTTTGTCTTGTTAAAAAATTTAAACCGTTTTAGTGTAGCTTATAGAAGTTTTGTATATCGTATACATGTATATCAGCTTTATGAATTTTATTTTTAAATACTGTGAAACAGTTTTATTATATAACTTATAATGAATTATTTATCATCAATAAAATATAATAGTGTCATCAAAGCTTATATAATATAGTTACCACTTAACAAATTTGCATGAAACTCGCATTAATCTCCTTTAGTTAAACTGTAATATTGTGTGTAAACTACTAGCCTTTTGATCGATATCGTTTTACAAAAATACAAAAATGAAACATTGTATCTCTTTTCGTAGTTTAGGAGAATAATTGAATGCATTATCTTCATCGAAGTTTTTTATGTTATTAAACAATATTAAAGAACGAAAATGGAATAAAAAAATAACTGACATTTCCGAATGGTTCGTTGAACCCGTCATTCAGAGTTCACGATAAGATAGAAGTGAGTAGGGAGGTTATTTGTAAGAGACAGAATGACGTAAAGATAAGATACATTTGGATTAGATATTGAATACAACTGGTTGCTTTGCACATTTCCGTTGATTTTCATTGCAGGCGGGGCATCAAATACCCAGATTATTAGAAATGTAATTGGCCCATAGGTCTGTAGATTGATGCTAACTCCAATAAGATCTCGTTTTTACCTAGATTTGTTTGCTGTAATAATGCTAATTTTGTTAATGTTGTTTTTGTTTTTTGGATATGAAATTTAAACTTTTCTCGCTTATTATTATTATTATTATTATTATTATTTGTATTTATTGGTTTTTCATTTTTATTGTCGTTTTCGTTCACTAAACGTATCATCAGCTATCGTTTTTAGTTGTATAACAAAGGAGATTGATATTTTCATTCGGTTTACTTTCTAATAACTCATTTAAATTTTATTAAAAGTAATGTACTGTACTAAGGACTTTATATAGATATCGACACCGTATTGAATGAATATTTTCTATGTTAAGTTTCTCGCGTGATGTTTGAATCGTAAGAAAGTCACGTGTATGACACGTGGAGACATACATTTATTTCAGATCGTGAACTGTAACTTATTTTTCTTTAACTGGTAGAAATTATGGGAGTAGTTTCTTTTTAGCGTGCTAGTGGTGAAGTGTGTTTGGAAGAAAGCCAAGTTATTGTCATATTTCAGAAGTGAATGTTAAAAAAATATATATGACATAATAGATCTAATATAGTTCTATATATATGTGTATGTATATATATATATATATTTATATTTATATATACATATATACTGTATATGAATATACTTTGTTTGCCATCTTGGCATCATTCCAATTTTCATTCTCCCGTTTCCCCTTCATGACGTCACCAAAAGAGAACGGGAGGATAGTTTTGCTTGACTGAGTTCCCGATTGGTTGGATGGCACGTGGGAGTTGGTCGCTTACCATTGTGAAAGGAGAGGGAGTGACTGAAATTTGAGGGATCGATAGAGAGCCACTTGGTGCCACACTACTCCATTTTATAATTTCATTTCTTACGCATATATTTCCAAGAATTTCGTAATAGAGCCGATTAGCATCCAAGTAATAATCGCAAGTTTGAATGATCTATGAACCATTTTATGATTGCGCGCGAAAATTTAATCAAATTACCCTGTGATAAGTTTAACATGTACTGTTCCTTATTCTTGTCACAAAAACATTTATCTAACAATGCCAACTCTACTCGTCCTTCTGTCATACTATTTCCGTCTCTAGTTCAATTGTTTATAGTGTTCGAGGTCGCGATCTCTCTTCTTACGAACCAAGAATTCGGTGCGATAAATCCCCCTTAACCTAGAACGGAAAACTTTGTCCCATTTTTACTTTCAAATTTCTAAGTCTTTGTAAAATTTATATGTAAAAAAATCGAACTTTTTGGATATAAACTATTTAATTCTTTCATTTTGAAAACGTTTCTTTTAAAAGCACGAACCATTGATAAGGTTTAATAGCTTTTTTAAAAACTTTTGATTGAAATTTGATTTTAATAGTTTGAAAATGTATTTTCTGCAAAGAATGACATGAGATCAAATGTTTCATCAAAGAAAAAGGTCTGGAAAATCAATCAGAATAACTTCCTGACAGTTTATCAAGCTCTCGGTCTGGTCAACATCTGGAAAGAAACTTGTTTCTTCCGAGAAAATCCGATGAATATTTCTTCCCATCGTTTCCTTCCTTTTCTTTGTTCTTTCTGTTTCCCCTCGGGATAAGTTTGCAGTCCGTTAGCAGAACAATTCCCCTCCCCTAATGAAATCGCCGCTCCCTTGCTGTTCAGAAGGAAGTAGGCTTAGGAAGCCCCCAGTTCCCTTTTGTTCGACTTGGGATGAGTGGTAGGGGTCGTCAGTTCTCTCCATCCCCAGACTCGTGAGAAGGTCACAGTTCATTACGCAATCCTCGGGATTGGAGGCAGGAAGTTCTCCCCTCTTCGCCCGAAGCTAGACAGCGCGCAGCTTGTGCTACTATTACTAGTAGTGTCCTCAGTGTCATTTTCTCTCACCTGAATTCATCATCCTTCTTTCATTTCTATTATATTCTTTTGTATCTTTGCATTTTCATTCGCCGGAAACTTACCCTTTCTTAAGCTTTAGAACCAAGTCGTACGAAAAAACCGAAATGGATAGAAGAATGTAGACGGATGAGGAAAGGTTAGGATAGCAAATGGGGATGTCAGTTACTTCAGCTAACCGTTAGACAAAACCTCGTGACATGGAAAGAAAAATGAACCGCAAGCAACGAGGACCACCTTAGTACTATATGTAGCTCTATACAGGGCAGCACAATTCTTCTAATAATAAGTCAATTTAGTAAAATAAATAAATAAAATATATATTTCTATAAGTCCACAAATGTGCACCTACATTTGTATATCGTTTTACTATGAATTTAGTACGCATAATTTGAATTACTTCAAAGATTTAATATACGTACAATATTATGCACTTTAAAATTTTTACAGAAAATAAAGAAATGCACATTTATGGACATTGACCAGATAGAAATATTGAAGTCGTTAAAAACCCATTTATAATAGATGATCAAGAAACGATAACTTAAGAAGAAATATGCAATTTGATTCCCATTTTTTGTTATCACTTGTAACCATCTCTGTAACAAGCTATAGTGACATATTTTTAGCAACGAATTGAATGCATGTGAGTAATTAATATAAAATTAAATGCTATCTGAGGATGCCCCACAAATTTTAAAGATTAAACCACATCCAACATATAGATGCAATCTGAAAGGATCGAAAGTTTCATCAAGATAAGGCCAAAGATGGCAAAGAAATCGAATGAAATACTGTGAAGAGATTTTTCTCATTCAATCTAAGAACTCTATTGTCGTTCGTATAACTTTGAAAGTCTCAATTTTTATTATGTCATAGGTTAGAACGCGAACGTTTTAGGTGAGGAGGAGGAGGAGGAGGAGGAGGGAAGGCTTTTTGGTGCTATGACATCTGGGAGGCCGTTGTGATAAATTTGACAAGCTAGTTCAAGGTCAGAGTTGCTCCTCTTGTTGCTAGGCTTACCAACGGATGTCCGAACATTTCAATAGAAACTGAGACGGTGTTATGTAACTTTAGGAAATGTAAAAAAAAATAAAATAAAAAATGTAGACAAGCAGTGGGCAGCTTTTCCATATATGAATATATTTACGAGAAATCCTTTTTTTAGGTTTCTATGTAAATAAATTTAATCGGAAGGCAACAAATCAATAAATGGATTTCATTACCCCCAATTCTTATATAAATTTTTATTTTAAAAATTAATATTTGCAACGAAATTGCTGATGATATTTCATTCTGAATTTAGAATATCTCACGAATGATGTATGCGATAAAGTTACAAGATACGACAAAATTTTGAAGATTACATTTGACGATTTTTCTAGGTTATTGACTAACAGCTATTTTCTATCATTAGAGAAAGGTGAGTATTATTAGCAGCCGTTTCATCACTTTTCTTTCTCATCTAAGATATCGATTGCCACTATCAAGAGAATAACAGAGAAAGGATTCACATGACGATTAGTCGCGTGATCTCGGAGTTCGTGATAGATGAGCAAATTTAGAATCAAACTGGCGACAATTCACCGAATTCATTCTTCAAACTTAAATCGTTATTTTAAGATAACAGGTCACGATAGAAAATTTAGTTTGAATAAATTTTGAAGAATTTATTATGGCTCGTTGGAAAATTAGATTTCTTTAATGTAACGTTTAGATCCGTGTTTTATGTTTGTTAGTATTTATATTAAAAGAGTTAACCTTTAAAAGGATAGTTAATTCTTTCATTGGTAATAGTTTAAAAATGCTTTAAAGTGCAAAATATTAATATGTTGTCTGAAAATATGCAAATTCTAACCAAAAAACCTATAAGTTTATGCAAAATATCAATAAAATATAAAAAAAAGATTCGTATTTTTATAGTTGAAATAAGCATTTCTTTAATATATTGCTTAAATTATTAAAAAATAATTTTATTTAAGTTAACAAACTTAATCTATTTTTATTAAATTGTATTTAAGTAGAATTTTAAGCTAATTAATTTAAAATTTTTTACTAAGAATTTTTATATATTATAAATTTATAAATCTGTTCGGATTATGTTATTGAATGAACAGAAATAATCATTGGATTATATATTAAGCAAGTTATTCTAAAAAGTTAAATCAAAACAAACCATGACGAAAGATTTTCATCTTCCGGAATGAAAAGTACTTGATAAAAACAAGATATGATAATATAATAAAAAGAAGCGAATGCTACCTATCTTGGAGTATATCCACATCTATAAGCACAGAATAATGATATAGACACATGAAAAGGAAGAACAGAAATAGAACCTCTCAACAAGTATTACCTTATGCTCCCAGAGGAAGAGAATTACCTGGTAGACCGATTAGGAGATAGATGGAGATAGTAAGTGGCCACTAGACCTAATGAATGATTTCGAAGATGATGTTAGTGATGAAAACAAACCGGAGATAAGCAAGCTTTTTACCCCGGAATAACAAGATTACAGCTGAGAAAGAGAAAAGACAGTATTTCAAATAGCAAGTTAAGAAAAATTTTAAGAAAAGTTAATGTTTATCTCTTGCGGTTACGTAGTAGAACAGCCCGAGGCTGTTGGGCGGGCACGTTCCCACAAGGTGCACATGCCACACTTTTACTAACTGGTTATAGAGGTGGATTCCTGACATTGTTTTCTCCCGGCTAAAAAAGAAGGAGAAACCACACAGACTACTTAACTGACATGGCTATGACTTACACATTTTCTGCGTCAACATTTCTACCAAATTGATCAAATGATGTAACACGAGATAAACATCTAGTCATCTAGTACCATTTATTAACTCGTATCGTCGAAATCAACATCGATATAACGATTAAATTATTGGAAAAAAATTACATATGGTTTTAAAAAACACAAATACTGCATAACATAACTGCGATATAACCAGGAAGATAATAGTCCAAATTTATATGGAAGATATTTTATTATTTTACGTAGTTTAATAAATATTGAATGTAGAATCTGTGCAGTCGGATGTTATTAAAAGTAGAACGATGGAAAATTTTTAATTTAAAATTTAAATTGATCATATTTAAAAATTTTTCAAGTTAACCTTTTTTTGATATAGGCTAATAAATTGTTAAAAAGCATATACACTAATAAAAAATATTGTTATATTAAATTGATAAATTACTAAACATTTTTTTAAATTTTAGATATTCAAAAGAGCTAATGTAAAATTATTATTTATACAAAAAGAGGAAATTTTATACATATTTTTATAACTTGTTTTTAAGGAAACTTTTCGATTTATTTGTTTTTAGCTATAAGAACTTCAAAAGTAGGTTATTATTTATGTATTCACAAAAACAAAAAAACATTATTTATTTATTAAATGTATCAATAATTGTTTATATTTTTACAAATTCAATTGATAAGATATCCCGTAATAGTGAAGATACTTTTTATACTTGTTACAATTGAACATTTCGTATTTAATATAGAGTTAATTAATAGAAATAAATACTTCGATGACTCACAGCAAGCTCATAAATTCCCATCTAGTTTGTTACAATATGAACTATAGCTAGTCGAAAGAAAACATCCTGGTGGTAAACAGGAAATAATTTTCAGTATGCCTGGCAGATTGACGTGATGTATAGTTCTCTTTATATGACAAGGGCAGCCACTAATATGATACATTATAAACCATGGCATTCGATTCATAAATAGTGGAATTACACTTTATGGTTTAATTCGCAGTTGCATGATAATTGCGGAAGAATGTCATCCCGCAAAGAGTTTAACTCGTGGAAAATATTTTTAGTTAATGCTCCATACATCTTCGGAATGATAGATTCGAATTTTAGTAATTATGACACTGCAAGTTAAATTATTGGATTTTCTATTCTATTAAAAAAGAGGAACAATCTAATTACTTCCAAGTCTTTATTTAAATTTGTGCATACGCTTTAATAATCTTCAAAGAAATGGCAATAATTATGATATTAAACGATATTAAATATGAAAGTTTGCAGTTAAGAAAAGGATTAATGCTGGCAACGTACCAAGTTTCGATAATTTTATGGACGAACGACTAGAGCATAAAATTTAAAATAGTATTATTGCCAGGCGTTAACCAAAGATCTCTTTTCTTTCACGTTTTGTGTGTATTCTTTCGGAATATAACTTTATCGTAAACATTTTAAAGAAATAAAAAATTACAATAGGTACGTAAGAGATTTTTGTATTGTAGTTCTTTCAGAATAACAACATATTTATATCCAAAGGCACTTATATACAAGGTAATTGATAAGTAGTATCATTTCTCATTGTTATGTGGCATTTATCTGTACCTGAGCAACGACCATTAGCGGAGTTGTTATGTTACACGCTGTTGTAAGCGATCGAATGAAGTATGACTGAACCGTTGTCACGTTACAGAGAGACGGAGCTGAAGCTTGTCCAACGTACTATAGCTTTACTAGTAGATACTATGTAGCCATTAGAGTCAACGGCTCATGTTGGACGAATGCCAACAATGCTAAGAGTTTTCCGTGCAATTTTACCATAAATCGAAATCGTATAGAATACCTTTATAAAAGATTAGACCAATTTTATTATAATCCATATTAACGCTCGGTAAATTCTAATTTGCGTTTAGAGCTGATGTATTATTAATTTTGCATATTATCACGATATAGATTCATTGAGTTTTCGTGTGAATAGCCGATAAATTTTCATGTTGAAACTTATGTAAAGTTTTCTAGTAATTCACATTTTTATGGTTTAATTATCACGGCATTAACGCCTATTAACTCACGGATATATTTTTGTTTAGTTTATGCCGTGTTCCAGGGGACATTTACCCAAGAAATGAACAATTTGCAAAGCGTGTGTTATATTTCCGGAAATACGTGTTATCTATAAGAGACCCATCTCTGGGTCAGTCATGATTAATGATGTACTCGGTACGGAGCTAGAGTGGTGAATATTTGATAAGCCACTCGCCGCGAAGGGGAGGTATGTCCCAACGGGATAGAACAATCACTGTTCATTGTCACTGCGAGGCTAAGGAACGGACATGCTAGAGATGTACAGATTTTGACATTGACTGATAAAAGTTGGTAAAGCTGCTCCTATATTTTAAACATGGAAAACCGACTGTTATTATTTATAATAAGGCGAAGGATTACATGCATTATAATATGCAGTATGTTTTTTTGATTCGTAACAAAGCTCACTATTCTTCTTAATGAATATTAATCATACTAAAAAGTGTTTTAAGATAAAGGAAACAGCATGTAAAAAATATAAGAATATCTTAATAATTCAAAAGTCAACATCTAAAATGTGCAAATATTTTTGTAGATTAAATATAGAAATTATCTACGAAGTGCCAGCGTATCTTAATGATAACCAACCTGTAAAAATGATACGTGCACCTGTGAAAATAAATATTATCTGAAAGATATAATGAGCGATCTGATAAAATAATAATCTTACCAAACGAACAATTAGAAATTTATATCGTAACAAACAATCTAATTTTCGTAGTATGAAAATTAATTTGTGAAAATAAATATGTCTATACAATACATAAAAATGATCACATAATAATAATATAAAAGCCATTCGAATACTGCAGAATATATAGGCCTATATAAATTTTACAAAAATCAATCTCTGTAACAAGTATTTGAATAATAGATAACTCAAACCTGAAAAGAAAAAATACGACTGAATAATATAAAAATCGTATCCTAAAAGTAGGCTATACTTGAATAATATAAAAATCAACGTCTGAAATGTACAAAAAGACGCCTGAATTATGCAAAGAAGTATCTGAAAAGGCTGCTTTTTTGCATAATTCAAGCGATTTTGTTTTTTTATTCGAATGCTGATTTTTACTAGTTTAAAGTTAATCAAATTGTTTATTTCGTTCGTAAAATTAAAAAGACAAAAAGAATCGAGCGTAATAAAATTCTAATAATGAAATGCTTAAACCTTATATATTATTTCTAAAAGAAATTTGATTATCGAAATGAGAACTCGAACAACGTTGGCGAAAATTAAATTTTTGATACTTTTAGCGTTCTGCATGTGTGTGCCATTTCGAAATTGAATTGAAAAGCGTCAGAGAAAGAGAAAATTGTGTTGTAATCTGGAAGAAATAAATCGTTCGAGTTTCGGAAAAAATAAATCACTCGGAGAATTTATTTATTGCCACAGAAATGTGTTTAAATGAATAAAAAAAAAAATTCGTCGATAAATTCTTCATTCGCTTTGTAATCCCAGCGATGATAAACCGGTCTCTTTAATGACAACTTTAATATGTAATCAAATCCGGGGTCGGCGGACTCCTCTTGATATTCCATGTCCATGTTTGAGTTGCTGCCTATAAATATGCCTGTATTACATCATCTCAATTTTGACATTTTTTGAAATTTGATAATAGTAATTTCCAGGGTCAAAAAGGATAACGGAGTAGATCTATTAATAAGATAGATTGGATATTAATAGTAAAACGGTAATTTTAAATAGTATCTAGTACAGACGTTCATGGTATGGGCATACGAGTACTCTCCATTCGCCATTCATCAAATCGGAAAAAATATCGAAATTTTTTAAAAGACATTATTATCTTTCGCGTTTCTTATATCGATATTAAAAATAATTATATAAAGTAATTTTCTCTCTTTATACATATATAATGTTATTATATTTAATTTTTTCAAATGTTTAAACTAGACACATCATCATTCAAATACTATCTATGGGTTTAAAAAGAAAGATTGTATCCATCTTTTCTTATTAACTTATCATGTTTCAGTTCTCGTTGTTATTATACTGTCAAGCTAGTTGTATTGTAAGTTTTATTACAGAGTTTTAAGTGCAATCAAAAAAGTTGAGTTTGCGTAGTACGTAAAAAAAGTAGACTTACTATTATATAAGACATTGGTTGTAAATTATCGAATGTAATAAATTTCAGTCATATCCATTAAAAAATACATTAAAAATTTTAATTCATTTTCGTCGATAAGATTAATATATTTTCAATATAAATTTATATTTTGTATACTACAAGCTTCGTGTAAGTGAAGTATGGACTGTGCTACAAATGATATAAGTGAAACTAGTTATTCCTTCGGATGTTTACACGCGAATTGATTTAATATTGAGATATTGAATTAAACGTTAAAGAATTAAAAGTTTTCATTTTGAGAATCTTAAGTTAATATTCTTATCTTCCAATTTATTTACTCTCTACTTTTTAGTAAGTTATTCTAACTTCAAATATAAAATTCAACATCAAAGTCAATATAATTTTTGTGTTTAATCGGGTTTATTTATTGTTATAGGTTTATATATTTTCTAATATTTCTATCAGAACGTTTAAATATTAAAATTAATTTATAAATTAATAAATCATAAATTAAAAAATTATTTAAATGAAGAGAATAAATAAATTGTAGTATTTAATATGTAATCTAGGATAACGTTATTGTCTTTCAATTGGAAAAAAATTAGAAACATTGTATAAAATATAGAATTTTTTTACGTTACGTTCAGTAACATTGTTACAATAGACTATTAATTGATATTGTTACGCCATTAAAAGTCCGTGCAGTTTGTTTCATTATATAAAACGTTAAACACATGCTCTGCTGTATTATTTAAATAATTCATAACGTATGGATATTATTATTTAAAAGTTGTAAACATCTTGTTATATAGACCTTGTAGGTCTATAAACAACAAAATGTTGTAGTCATTTATAAGAAAATGACGGAATTTTAAACTATTAAAATCATTTATAAATGTGCTTAAAATATTAATAAGAAATATTCGAATACAGTATTAAAAATTTGAATATTATTTTATGAATTTGACAGTTCATATTTTATTGGTGTTATTTCAATTATAAGAGCTAAATTTGCGTAGACAATTAGTTTCTATAATTGAAATATGAATTTATTTCGCCTTCTTGCCCTTTCGAAAATTTATGTTACTTTTTTTTTTATTATTTTAAAGATAAAGTCAGAAAAATCCATAAAAATACTCCGTTACAATTTGAATAAATTTCTTATCTAATTGGCTTGGTATTAACTAATGAAAATTGATTCAGTTGTGAGTGGCATTGTATCTGGTCTGTAACTGAGTTGCTGCAATTGTATGCGTGGATCAATAAATTCATATTAATTTTAGATTAATTGAAGCGAAAGATGTGAAGTGACTTCCATCGTCGATTCAAATATATGGTCCTCATGTGAGCAGTAATGAGATAGGAAGTTTGCCTTGAAGGAACATTGCCATTTTTGGGTACTTGCCAAAACACGGAGGTCGTGGAGTCAGTTGTAGGATATTAACGACGTTGTCTGTATGTAATTTTGATAATGTAGTTTTATACCGGCTTTGTTAGTCTATTAAGGGTTTCTTCTGTTTTCTAATGGTGTACGCTTTGCCGAGACTGTTAGCAACGATGTGTACGCAAAAACGGCGTGTTTCAACTTAGTATTCTTTTTAAAAAAACGTAGATAACGGTTTTTTTTATTCCTTTTTTATGCTCGATAAGATAGACATTTTCTTTCTTCGTTTTGGCCCTTCTGTTGATTGACGTACACTCTGAATACAAATGCCAATAAAACTAATTTTATTACCAATAACTGGTAAAATAATGGTTTATGTGTGTATATATTTTTATTTATTTTTGTAATATGTATGTGTCACACATCATAATTGATTTTTCTTTCTTTCCAGAAACCCTGACTATCGATCTCAGTCTAGGGTTTACTCAGTTATCACCCCAGGAGGTCATAGTTCAAAGGAATCAACCTCTGCTACTCAATTGTACCGGCTACTCAGAGAGCGAGTATGGCCCACTTCGTATCACCTGGAGATATGAGGTATAACAACGAAATTAATAAATTTAATGTATAATAACAATATAAAGCTATTAATATCCTGTTTTAAAATAATTTGAATTGCTAATTCAATACTATTGTTATGATTATAAATCTAACTTAATAGAAATGCCTAACAAACATTTGTGCTTAAAATTTTAAGTGATTTTAAATCGATTTTTTTTTATTATGCTAAAACTTAATTAGGGTTTAATCTCAAGAATTCAAATGATTATCTAAGTGAGGTTGACATTGAATTATAAATAAAACTCATTAAGTGTTTTTATCAATGTTTAAACCGGATTTTACGCTTTAAAAAATTGCTAATTCCATTAGAACACTTTCTTTGTGCTATATACGATAATTCCATATTTATATGGGATAATATAGATAATTTTTATATTGTGTAGCGCGCACAATATAAAAATTCAAGGTATAATAAATTCTTCGTATTAATTAATTTATTTGTGCATTTAAAGGCATTATTTTTTATGCTGAACGGTTTATTAATTTTTAATATAAAATTTAAATATCTCTACTTTATTAAATATTACAAAATTAAAAATGTAATTTTTAACAAATATTGCAAATAAACTTTTTATAACAGAAAATGTGTAAAGGTTCATTAAATAATGATAACTTCACACAAAAGGAAAATTTATTAATTATAGTTAATTTTAGAAATTACGTAAAAATTTACGTCAATAAGAGGAGATCCTAAAATATAATCATAAATAATAATAATGTATTTTGTTGTTATTCTGGAAATTAAAATGAAGGAAAATAATACTTTTATTTGTTTAAAATAAAATAAATAGTTAAATGCAAATTGCTTTAGGCATATTTAATCATGTAATTTGTGGTTTCATTACTAATTAAAATGTTTAAAAAAGATATTAAATTAATTTTTGTATACATGCTTATAGAAGTGTGATTTATGCTATGTAAACAAGAGATAAGTTAAAAGTTATTACATAACGTAAGACGTAGGACTCATAATTTATAAAAGGTCCTGTTGAAAATAAATAAATAATAATTGCTGTACAGAAAATGTAGAAATTTGATACAAGTTAACTTTTAAAATTGGAAAATTAAGTTTAAACGGAACGTCTACTATAAAATAAAATAAAAATTTATATAAGAATTTATAGGACGTCGTTTGTTGTAAATGTCGAAAACATGTATCACATGAAAATAAATATTAAAGACTGTTTTGTATCTTCTATTTAAAATTTTTCTCTTTCTAAACACCAAACTTATAGTAAAGTATATTTTCTGCATAAATTTAAACAACTGTCATATTGCTTTAAAAATGCTGGGATAAATCCTCTTTATATATCATGGTAAAACATTTCGTAATTATAAATATTGTTTGAACACTTAATACTATTATAATATTTTAATTAGCAGGCATTCTATATCGGTCATTTAAATTAATAATTAATATTTACAGTTATTTTCATTTATAATCGTAAACGATTAGAGAAGCATAAATTCAAAGTCATCAAATAGTAAATAAATATACAAATAAAATTTATGTAATCTTAAAACTAAATTTTAAAATGATTTAAATTGTATTTTGTACAAGAAAATAAATTAATATATATATATATATATATATGGTGCGTTTTTGTGTAGATGCTAGCAACTTTCTTCAGACTAACCTACAGGAACATTCCATGAAAATTTTAAACCCTCCCAAAAAATTCTCAAAATTCTACTTTTCCAGATCGTGAGATATTCTCGGTAATCTGACAGACAAAAAATACGTAATTATTTTTTGCCGATAATAAAAAAGAATGTATATGTTATGTTCGATTTATCCTTTTGTAAGTCAATATAAATTAATTAAAGCAATATTATTAAATGACATCTAATAATATAACGTATTACCGATATAAAAATGGAAATAAAAAAACGATGCTAATCATTTTATTTTGCTATGTTGTATATAATTATTTTCAATTGATTTATATTCATTAATTTTAATTTTAATCTACGTTTAATTTAAAATATAATTTAACACTACTTAACATGAAATGTTTGCTTATGCTAAAGGCTATAAGTTATAAACGCTATTAAAAATATTTAAATGCGTCTGGTTGTATTAATTGCTTGCAAAACTGATCGCATTACCTCCCTCATAGGGCGATTCTTATTAGATTTTTGTTATTCATCGCAACCAAGCCATTTCTGAATGCAGATAAAATCATTACATAAATGAAGATTATTATTCAATTTAATGTAGGAAACGTGCAAAATTAAATTTTCTAGTAGACTTGAATATTTTACCTTACAATGAAATATTCTTATAAATTATTAACATTCGTGATTGCACGTTGCCTAATTTAGTTAATAGGCTTAATAAATATGGAAATCTCAGCAACAAACAATTTATAAAAGACGACAATAAATCTACTTGACTGTTGCAGGGCGAGGAGTTGGAACAGAATAAACACCAATATGTGCTAGAGAATGGTTCTCTCGTTATTGATAGGATTACAGGACAAAAGAAGAACCATGGACGTCGTGATGAAGGAAATTACACTTGCCTCTTACACAACAATGTAGGAACTTTGGTTAGCAGAACTATTCGAGTCATTGTAGCACGTAAGTATTTCTACATTAGTGCATTCGTCTTTATTTCTTTTACTTTAGGTGAAACTTATTCCATTTATTTATTTTTACTTTTGTGGATACTTTGTTGTATTTTTGATGTATGTATGTATTATTATTTTTTTTATAATGTTTAATTGTATTCGTTATTAATTAGTGTTAGCAAAGAAATTATATATGACTTTAAAATTTCCATTCTGTGTTAAATTATGCTATACTTTATGAAAATTTAGTCCTTTTATTTTATTTAATAATGTAGTGACTGGAACGAAATACAGAAGCTGCAATTTATCATTTAGATTTTTCTCATTCTTACAGAATTGATTTTTTTCCCTCCATTCCATCCTCCAAAGTCAGTAACAATTGCAGTTTCAGGCTCATTTATCCTCCCCTCCCTTACGTCACGTTTTCAGCTGTGCAGACGCATACGACGTTCTATTTATGACGTCACAGGGTTTGCTAAGCCCTTCTTTTGTTTGCCAACCGGGCCCGGGTTAACACCGTCCAGAACTCATTTCTATTATATGAATAATGGATGGAAAAGCATACCTCGTGTCGAATATAATTAATGATATCTAATATTTTTTTCTTTCTATCTCTCACGTTCCCGTTTTTGACTTGACAATATCAATGATGTTTTATTTTTTGCTTTATACCAATTTTTTTTTCTTCTTTATTTTGCAACATGGAAAAGGAGAAAAATAAAAAGCTATAAAGTTGTTTTCTTATCAATAAAATCGATTTTATTAATAGTGAATACTTTAGTGTTTCACCGAAATTTAACCATTTGTTTGCAATGATTCAATCGTTTGGTATAATAATTTTTTTTATTATTGCATAATGATATTTAATCTGAGATATAAAGACAATAAAATTTCAAGTAGAAACGGATGACTGACTTTTTACATAATGATATCAGAAAATTTTTATGACTTTCCTCCTGTAGCATTTCCTCTGCTTAGATGAATATTACCTTGTAAATAAACTAACATAAAGCTTTGGAGAATGGAAAAAATAGAATTTAATTTAACAGATGTATTTATTTTATACCAGAAAGAATATAAATTAATATAATTATCAAAGCTTATTAGCATATCAAAACAAACTGAAATATGTCATCTCTTCAAGAAGAAAAATGAACTTTTATGGTCTTTTAGTTGAAACATTATCTTTAGTTTTGATATTTAGTCATGTTTAAATATGCATTACATTTATGTAATTTGTTCTTTATTATGTTTATGTCCATTTCTTCCATAAAGTTATATATAACTATTAAAAATAAACATACTATTATTATTTAATTGCGTAATGAAGTAGGTTAATATAGCTTATAGATATTTAATTATTTCTATAATTTTTCAAATTAAAACATTTTTTTATTTGTGATTTTGTTTACAAAATTATATTAATGTCATTGTCAAGTATTCATAGATTTATTTATATGTAACATATTGTTATTTTGTAACTAACTTATGATAAAAGGAGTTAATCCTTGAAAGTGTATTATTAATATTATTAATTAATTGATTACATATAAAATATTTCTAACACTGGTACAAATTATAATTTATTAAAATATTTAGGATTATTTTTTTTACTTTTTGGGAGGAGATAATTATTGTACTTTTTAGGAATTATTTGAAAAATAAAAATAAAACAAATAAATTTTCATTTTTCACCATTCTTATATTTTGAGATGTGAAAAATTATTTCAAAATAGTAATAAATTTCAAAAATTGTAGTTCCATATAATAATTACATTTATTCATAAAAATTTACAGTGCATAAGTTAGTTTGAAGATATAAATTTTTGATATATAATAGTAGTACAGTTATCTGTCATAATATCAAGATTTGATTGTTGTTAGTGTATCTAAATTTTAAACAAATAAATTATTTTATCATGATTTGTATTTATATTTATTTCAGTAAAAATTCAAGGCTAGATTAAATTTTTTCCTTTAAAACAACTATACAGATAATATATTTTTGAAACTGAGTATTCTGCATAACATTATAAATAATATAAGCATATAAAATAAAGATGCTTCATTTATATGTCTATTAAAATAATATTTTTTATTTAATTATTAGAAGACTAAAAACACCTGAAAACTTGGCACTTAAGAATAACTAAAAACATTAAGCTTCAAATTTCTACGAAACATTTGTTTAATTATCAATGACTTTTCCTGTAAGATTTTATCAATTTTTACCTAAGAGTAAAATATCTATTAATTTAACAAAAATTTAAATTATGATTTTTCCTCAATTAAATTCAAATATAAATTAGATTACATTAATTATTATTTTTAACAAACACATTAAATTCTTCATTCTAATATGCTGCATCTGCAAGTTGGAATGACTACTTAATGTGTTATATGTTTTTCAAGTTTAAAAAAAATAAACAGGAAATTGTTTTACTTGAAAAACCATAAATATGAAATAATTACCTGCAATAAATTTTATTTTTTTTTAATTTTTAATTTTGTAAATTCATAAGAGAAAAATAGTGTATTTCAGGGAATGTAAGATAGGAAATACTTCATAAATTACCAGAATAAATTTTAATAGTATATTACATTTCCTTCTTTTTAAATTGTTTATTGAAGGACACTGATTTTTTGTTTTGTTCAAGTTAAAGTTGTGTTTTATTAAATACCATTTTAACTAAATACTTTATGGTGAAATATTTTAAATATTTTAAAGATATAAATATAAACTTCAAATTAGCTATTTGTACATCTTTCAAACATCAGTATTTGTCAGATTTTAATTTCTAATATTCAATAGAAAGTATTTAATAAAGTATAATATACTTTATTAAATAATGTTTACTTATTTGTGTAAATTGTGTAAAGAATATCGCTTTAAAGTTATATTTTAGTTATCTTAATAAACTTAAATTCCTTTAAGAAAAATGTATAATATTTAAATATAAATTGTATTAGAAATTTATACAAAATGTAAATACAATGTGTTTATTTTAAATTTTTATTACATTTTATTTATTTACAATAAGTAAAGAAATGAAATAATAAATTAAATAAATAGTAATTTTATTTTAAAAAATTGTGATACATTAGCATTTATTAATTTTATTCCTAATTTTTCTTTTATATTACTAAGTATGTGTATAAAGGAAAAAAATTTAAAATATGTTTATTTTCAAATATTTGTAATTAATTTATATATTAATTAAAGATAATAGTATTTAGAAACTGTACAATTATTGTATTAAGTATAATTAGAATAATTATTTTCTGTTATTATAATCCAAACAATCATTTTCTCTTTTTAAGAAATAACTAAATTTAAACTTTTAGTAATTTATTTTATTTAAATTTTAATGTTTAAAATGATTATTAACAACTTTTAATTAAGTTAATTAGTTAAAATTTATACTGTAACAAACAATGAACATTTTTTTTTGTTTGTTTTTAACATTTTAATTGGATTATATCCCATGTTTAATTTTACCATCATTAACTGAAAGAAATTAAGTTAAGGAATATTCATCAGTTTAAAGATTAAAATTTAAACTCTGATGACTTTAAACAAAGTAGGAAAAGATTAAATTATTTTTAAAAATCTCTGCTTACAAATTATAATTAAATATAAAATTTATTTTATTATATTTTGAATAATTTTTATTGCTTTTGTTTATTTTTTAATGAAAATAATTGAAAAAAATATTCTATTTTTAAAGTAAATACAGCTTAATAAACTTTTTAAAATTAAACAGATACTTGTTGTCTTTCTAAAGGTTCATAAATCACTAAAATTGAAAAACAAAAATATAAAGAAAGTTTTTCAGATAAAAGCAACTTTAATAAATGGAAAAATCTTTAAAATATAAATAAAATACAATAAACTTTTACTCTACTATTAAGTCACAATTATATTTTATCAAAAAAAAAAAAAAAAAAAAACTAAATCTTCCATTAGAGTATTTACTAGATTTTAATCCTTTAAAAACTGTTATAATCTTGCTTTTAAACGTTGCATTTAGTTCTGAAAAAAGAAATAATGATGATAACAATTTATGGTTACTATATAGTAAAGTTTTTGTTATTTTTAAACCCTTTAATATACTGCTACATTACAGATTTCTTCTTATTTTTTTTCAAAATTAGTAACTTTAAGCTGATATTGATTCAATTTTTATTATAATTACTTTGTAATGAGGATTATAGCAGTAATTTTGTTAAGCATAACCTTAAATTTCTTGTAAATTAATAGTTATATTTAAGGAAAAGAAATATTTATTGTACTTCTCTAACAATACAAATAATGATGATTTAACTTCATGATATTTTGTTCATTTGATGAAGGGAAGCAATCTTAATGAGCATTAGAATTGTGCCTTAGGCTATATTTAACAAAGCATTTTTTTTTTATTGTTTGCAAACAATCAATGAGTTTTTATGTAGTGTAGAAAACTACTTTTTATTTGCTATAAAAACTATAATTAGAAATAACATGAATCTGTTCTCAAAATTTATTCGTGAAAATTTATATATAAATTTTTTCAATTCATACTTTGACTTCCCTTTTTTTTAAAATTTTTTTGCAAGATCTTCATTAAATTGGAAGTTTATTTATTATTTGTTTTTTTGGTTTTAGTTGAACAAAAAAAACAAATCAGATTATTATTTTTTAAATAAACGAACATCATAATTAAAGAACAAAACAAAAAAATAGTGTTTATTAATAAAATAGCATTATTTTAGATGAAGATAAAGAACATGAAATAATTTTTAACTGCTTCACTGTAGGTTTTATATGAGTAAGAATAGCATCAAATGCCAGTTTTATATAAATTCAGAATCTGATATTGCTGAATTAATGATGAAATTTTATCCCAAATTACAAGTCGTTCGTCCTTTAATATGTAAGATTAAATGTTCAAATATTCCGTTTTAGCATCAAGTTCGGAATCATTAAACAGAGCATTGGTTTTAAATGAGGACTGAAATTAGATATAGTAGTGAATTCGATCAATTTTTAATGTAATTTTTATTGAAGTAGAACCGGCAATTTTCGAGTTTTATAACTAATCGAGCATACTAACGGAAGAAAATAGGGCAATAAGCCTTGTTCGGAATTCATTCCGGATCTCCGAAATCGTGCTGATTTTAATCTATAAATAGCATATGATATTCTTAAGTTATATTTCCTTTTCTTAATATATTTTTCAAAAGTAATAACCAGAAAGCTTAGATTGCCATAAAGTTTTATATGCTACGCTCTATCGATGTAATTGTATTTTTGGTTAATGTACCGTGATGGTCAATGTTTTATCAGATGTTTTTTAAATTTTTTCAACTATTTTCAAGCGTAACTTAATAATTAAATCGAATTTTAATTTTATAGCCAGATATTTTATTCATTCATTCGGCACATTTATGGAAAATACTTTTAATTAGAAGTAATAAAACATCGCATTGAATTTTGGCATCTTTTCGACAGGAAATTATCTAAATAGCTTTTTATGTTGGGCATTTTATCTTGTTATAGTACTAAACTTTCGCCTTTTGTGTTATTTACGATATAAATAGCTGAAATAACAAACATTTAAAACGAAGCTGTTACTTGGCCAAGAACAAACACATAAGAGCTAATGATGTCAATTTGTTAATGCTAATACTAAGAAAAGATTTTGATATTATGAAAATCTCTTCTTTTATCGTTACAAATGAAACTATTTTAAATTTTTTTGTTCTTTTTTCTTTATAACCCTCTCTTTTTAATTTTATAAAGTTGTAAACTGTGCAAATGTGCAAATTTGCATAAGATATAAAGAAAAACTGTGGCCATCTTTCAGAACAAAATATTTCATTTATGAAATTGTAATGCTTACATAAAATTAATTAAGCATAGATCTAATCAGTAAAACTACATACAAAGATTTACAATTATTACATTAAACAGTATATTTATAATTAGAATTATAAATATTAGGTTTTACTGTATTGTGGGTTATTTCTTCAAAAAATCCATTAAATAACAGAATATTTAATAAATAAAATTTTTAAAAATTTATTATTTGATATAAATAGAATAAGTCATTATATGACTTGCATTTATTTAATAAAAATGTGTATTGAATGAAAATAACTAAATATTAGTTTTCGTATTTTCAAAACACTCGTTTGTTCTTCAGCTTTTGCATTCATTCGTGCATTCATTATTAAGTGAATTTATTCTAAAAAGTTTCGTCAATTATGGATACTGATATGAACAAGTGTTTATTATAATTTTGCATGTGTATTGTATATAAAACGAATATTCTTTTTGTTTTTATCATTAAAAAAATTGTAATTGTTAAACTTTCTCAATTATTTTATCAGCTGACGTATTTTAATTAAAATAGAAAATTAAATTGAGCGTATATATTGTTTACAGAAATTTAGTCTTTCGAAAAACCTAACTACCGTATACTGCTGTATTTGTTAATTCCTTTTTCTTTAGTCGTTTGTATATGTAAATTATATATTTTAATTCTTACAGAGTTTAAAATCAGTCACTGTTAAGTAGAATCAATCATAACGCATTAATTTATTTTACAGTAAACTGACAACAAATTTTAGAATTACAGTAAGTGAATTAAGATGAATTTTATTTTTCGATTTTATCATACAATTACTTTCAAAAACATAGCCGGGAAATAAAAGACATTATGTTATACATAACAGATGGAAAGTATAGCGATCGATCAAAAATGACTCCCCAAACTTTTTTTTACATTTTTGGGTACCTGAAACGTCCAGAAATGAAAAAAATTCGGGTTTTTTTCTGTATGTATGGATGTTTGTGTTTCTGTGGGGACACGATTTTGTTTACCCTATTTGAAGCTTAATAACTTTTGTGTTTTTTGTTGAAAATTTCTGAAATTTTGCAGGGAAGCTTGTTTATTAGGGCGATTGATGCTATTAAATTTTGGTGATTACAGATCGAGGAGGTGAGAAGATAATGGCGGTCACGTGTATCTCCAGTAAGGTCGGATTTAATGACGATTTTACTCGTTATTAGCATTTAGAATTTTTTGATAAAACTGATATCTACCCTAAAAATTAAGCTTTTTGGCATTTTACAATAATTAAAAATATAAAAAGTTTTTTAAATAAAATCATAACAGATGGTGCCACACACGCAGTTTTAAATGTTTCCGGGAAAGTTAAGCAACTTGTTGCTGGATTTTTAAAATTTGTATTAGTTTAGGAAATATGCAATGCATATATATATATATATCAAATGCCCATTTATAAGACATTTTTGAAAGTTTTAGTTATAAATTTTATATTAATACTTTAATTTTTTAAAAAGTTTCATATATGGCCAATTAATATCAAGTATAAATGAAATGAAACCAAAGCTTCTGATATTATAAATTAGAATTAAATACAAAATAACCTGTTGTTAGAGTTTATAATTAAGATGAAACGAGCTTAACATATGTTAGTTTGAATGATACATATCTATTACATTAAAAACTATTTATATAAATAATAAACTTTGTAATGTTTATCTGGTTGAAAATAATTTAAATTACCATATCTATAGAAATCAAAATACATAAATTTAGATTAAACAGGAAACTAGTTAATCTTCGAAAAAAATTATTGAAAAAAAAAGAGAAAAAAATTTTCTAAATTTGTGGATCTTCAATTTTTTGAGTATTTGTTTTGTTTATTTTTTTATGTTAAAACATGACTGCATCTTTAAAGCCTTTGGCTAAATCTCGTAGTAATGGCACAAAACTTGTTTTTTTCTTTTTTTTTTCAAACTAAATAAATAAAAGAAAGAAATAATGATATAATGCATTGAAACAATAATAATATGAATGAATTGTTTCAGTAATGAGTCACAGTCTCAATGCGTATAGTAAACCGTAGAAGAAACAGAATTCTCTGTAAGAATGTTTGCTTGGAAGCAATGAATGACAACTGCAGGAAACTCAACCTGATATACGGTATTTGCAGAAGCTAATAGTGGGTTTTACACAGTAGAGATATTACTATTTGTATAGCCATTATTAACAACTCGTGGCTTATAATTCTCAGTAACAGGAAATACTTTATTTTCATTAAATAAAAGTTAAATACAATACAAAAAATAAATAAAATTTTCAGATTTAAGTTTATTACTAACAATTAAAATTATATTTATAATGTATATAACATTTATTTTAACTTGTTAAACATTACTAATATAATAATCAGTTAAAATTAATTTCGAACTATATATTTACATGACATAATTTGACTAGTTTGTTTTATTTTATATCCAGTAAGTTTTATTTTATATGCAGTTGCCTTAGGCATTTGTTTTATGACTTCCTATAAAATTACAAAAATATATTTTTAAAATATCTGTATAAAAATATAGAAATCCTATCTGTTGGTAAATATTGCTTCAGCAAATTGTCTTTTAATGCCTAATTGCTCGTTACAGACCATTAAAATTAATTAATTTTTAGTAGCTTGTTACATACGTTTTGTTTTACATAGACTATTTCTACGTACTACTACTGCTGCTACAACTACTACAACACTATTACCACTCTCTTCTCTGCTTTCATCTGTCTCTGTATTATAATTTTATGTTTAAACGACCCCTGCTTGTCGCACTTGTTACTTTTAATGAACAAAAAAACGATTCCATAATGATAGTCATGTTCACTGATCAATTTTTCTGATCATTCGTGAAAAAAAGGAAAGGAAAAGAAAAAAAATTAACTACCTGTTGCCATAGCAACTAATGACGTCATTTGTAATATTATTTATTTTAACATTGCCGCTTCTACTTGGGCGTTTAGAGTAATAATAGAACGTGGGAACTGAAATATTTCTAGGAATTTTACTATATATAATTCTGATAAAATGATATTTATCTTTCCTAAGGAACGTGTGGCTTATAAATGAGAATTTTACTACCTAAAAAATTAATTGATGATGATGATTATTATTATTATTTAAATTCTTATCTAACATTGACTGATTTATTAATATAAACACTAAGAAAAATAGATTTTAATCATTTTAGAAAGTATAATGAAATTATTTAAATTATAATTTTTATCTTATAATAATATCTATTTTAAAATGACATTTTTATAATAAATCAATATTTTCTATTGTTAGAACAATTAGACATAAAAAAAGTAGATTTATTGATATTTTTCGTTGGTTTAAGGAAATTCATCAGAATTTGTTCGTAAAAAATCGTTTATTGAAATAATTTACCTGTATCTTATGTTAAAGCTGTATCTGTACCTATGTCCTGTACCTGTATCTTAGTGTTAAAGCTCTTGAATAACAAATAAACAAATTACAGGCTTAATTTTTTAATTATAATTTATTTATAATTAATTTAAAAGTTGTTCATTAAAGGCATTAAAATTTAATAAATGTTAAGATCTTATAGAAAATAATTGTCTTAACGATTAAAAATGCAAATTTTTATTATATATTTGGTGATATTATTGCGTGATAATTTAGAAATATATTTTAAAAAATTTTAAATCTTTTGAGAGAGTACTTTTAAGTATTATAAACTTTGCAATGACATTATTATTTATGTGTTGTATATAAAATCCTCCATAAAATACTATAAAATGCAAACATAGCAATAAAAATAATTTAAATGTATTTTAGTATTTTAATTATCATCCAAAATAAATATTTTGAAAATAGGCCTTTATATATTATTTTTATGATCTGAAAATAACGTTTGGTTAAAATGTCATTTTTAAAATAAACTAGTAATCAATATATTGTGAAACAACTATTTTTATTTCCCTTTTCTATTTTTTTGTGACAGATTGTTTCAAAGTTTTAAAACATTATTCAGTTTATTTTCTTTCAATGCAATTCAATTATTATAATGGGTACTCATTTTAATGGAAATCTAGTAAATTCTAAAAAGAAAAACTAACTAACACCAGATAAAGTAATTTGTTAGAGTATAATGTGTAAAATGAATAATTTATAGTGTTCTGTTTATTATTATTTATGTGATGTGTGTAGAATTCTCAACATTAACAACTTCCAATTCGTTTAAAAAAATAAAATATTAGAAAAATATATACTATATAATTTTATAGGAAATTTTCAGCCAAAAATGCAGACACATCAAAGGATAAAGCAATCATGTTTGTCATTTTTCTTCTTCCCTTTTTTTGCTAGCAGAAATCCAATATTTATTGCGTGATGTTGTGCAGTTTTGTTGTTATGATTTTGTAAGTAGAACATCATAACATTATTAGAAAACTGGATTTTAAAATAGAAAAGACTAAATCATTTTTCTTCAAGAAATCAAAAATATATCTTAGCTACCGTCTGAATTATAATCCTATTCTAAAAGAAACCAAATATATATATTTCTCTTTATAACATTATAAACTAGCGCATATATATTATAGCTATATGAAATTTACGAAAATTGTCCAGTTAATATTAATTTAGTAGCAATAATAATAAAATTTTTTTCCGCATTAAAACGCTTTTAATGAAGTAAAAATTCAAAGAGCACTCCTTTGTATACTAACAAATTTTGTTGTGCAAAAATAACTTTTTTTCTCAAAGTAACGCGATTTAGATGAGTTAATTTATGTTTACATACTGTAGTTTGGACAAAGTAAAAAAAAAAAGAAAGAAAGAAAAATGCATTCCCTTTCATCCTTGATAGAAACTGCTTGTTTAAGAGTGTTGCAGGTGTCCATGAGTATGAGCTCTTTCGCGTTAACTGTGATGAACTATTGACGAAATGAAAACATTGATTATTATATTGCATTAATTGTTACATTATCAAGTTGCGATAATAGAATGGTATTACTACAAGCCCTTAACATTATCGATGTTTTTAGTTATATATTAATGGGCTTGTTAAAAAAAAAACAAAACGGTGATTTATGTTTTTATATCCAGAATTTTTTTTTACAATATTTTTAAAATCAAAAATACTATTAGTAAATGCATTTAATATTATATTCGATTCATTTTTATTCATACGAAGTTTAGGCATACAAATTTATTTATGTGTAATAAAAATAAATTGTTGTATGAAAGTAAATTTAAAATAATGAAAAATGAAGAGAAATATAATGATATTTAAAAACAGAAAACTTATACAACTTCTGTTTTAAATTTCACAACAATTCATTATTTATGTATAGTTATGCAAATTATTTAAAATTTTATTTTTAAATACAGTACTTAAAAATGTAGTAATAACGTTAAAAATTGCATGCTGTTGTGTACATGTAAATTCAAAAAAATATTCCACTTTAATAAATTTTTAAAGTTTAATTCAATTAAATCTCTTTACTATACCACAAAATTTATGTAACGTTAATCCTGTAAAATTTTTTATTGAATTTTTTGATTTATAAAAAAAAATATATGTATAATTTTTTCCTGATTAATTATTATTATTTAAACTAGATATGAATTGCTTATGGCAAAGTTTGTTTTTTTATAATAAAAACTAAAATTTTTATTGTGCTGAAGGCGAAAAACTTTATGTTGAATGATGAAAAACGTTATAATTCATAAAGTTTTTTAATTTGAAATATTTTATTGGTTTAAGAAATAAACGATTGGTGTCTAGCGTACATTTCGGTATTCAAACAATTGAAAACAAATTAGATAAAGTACGAAAATATAGTTTATCTAGAAATACTGGTTTATATAGTACATCATCATAACGCACGATTTCTCACAATCTTGTGGGAGTAGAGAACCGGAAATGGAAAGAACAAACCTAATACCATTGTCGTTTCCGTTGAGATCGTGTTATCCGACAGCGCGTGTCCACGGGTATCTAATGCCTCGACCTTGTCATGGTTATCCAGAGTCACTTCTGTCAGTTTCCATTGCACCTAACGGAGAACTAATGATTCATCAACTGGCTTGAATCTGACACCTACAGGTTGAATGCGATCTCCTATCTTCGAGTTTCATTCCTGTTGATCATTATTATACTCATATCATTGGTTTTTTTGTTTTTTGGAGAAGAGATTTTATGATATTTAATAAACTATCCCGTTTTTTGGAATTAGATTTTTATAAACTTTAATCTATTATTATTATTTTCCATATCTTCCATTTAGAAATGACTTAATACAGCATAGATTAATAAATGATATATCAAATTTCTAGTCTATATCTCAAAGGTGTGATGCTTTTTCTTAAAAGTGTAATTAGGAATTGTTATAATTGCTTGTGTCCAGTTGTATTGCTATGACATGTCACCATGGTGATAAACTTCAGTGCTCTAGAGAGAGAGGTCGAAGGTCAGGAGGCGCCGGAGGGGATAGCGTTCCGCATCACACAACAATCTCGTCAAATTAGCCTGCTTCTCGTTTCTATAGCGACTAGGAGAGAGAGAACATCCTTGCTCTAATAAAAACACACACACTTTCATGATAGCGCTTTTAACTTCCTGATTTGACATCAAATAAAACTTCGTAATCAACAAAAACTGATTTATGTAATTTATTTTATCTGTTAAATAGTTTTTAAAGCTTTCTAACATGCTTTTCTTTAAACTGGTTAATCAAGTAGAAAATATGTTATTTAAATAAATACATACACCTTTTACATGTAGCACATACATAAAACTGAATTTGATGCCTTCGTGGGAAAGGACATTTCCTTTTTCGTTGATAGCACTTAAGAGAAACACTTATCCCGCTCTCCCCTTGGTGAGATATGGGAAATCCAAACATTTTAGAAAAAGCTGCATTCTCTGTTTAGAAATTATAGGAACTATAGCACCGTATCTAACAATGTAATTTATAAAGTTTTATCTGAAATACATTTATCTGAATTTCTCCGACTTCTTAGAAAAAATAAATTCTTAGATTTTAGAAACATTTTAAGATTTAAATTGGTTTTAATAACTTGAAGGAAAAAACTATAAGTAGGTATATTTAGATTTAAAAAATCCATTACTTTAATGGGCGACCTAATTTTAAAACAAAATTAGATTTCAGAAGAACTTTTTATTTAAAATATATATATAAATTTACATTATTAATCTCGAATGACGTATGAGATTTTTCAATTAAATAATAAATTGAAAGCCTGCTTAATTTGAAAAACAATACATCAACTTTTTATTATTTTTAAAAAAATTAAAATAAGTTCTCGTTAAACGATTTTTAAATCTAATAAATAACAAATCACAATTATAATGGAAATTGTTTTAATAATTTTTGTCTTACAGTTAACTATTTTTCTGTCATTTTAAACTGAATTAATGAAAAATTTGAATTAATTTACTTAAGGTTATTAAAGATGTTATAAATTATATATAAACTGGTTTATTTTATTACTTAAAAGCTGAATGTAAATGTTACTAAATTGGTTCATGTAAAAGAGCAATGCATTTTTGTTCCGTTGCGTTTTTAAATCTTCTTTAGCGATGTTCGTTCACTCGTATGAGGGTGTGGCATTTAATCCATTAAAAAAAAAGTCACGGGTCGAACAACCGTAACTGCCGTACACTTTGCAGTATGAATTAGTATGATGTTTGCAAAGGTTCGGGAAGGAAAAACTGCATTGTCAATATTAGCATACTTAAGTTTTCTACAGTCTTTACTGTAATTTTAGAGCTTATTTTCATTCGAAAGAATAAAGTGCTTTAATACTTGTAGTGGCTAAAATATATAAACAAACAAAATTCTGTTTTTATTTAAATGAATTATACAGTACTAGAGACACACTAAAAAAAGCATTCAAATATTTATACGATTCGCATAAAATCTAAACAAACATATTTATTCACGTTAGTGTACGCTAAAAATTTACACTCTTCGTAACAAAGATTAAATAATTTATGGGAAATAATGCGTAGTTCTCAGGATGGACATAATTTATGATTAAGAAATTTATGATAAGTTTTCTTATTAAATTTAGATAACTGACTTAGTCAATTCTTTTATAATTTAATGATATTTTTAGTCATTAAATTTGAATAGACATCTGTTAAATTGGAACAAAAAAAAAAAAAAAATGAATTACATGGAAAACTGAGTAAAGATAATAGCTACATATAATTTTATTTAAGGAGAATAATGATAATTATTAGTTAAAACATTACAAAGTATACTTAATTCTTTACTTGGAATTAGATTTACAAACATAATGCAGGAGCTAGTAAACATCGTTAACATATAAATATTAATAATTATAATGATACGATAGTTAGATAATTACGAATAAATTTATAATTTAAAATATGATAATTAGAAGTGTAAGGGTTTAAAGAGCACTTATTTCTGTAAAATTTATAAAATGGAGTTAAATCTGTATTTTATCCCCTAGCAAATGGAACAGTCTAATTTTGGGAATGGATTGAATAATCTGATGGATACTATTGATTGATACAACCGAGCATAGTTGATTCATCCTCCTACTCTGACGATGAGTCAATCATTCTTATCGCTCCAATAGAACGATGGGCCATTGAATTAATGCAAACGAAACTTATTTTACAATCAGAGCACGTTTATAAAATCTAGACTTGTAAATTACTAAGTTTATATTGAAAATTACAAGATGATTTTAAATATGCAATTTTTCATTTTTTCTCTTCTGTTCTCATCTTTATTATAAAGGCCAACGTTCACAGAATATTTAAAAATTTATAAACTCGGCTATTAAAATTTTTTATTTGTTAATCTGAGTTATTCTATTGCTAGGTTACAAATTTTTATTTCTTTATATAGGCATATCTATTTATTATTTATGTTATAAAACTAGAATATTTTTTATGATAGTGAATCATTCTTTTTATTGTCGATATTTTACACATTGAAAATACACTATTATTATCTGTTGTAGCTAGATTTTATTAATGTTTAAGTATACATACGCAGGTTATCAAACCTTATACTTTCCTTATCTTTTTTTAATTTCCTACTATACATGCAAATTTTCAATCAGATTTGACGATGAAACTTAGTATCCGTTTGGAAATTGTTTTCGTATTATTCCTCTATAAGATTTATTCAAATTTTAAACTGTGAAGCTTTACTAATGCACTTTTTGTTGGTGCAAAAATTGAATTATTGACCACTATAAACTCAGTAAAATGTATATTTAGATTATACAATCGATTCAAAACAAATTAATGATTTTATTGATTAATAATTGTTATCGTGCAATTTATAATTTTTAAAATAATTAACTCTCAAGAAATAAAACGAAAATTTTCTTTTTCTATACGTAAAAAGTTTTCCGCGCAAAGACTACAACTACAAGAATCGTTGGGATAATTGACGAATCTGTTCCCGAGAATTTTTTTTCTTTCCTCCCTATTTTCACACATCACCATCAAATCTCTTAGCGGGCAGTTTATCTTTTTTTTATTTTATTTTATTTTTTATTATATATCTAACAGCTGGCTCGTGGTTTATCTAGCTTACATTCCTCTATACTTTGTACAGTATAGAACGATACTGTTACAAAGATCAATATATATTAGAAATAGTATATTTTTCTTTTATTTTTATTCATTATAACTAAATTTTTGATTTTTCTACAATAGAAATATAGTAGTACTTATTACGAATCAAGAGATTAATTTAGTTTTCTATTTAGTAATAACAAAATGATAAAGTATCTTTGAAAGAAGATAAAAATCTAAAATAATATTTTTATTGTTACTGATTTACAATCTCATATAACACTTTGCTCTGATCAAACTTTAATAAAACAAATCACTATCTAAATTCTAACAAAAATTTATGTTAATTGAGAGTCAGCTTATGCATTCAAATAATACGTCTAATCTCCTCTCCTCTCTCATTTAATCAAGTTGCACAATATTAACCTACCGAAAGTAATTTCGTTTTCAAAAATGAGGAAAATATTTAAATATACCCTTATATCTAAGGCTGATAAAGATTCCTGCAGAAAACTAATAAATTAGATCTACTGTAAGCCATCACATATAGAAGTTTGCTAATCAGATTTATGCTAATGAAATTTGATAAAGTATTGCATCCAATAAACATTATTCTTTTCGTAATATTTTATGGATAAAAATATATACTTCATTTCGGAATTCTTCAAAATATTTTTAAAATATTTGTGATAGTTTGAATGTGTGTTTTTTCCAAAGAAAACTGATATCACTCGATATTTAATTTCTAAAAATTCCTTTGAAAATATCGAAAAAAAATTTGTAATATCAAATCATTTTCCAGAAAGTTGATCTTTCAGTCATTTATTGTTATTTTCTTTTATCAGTTGGTTCAAAAGTTTCTGAATAATTTTTTTTTTTATGTAGAGCGTTAAATTTTAATAAGTAAAGACGAAAGTTTAGTTTAAATTATTTTTTTAATATATTTATTTCTATTACATAAAATTAATATTGTTTACAGATGATATGTTCATTCTAATTAAATTCTTCGAAACAAAAGATTACTTTTATATTAAAGCTGATATTAATGTTTGAAAGTTTATTGATTTTAACTAACGAAAAGTCATAAATTATAAATTTGGATTTATTTCAGCATTTGATTAATATTGAAGTGAAATGTAACCTGTCACTAATGAATAAAGCTACATGAGAATAATGAAAGTGAAATGTCAGAACAGTCAATAAGCCAAAGCGTATGGACTTAGTCTAATGACTCAGTATTCTATAGATATTCAACTAATTTATATAAAGTATTTATACAAATAACTTCATTTATATTAATAAATTCAAGTGATTCTTTTACTAGTTTTGTTCTTAACGTTTCTTTAGGTAATATTAATAAAGTTCTGTCATTAGTTTAAATAAAGTTATTATTTCTGAGTTATTTTACTTTCTCCCAATGTAAATAGTGCATAAATTACATAAATATCAATTATGAATCCCCTACCATCAGCGTAAATTCAATTATTGAATTTATTTTTTGCAATTTACGGATTGTCATAATAAAAAGATCCGGATCCAGTTTAGTTTACGCTGTCTACTATACTTACAAATATATATTTTTCCAACTAGTTGTAAAAATAGATAAATTCATATCGGATAGCTTAGA
The DNA here is from genome assembly GCF_030686945.1 of Centruroides vittatus. Taxonomy (NCBI): domain Eukaryota; kingdom Metazoa; phylum Arthropoda; class Arachnida; order Scorpiones; family Buthidae; genus Centruroides; species Centruroides vittatus. The sequence goes on along the minus strand of NW_027122649.1, from coordinate 418,088 downwards.
TAATTTAATAACGACAATAAATAGCTTATCTACTGCGCTAGAGTTACTATATATAGCTTACTATAACATTAGACAGCGCATGATTAAATCTTACGCTTATCTGTCATTTTCGTTAATACAGTATATATGTATATATTAACTTCGTGTACTTCGAAAGAAATTTAATATTTTTTGCATGCATAAAATATCGTAGCTTTAAATCTACTATTAAACTGAAAATAAAAACTACGTACAAAAGCCATAATATATAATTTTTTTGCGACGAGAAATTAAGTTTTCCGATGTGTCTAGATTACATTTATAATGTATATCGTGATTTATGAATAGATTGCATCTTTAGACCTATTATATTAATGAAGCATAGCTGTTTAAAAGTATCGAAGTATTACAACGTAATATCATTTTCTTCATAAGTAACTTTACAATGAGAATTTTATTTTTGAAGTTAACAAAACTAAACGCCCACAACAATTTTGGGCACACGTCTTATCTGTCTTTTAAATCGGTAATAAAATCGTAACTAGGTCATAACCTCCAGGATCTCACGCTAGAACTATAGAAAAATGGTGGGGCTTCTTTAACTTCGACTTTTGACCTATATGTGAAAGTTTATATTAATGTTTTATACACAGTACTATCCTATCTCTCGTGATATTTTATTTTTCACATTTATTCAAGTATGATATTTTAACAGTTAATATAGGAAACAATTGGATTAAGAGAAGTAGATTATGCAGAAGTGAAAAACAATACTGTACAACCTATATACAGTATAGTATATTTAGGACACATAAAAATATTCTTTGTACAGTATTTAAATTAATAAGAAGTTAATGAAAGTATCAAATAAATTTCATGCTCTTGAAAATTGTTAAATATAACTATATTTAATAAGACATTTTAAACATTTTTTAAAAATCTTATTACCCAAACTTTTATATTATTCAGAGGATAAAATATTTACATAAAGATGATGTGGTTTTTTATGTATTAGTTCTGATTCCATAACAAAGTTTATTTCTCTCTACCTTTATTTGATCTGGGTATTTGGACTGCAATTATTACAAAATAGACATTTAGTTTATTCATTAAAATGTTAGATTATTTTTATTTTTTGAGATATTTTCTTAATTATTCCTGATTTTCAAAAGTTTGTAATATGGTGAATTATTTATATACATAAATTTCAGATTATTTTTTTAATATAAATTATAACATTGTGTGGGATTAATGTATATACATTAATGTATATTAATTGGGATTAATGTATATACATAGTATATTATATTAGATATAAATTTAATACTCATCTACTGTATCTTATTTTCATAAAAAAGTTTCCAGTAATAATTAAAATTGTTTTGTCTTGAGAATTTGGATTATAATTTTTTTTACTTAGGTAATTTCTAGTATTACTTAATGGTTGATATAAAAAACATGCTGAGAAAAAATATTTAAAATATTAATGATTATATATATATATATTAATATATTTGCACACTTGTATTTTTATATATAAATCATATTGTTTATTAGTATAATAATACATACAAATCAATGCTCTTAGTATCTTGTATTTATTCTTATTTATATTTTAATTATTTTAGAATTATTAAGCAAATTAATATTATGATATACAGATTATAAATTTGCAAGATGATCCAATGGTATCCAAATAGAATATTAGAATCAATTTTGATTTGACAAGATTGTAATTATGGAAAAGTAAATTATCTATATAAATTTTTATTAAGTAACAACTGATTAAAAAGTATTTTTGATATTTTTAATAATTTAAATTTATCTGCAATAATATTTTCATTAACTACATGTTGTTATTTTTTATGCTCTATTTTATGTTTTTCATTCTCATACTAGTTAAAAGAATATAACTTAAAATTAAAAATGTTGAGTTTTTTGTACTTTTTATATTGCAATTATAAATTTTTAAATCTTTTAACAACGAAATATTGAAAATACTTCCAGTGATTATTATTATTATTTTTTAAGTGCATAAATTATTGTCAAATTTTGTAATAAAATATGACAATTGAAGAAGTGAATGAGAAAGTGATATAAGTGACAAAACAGTTTTTTTTATTAAAAATACAAAAAATATTAATTTAAAAATGAAAGGATAATATATGTTAGTAATGTGCAAGTAAATATATCTATTTATTTATATAAATATTTGATATAATCATTGTGAAGATTGAGGCATTTGTCATATTTGTGGACGAGCATTTCCATTCCCTTGTCATAGAATGTTGCTGCCAGTGAATTGAGATGGCCTTAACAATGTTGTTTTGAAGATCGTCATTAGTCTTGAACCTCTGCCCTCCTAACCACTTTTTCTGTTCAGGTAAGAGGTGGAAGTTGCTCAGCGCTAAATCGTGGCTATATGCTAGGTGTTTAAAGTTGGTGAAGACTTCCACCCTTCAGACTTTCACCCAGCTTGGAACTTTTTAATGTGTGAAGACTTCCACCTCTTTCCTGAACTGAAAACGTGGCTGGCAGAGCAGCGTTTTCAGACTAATGACGATCTTCAAAACAACATTGTTAAGGCTATCTCAATTCACTGGCAGCAACATTCTATGACAAGGGGATGGAAATGCTCATCCACAGATATGAAAAATGCCTCAATCTTATATCAAAAAACAACCATGTTTATACCTAACGTTTGGTAATAAATTCAGTTTGTTACTTACACTTGTCTTTTTTTTATGGATCATCAGAAATTGAAAAAAAAGCCCTTGTATTTGTTGTGTCATTGTCACAATGCCAAGCTGCAATTTTTAATCATATTTAAAATATATGCTCTCCACTTCAAATTAGTACTGTAGTGTCTTGCTCCTGTACATCAAACTTTTCCATCAGTAATGGAGTGATGCCGGTCATCTATCTAATACCTTTCAGGGGAAAATTTTTGAATTGAAATAATGTGACTTTTCAGTTTACATTGGAAGTTCATATTTAGTTAATGGGGCCTCCTGCCCTAAGCTTTTTATATATGGTCTCGGCTTTCATCTATGTAGCTTCATTTTAGAGATTAAGGAAAGACAGATGGACAGATAGATAGATGGACAGACAGATGAATGACAGTGGGAATTTATGTCTACAATTTTTCCAAGTTGTAGTCCAATTAATGACTTTTATGTTTGACACTGACATTTTACATGTTTTACATTGTTTTTTTATCAATAATTCTTGATAAATCATTGTATCATTCTGTAAAATTTTAATATTTTATAATTTAAAAGAGAAATCTGGATACTTAATGAATTCAGTTTCATATAGTATTTTAATCAACAAATTTTTCTTAAATTTAATTTGAATTATAATATACTGCTAAAATAATTTTTCTAATAAAAGTTTGTGTATTATAGTTTATAGCTATAGAAACATCTGGGATTTATGATGATGTAATATTTAGAGTAATTTCTTAAATTTAAAGTTCAACTAAATCACGAATATTTAAATGAGAATAATTTGTTTTATTTTCGCTTATGTTCATAAAATTTAGTAAGTTCACATTTAAATATCCATTATTGTTAAAAGTTTTTCCAACAAACCTATATAGATATGATCTATAAAAGCGATATTATAATTACTATAAACAAAAGATAGAATCTGAAACACAACCTTCGGCAACTTGCCAAATGCATAACTATCTGACTACATTTCTTTTTCTTTTTTGAAATATAAGATTTTTATTTTTATTAAACAATGGTAAATAATTGTTAATGCATTTGAAAGTATAAATAATAATTATTTAAACAAGTAAAAATAAATTTTATTTTAAATTATGTTTTCAGTTTTTTCAAAAAATTAAAAATTGGTTTATTTTTAATCGTTTTACCTAAAATATATTATTTGCAATTCATTGTATGTGTGTGTGTTTTAGTATTATAATATTGATGAATTAAATATTATATAATATATAATATTTAACATGATTCATCAATATTATAATTTAAATCTATTAAATTTTGATTAAATTAAAAGATTAAAATCTATTTATTTATTTACCAGTAATTAATTAAATTGATACATTAAAGATTTTTCTGGAGAGTATATTCAGATTTATCTGGAACCAAGCACATCTTTTTAATGTCAGTGAAGTTATTTTATCTAGATGTATATTTAATTTTATAGCTTTGTCAAATCAAATTGTCAATATCAAATTGTAATATATTTTTTTTATACATTACAGTTTGATATTTATATTTTATTACAAAATACTTAGGTGATAAACCAAAAGGAACTAGACTTAGATGGTTAGGTCATATCAAGATGTAAAGAAGTAAATAAAATTAAAGAACTTAGAGACAGGGTTTAGGAGAGGTAGAGAGAGGCCAAAACATCCTGAGATTTAGTTAGGAAAATGCAATACAATTCAAGATAGATTAAGGACTAGCTGCTACTAGACTAGATTGGAAGGTTAGAACAAGAAAGAATGGTGGTGATTATTATTAAAAAAGTTATTTATGTATATATTACAGAAATGTTTTGTTAATAAATTTGCATAAAACATGACTGTCTAAATATATTTTCTAAGTATTGTTAGTATTAAGAATTGTCCAAAATGACAAAATTCAACAAAATCAAATTATTATTTTGGACATTATTTAATTGTTTGTAATTTTATATCCTGCATTATTTTAAAGCAAAAATAAATAAATAAATACCTACTATAAATTGCATACTACTATGAATATTTGTTTTAAAGATGATAAAATTTATCGATAATAGTTTTTATGACGATTATAATTTTTGTTGTTTATAACCACACAATAAAATATATAATGATTTTATTTTAGTCAAATACCTTCCATATTAAATAGTGGAAAGAAAAATGATTTTTATTTTAATGATTTAGTACATGTAAAAGCTATAAAAATTTTATTATACTTAATGATTAGGATATTGAATGAAACTATAATCAATCATAATTAGACTATTAATCATAATTATTCAATTATTTAATAAAATTTTAAAAAAATATTTTAAACACCATAATTATTATCAACTGCATTTAATTAATTAATAAACATGAATAATTTTATACTTTAAAATGATGGATTATCTTTATTTTAAATTTTTAAGATTTTGTAATTAAATTTAGTGCTTTGTTTGTTTAATATTTCTTCTTTACTAATTTACTATAGAATTGATTGTAATGAAATGAATATATAGATTTTATACAAGTTATTTGTGAGTAATTATTTTTTTAAGCTAAATTGAAAAATATTAAAAGAATTTAAATATATACATTACTAACATTTGATGTTTTTAGTTGATTATAGTAATTTAATATTTTAGTATTAAATTATTATGACAGTACTAGGAAATAATGTACCATAAATAATAATATTCCATTGAATTTTTAAATAAAAATTATAATAAAAATCTAGTGAGGTTTTTGTTGAAATTAAAAGTGATTTATAATAATAAGATTTTACTTTTACTTATATATAATGTTTTTAATGTTAGTTGTTAGAAAATTTATTGCAATAATTCCTTTATATATATTTGAAGAATAAATATATTTATATCAACTTATTAAAATTTTAGGCATTTAAATATTAAATGTTTGTCAAGATAATTCAGCTTCAAAGATATTATGTTTATATTACATACAAAACATTTGGATTATTATACTAAACAAAGTATGGAAACAATATGTACAGTACATATATTAGATCTACATGTAATTTTTTAGCATATGATATCAATAGTAAGTGACAGATATACTGTATATTGAATTCTGTCTAAATTGAACATAATCCATATGATTTGTACCAAACTAAAAATTGTATAGTCCATTACAATTTTAGATATATGATTTTTTTATATTATTGCTTGAAATAACAACTAGTTTTGTCTTGTCATTATATACAAGTTCATTGTAATTTATATAGCTTGGGAAAATGTAAAATCATTATTCATACACAAAATGATTCAGGTAAAAAATACACACTATAAATCTTATTTCTGTTTATATTTCTTATAATATTTACATTAAACAGTTACTTTTAAATGTTAATTCTAACAATTATAAACAATTAACAACTAATGGTTAAATTTTAAAATGTTTTCTTTGATACTGAAAAGGGGAAAAGCAAAATGAAATGATTGTAACTTTATTTTTTAAGATTATACATTCAGAAGTCAAAATATATTAAATATAAAGCACTAACCTTATAATGCTTTGCATTAATTTTAGAATGTAACATAAATGTTTTCGGTCCACCATAGGACCTTCTTCAGATGGAGTTTTAGAAAAATTTTTCCTGGTGTGATCAGAGTTTGATTTAGCCTCTAGTATATTGCTTATTTCATAAATAAAATATAATATTTTTTTTACAATGTTTTTAATTTTATGGGAACTTGAAAATCTTTATGATCCTTGTAAAATATGGAAATTAGCAAATTGTAATATTATTATTTTTATGTTTTCATTGATCTCACATTTTAGTTTAAATGTTGACTTTTTATTTATACAATATAATCTATGAAGTTATACAGTAGAGTCTCTGTAGTCTGTCATTCACCAGTCTGATATGTCCAATAATCTGACACTCTGTCATATCATGGTGCACGTGAAATTTTTGTGGTACCACTTGATGTATGCAACAGAGAGAGAGTGATGTACAGTACAGTACATGTATCCTGTCAGTCACTAGTTGTTTGTTTCATGTACAATCAGCAAAATAGTTACAATCATGATTAATATGATACACTAATCTATGAACCAAGTGCATTTTTTACTGCACAATATGAACATACACACAAAATCCAGTAATTCAACAATCTGCTATAATCCAACAGTGGTTGTCTGGTATATGTTGGATTACAGAGACTTTACTATATTTGGAAAAAATATTTCATTAAATGCAAGAGTTTATAAATTTAAGTTTAAAAATTTGGAGTCTATTTTTTAAATCTAAGATCTGTTAATTGAAATTTCTTTTTATATAACTGTTAAGTTATGAACATTTATATATTTTTTAATCTGAGGTTCTTTAACTTGAAGCTTTTAAAATTCAGAAATAGTTTAGAGGCCACATTTATAAAGCATGTGTGTTAAAATTATACAATTATTCTAGAACAATTATATGGGAATGTAAAATTATGGGGCTTAAAATTATATGAGAATATTTGTAAATAATCATTATATTTATTACATATATGTATTATATTAATTATTATATTTTATGTATATATATATATATATATATAATTACATACAGTAATTAACAATGTTATTACTGTCTAATTAACAATCTTCAATCTTGAGCTTCCAATTGCAAATGCATGTACTGTAATCAAATGAATAAGAATAAATTATATTTACAAAAATGTAATGTGTAAATATATTTTATGTCAATGGATGGATGGCTGAATAGTTAAGGTGACAGCCTACTGCTCTGGAGACCTGAAATTAAATGCATTTAGGTTGAAAAAACTCTAGGAATTTGTCAGATGAGATTCATCTGACAAATTCAGGCTCCATCTCTCACCATCCAGCTTTCCCATCATAGGTCTGTCCAAACCCATAATGGGCTTGCTAAAAAAGACCCTCTTAATGTCTACAAGAGTTATATATATTTTTCCTTTTAACTCTTTCGCCTGTGGTCACTAAAAGAAAACATATAAACAGTGGTGTCTTCTACTTCAAATTTAATTCATTCCAGGAGACTGTTCAAACTGCATCATTTAAAGTCTGAATCAATTTTTCCCATTAGAAATAATGGAAAGTGAATTAATCCATTTTCAGGTCCTAAACAATACCTATTTTGATAAATTTAAAACACAAAATACACATAATTTAAGGCTAAATAACACAACTGAATGCCCTACTAATAAATGAAAATATGAAACAGTAAATAAAATCTATAAATACTGTATAATAAAATGAAAATTGTATTTACTGTTCATACCATCAACTTCAATATCTTAAACAAGGCTGCCAGATTTGCCATATATGTACTGCTTTCCTGCTTTATGATAAGTTTCTTTTTCATCTCAATTGTCAATATTACAACATCCTCTTACTTGTTAGACTTTGTTGCTTCCACACATGTTTCAGATCCATGGTTAATAAGTAAAGGTTATATTGATTGAACAGAGTCTTTATGTATTTTTTAACAGCTTTCATTACTTAACTTGAATAGCAAATTTGGATTCGACTAATTTGAGTCACAGTCTCTCCACTGACTACCAGTAAAAATATTCTTTCAACCTATGCATTACTCACAGGCATATTTAATGCCTTATTTACAATTGTCTTTAAGGCAGATTCTTATCTTTTATCTATAAAAGTGCTTACCCACGATATTCCTGTAGTCTATGTTGACTCTTAAATTTTATAAAATATCTTTAATACTATTATTTCATCATAAGACTGGTCTTCATTATTTACATATTCCATTATTTCAACATACAGTTTGTTCATATTTTTACATTTAGTAATTCAGATATCTTTAAAACATTTTCATGCATCAATCATACTTTTATATTCAAGACATTTAAGTTTCTTTGATGTTATTGTTGAAATTATAGAATTTTTATATGTAATTAAGCTCTTTCTAAAATTAATATTTATTTCTTTGTGAAATTTGTAAAATTTGAAAGAGAGATGTAAAATATAAGTATAGTTCAGAAAAAGTTGGAATTTTCATATTATCAATTTCATTTTTTTTAGATCTTTGATGAATTTCCAAATACATGAATCACATTCATCTTTGCCTTTAATAAACTTAACGTCTGGTAGATACACTTTTCATCATATTTGCATATGCCATTTTAAAAAAATCAAAGGAGTTTATTAACTCTCTTACAGCTCTGGTGCTGCAGAAAAACTCAGAATATATTTTATTTATTAAAGTTTCAATATGAAATGACAATTTCTTATTTGCATATTTTGCAGCATTGTGAATCACATGACAGTTACAGTTTGCCCTCAATATAAATGCATTCATACTGTTTAAATTTGGAAAACTGAACTGAACATTCATAATTAGTGGCTGTATTATCAGAACCATATGTACTAATACTCTGTAGTTACATAATCAATAGAAAGATCATAATTCTGGAGACAAGTCACAATTTTATTATTCTGAAATTTTATAATTGTCAAAATAAAATTCAAGAATTTTTGTGCTGCAATTTGAAAAAAAAATTATAGACCTATAAATTCCCGTTGTTGTCTACCTTTGTTCTCTTAATGTTGAGAACAGAGTTAGAAAGATGATCTGAGACCAGATATCGAAACCTTAGGGTAGGATGCACCTATTAACTATATGCGAACTTATGATGCAAACTGGAAGTCACATTATTTCAATTCAAAGCTTTTCCCCTGAAAGCAGTTAATAGATTATTGGCATGACTCTATTGTTAAAGGAAAAGTCTGATGTACAGGGGCAAGCACTCTACAGTACTAATTTGAGATGGAGAGCATATATTTTAAATTAAATAAATTAAAAATATGATTAAAAATTGTAGCCCAGCATTGTGACGATATCACAATTAATATATTTCATTCTCTCAATTAGATGCATCAGACAAAATTGACAAATATCTTGGCTCTCCACTAAATTTTAAGTCATTCAAAACCAACTTTATAGCTTTTGGACCAAGAATATTTTCTGCATAACCGGATGCTTTGGTTCTATCACAATGAATTTTTCTTAAAAATAAAGAATTGTCAAAAAATTTTAAGTTTAATTTAATTTTATACTGGTCTATGCTTTTATAACTGTTGATGCTTTAATGAATGATATACTAATACAAGCTCAACAATTGTGGCTTTTATATTGGCAGGAGATTTTTTTTTTATTAAAAAAGATGCTATGATTAAATTTCTAGAACTGCTTGCACTAACTATTTTTTTGTGATTCACACTTTGTTGATGAACTTTCAACATTTTTTTCTCATCATATTTAACTACAAAAGTAATTTCACAAAATTTACATTCTTCAGTAAACTCATTTATTTTTCCAGCCAAGGATATTCTGACTGTTTCAGCCATTTATCATTAAAGGAAGTATAATAATATTTTTTCTTCACTTTTCTTTCTTTGTTTGTACTGTCCATGGTAAAAATAAATGATTATTTGATTCTATTTAAAAAATTAAAAACTGTTTATATTATTTATTTAATATTTTATGTAAATGAAAGTTTAATTTTTACCAAGTAATTAGCTAGTAAAATAAAATGTTAAATATTTTAAAACAAATTCTTTAATTTCATTTTTTAATTTTATTTAATATACAATACGTTTGTTATCCATCTTTTCTTAGTTTCTTATAAAAGAGAAAACAAAAATGCTTACAAATAATCAAATGGATCATATGTCCTCCAACTATTAAAATACACAGTATATAAACTATATACCAAATATATGTACTGTACTTTTTTGTTAGACCAAGGATTGCATCCTAAATGATTCAACTCTGCTTATCCACTAAAAGCAAAACCAAAAATTTTGATTTTGTGCATAAGGCAAGGCCATCTATTTTAATTGATTGAAGATAAAATATATCTAACCTTTGATATCAAATATCATGTCAAATATTTCAAAATCAACAATAACCTGGAGAAAAAATGATGTAGATCTGGAGCCCAAAGAAATTGTTCTAAATCCAGGGTCTTCAGATCAAAAAGATGCAGTTCATAGTCTTAAAGCTATTAGAATAACAATAGGCTTTTACTATATAATTATTGCCTTATTAATCTTATTTAAATGTTAATAATCTTATTTTTATTAATCTTATTTAACAACTTTTATAATCTGAATTAGGTAGTATAATAGCTACCATTAAAGTTTTATTTACAAGATAGCAAAACATTGATAATGTAAATATTATATACTTAAGATGTTTCATTATTATAATAATTTATACTTTTATTAAAAACAAAAATATATATTTTCATAATTTAATATGAATTACAAATATTAAATATTGACAAATATAATTGCAAAATTCTTTCACATACTAAATTATAAACTGTTTACACACTAATTAGCATGTAAATCTTATTTTTCTTTTTAACTTAAATTAGATAGATTTTTAAATATATTAAAACAATTTATACTCATTTTAAACATTAAAATTTTTATTTTTATCACTTCACATATAATTTAAGAACAAATAGAAACTGCTTATTCTAAACACAGATATTGTTAACAATAATGATGCAATACTTTTTGAACATGATGATGATGATTTAAAAATCATCAAAAACATCTGGATTTTTTTTATTTAGTAAAGTATATTATTTGCTGGATATTACTGGTGTTGTTTCATTATTTGTACAAATATTATTATCAGCCCCTTAAATGTTGAGAATTTAATATGTTCTTTGCTTAACTTTGTGTATAAAATTTTGCTTGTTGTAATTAGATTACAGATATAATTATTTTCAAGTAGATAGACATTTTTAAACTGTCTGTTAACTCTATCATTTCAACATGTGGCTGGTGATGTACTATACAATATGTATCAGCTATTCTTGTCAATCTTAAACATGTTCTAAACATTGTGGTATCCTGTTGTATTGTGAAGATGAATATTTTATTAATGAATTAATGAAAACAGCAGACAAACGACACTAGATGTATTATTGTTAATTAATAAATCTTGAAGATATACCATTATTTAATTGTTTTAACATGCCTTTTATTATCAGAGTCAATGAAACCAGAGTCAATATAATATATTTATAGTTTTATGAAAAAATAATTGCTACAAACAAAATTAATTTATATATTAAAATTACAAAAATTTTTTCTATCATAACTTTATGTAAAATTTATGAATTCCTATATTAATTAAGACTGTTAAGATTTGGCTTTGAAAAGATATAAATATCTTTAGTAAAATAAATTAAGAAGAATTTATATTAATTTTACTTAATAAAGTAATTTAAGAATAATGTAATTTAAGTGATTCAAGAAGAATGTACAGATCAAAGCACCTGTAAATTCATAATTAAATGGTAGACTTGACTTATCAGTAGTTATGTTATATTTCTTGTTGAAAGTTATATTACAAAAGCAAATGGTAATGACCAAAAGTTATTACCATTTGCTTTTGGTAATAACTTTTGGTTAGAATGCATTATTTACAAATTTACTTTCCAGGATATCTAAGAATCAGTTTGTTATTTGACTTTAATTATAATTATGTTATTCCTGATCATTTTTGTTTACATATGATTGGCATTAGAAGTAACATTGGGACTGTCAGATCCAGATGATATCCATTTAAGTTTTCTATAATATTTATTCTTTTAAATCAGTTCATAATAAAATAATAGGATAATATCATTAAAAAATTTTAATTATATTTGACTATAATATGCTAATTTTGCCATGATTCTGATTATTTTTTGATTTAATTTAAAAAAATATTTTTTGCAACCCCAGAGAAGTGTTATTTTTTATTTTAAAATGCAAAACTAGTTTACTTCTTTTGTTTTTTCAATTTAACAATATTTTTATCTAATTTTAGCTATATAAAAGTAGTAAATAACAAGTTATTTTTATATATCAATAAATTATTACAACTATCATTTGCAATCATTTTTATTAAATAATCATTATCTATTAGGTTTCATTAATCCAATGTGAGGATAATTTTTACACCTTGGGTTAAAAATACAATGGAGCCTTGTACATGTACTTCAAATTTAATCCATTCAGGCTGCCATTTGAAGTCTGAATCAATTTCTCTGATTAGAAATTACAGAAAGTGAATTAATTTGTTTTTAGACTCTAAATAATACCCATTTCAATAAACTTAAATTACATGTATTTGCTATTTTAAGGAAAAAATAACACAAATGTCATAATAATAAATAAAAACATGAAAACAATAAATAAAATATGTAAAATATTGTGTATAAAATAAAAATTGCATTTACTTGTCACACACCATTGACTTTAGAAGCTTAAACACATCTGCATGATCTATCCTTCATATGTGTATTGTTTTCATGCTTTGCAATAAGATCCTTTTCCATCTCAATCATTAACATTACAACCTTCCTCTTAAACTTTGTTGCTTCATACGCTTGCATAAAAATTCCATTCAGGAAATTTTCTAAAGGATTTGAAACATACTTGGTAAGCAAAAACTGTTGACAGAAATTTTGTAGAATAAATTGTTAAAAGTCAACAAATAACACACAATACATATAACCAAACATACCAAATGTAAAGCAAAAAAAAAAAAAAAAACACTGAAAACAAAAAAGTGTAATGCAAGAGTGAGAGATGACTTGGGCATATAACAGATAGTATTTACACTTTAAGTGAATTTTTTCACTGTGCAAGCAGTTTGAACTTTGAAGCTTTATTCAAACTCTAAAGTTCTAAAGCAAATTTTTGTTAATTTTAGCATTTGAATGCTGAAGCATTGGAAATTAGTGTCATTTGAAGCATGAGATACCACTGTATAAGTAATGTCCTTTACATTCTTTTAATTCAGCATGCATAAAAATAGTACTTAATAAGATCAAACCATATATAATGATATGTTTTCATGTTTTTTGCTTTGCAAGTGTGCTTTCAGCAAAACTTAGTATCTCCTGAATTTAGGAACTGATAGGCTTATTGGATTTTCACTTTGGTTTTCATTTTGTTGTCATCTATGCTGCTAATATTTATTAATATTTGGTCCTTTTTGTTTTTTTTTTTTTGGTAATATTTTCAGATTATCTTACACAATTTCTGCAGAAAATGCATTATCTAAACCATGTCTCTGACTTCAAGAAATGCATTTGTAGTTGGATTATTCCTGTTCATTTTGTACTGAAATAGAAATGAAAATATCATTTGTAGATTTTCTGATTTATTTCAAATTTTGTTAGTATCTGGCTTTGCTAAGAATGTGTTGAATGAAGACAATTTTCTAATGTTGCTTTAATTCAATTTTAATAGGTATTTTCAAATTTCTTTTTTTAAAGTTAATTTTTGTCATCAGAATCTTGTATAAAATACAAATAGATCTAAAATTGATAATATCATACAAAATTCCAATGCCAATTCTATTTTGATGGAAATTTTAACACTGAAAAATTTTCCATTCTTTTTGAATAGCATTATTTACCATTTTTTGTATAATTGTGTCATCTTTGGTAGAAATCTGTTTAAAAAGATTTTCCATATTATTTCCAACAATCAGGCTACTTTGAAAATATTTGAATTTTATTTGTTTTTTTAAAACTTGTCTGGGAAGTTTTTAATAAATTTTTTCTTAAACAGTCACTGGCAACAGAATTTCTCTCTTATAAATATTATGAGGAGATTGAAAGCAATTTTTATATTAACCTAAACAAACATAAATACTCTTGACTTTTTAAATTGATCTTAACTTTTGTTTTTGTATTCTTAACAATACTTTCAAGGACTCTTAAGAAATAGGTATTCTTTTATCATTTTAATCATTAGAAAAGTTTCCTAGTCAAATGTACAGCCAAGCTGAATAAAGACTCATTAAAAAAGAAAATATTTTTATATATCTAAGAACTTTTACATCAGATTTGTTTGTTTGTTGAATTACAGCAGTTTTTTTGTCATTTATATAAGAATGTATGTCATCTTAAACTTTTCTCTTGTTCTTTATTCTTACCTGATCTTGCTTAAGAAATTTCTAAATATCTGCTATATTCATTATGCTCTGTTTGAGTTAATCATTTTGGTTTCCAAGATGATTAACTCAGACAGATCATAATGAATTTTAAAAGAAGCTGTCTAATATTTGTCATTCTTGTTCAATACACTTATGTATTAAAAGAGCATTCTTGCTGTAAAAGTGGCTTGATATTTTTCTAGTATATGCAGTGTAAATGGTTTTTTTTAGTCCTAATAAAAACAAGAAAAAACAAGATCTTACAAACGGCATCACGAAATTCACGTATAATAAGCGTCTATCCTCTGTTATGGAGTGTATTGCGAGCCACATGAACAGCAATATTGTGTACAAAAGAGCTCCCTCGATATATAAATTACTAAGAAACGACAAGGAAGAAATTAAACGGAGTGAGCAGCCGGGGGTGTACTCGATACCGTACAGCAACGACCAACTAGGGATAGAGAAAGAATACATCGGGGTTACGACGAGAAGCCTAACTAAAAGACTTAAGGAACACAGATATGATGTGACGAAAAGTAAATGCACAACAACGTTAGCAAAAATGGCGCAGACGGAGGGATCCGTTGTTAAATGGGAAGAAGCCAAAATCATAACACCTGTCCATTCGCCGACACTTGCAGCAACAACCGAAAAATGTGAAATTTATAAGTCCAGCTTAACCAAAAAATGCTTAAATTACAAAGATGCGACCATTTTACCATCGGCTTGGAAGTTTCTAATTAAAAAAGTCACAAGAACACATTAACTAGGCGCAAATGATTGCCTATAGATATATAGATATTGCTATGTTTACATGTACCATTGGCATGTTTTATTTTATTTATTTTGTTTTATTTATTTTTCTATGTTATTTATATTACATTTGGTTTACGTAGTTGAGCGCGTGAGTTCTATTGTAATCTATTTCAATTTTGAACGGGTTGTTCGAAATAGTATTCGAATATAGTTAACCTGATGATGGCCAGTGGAGTGGCCGAAAACGTTTGTTTTTTATGATTAAATTTAAATTTATAGTTCTCAGCTTAAAGGTGTGTGTGTCTTACGGTTTTTTTTTTGTTAAAAATATGCTGATCTTCAGGTATTTAGTTTCACAATCAATGAGGTTTTCTTTTAATGGATAACTATTTCTTTAATTTATAACTAGTTTAACAATCATAAGTTATTAGTAGAAAAAAGGAGATATTGGAAGTTCATTGTAAAAAAAAAAATACATTTATTTTACTTTATAAATTTTTATTCAAATTTTTCCAATATAAAGTAAAAAGTATATTAATGTAATAATTTTTATATATATTTTGATATGTTCTGGTGATATTTATGATATAATCATTAAATTGGCTTTATTTCAGAAAGATCTTAGTCATTATGGAATTGAAAAAATTAATGTAATCTGCTTTTTTGTTTCATTTCAATTATTAAGATTATTAGATCATTTTTTTGAAAAGGAAAATTTTATTAGAGTTAGCAGCAGTTTATATTCTTATTTAAAAAATTGTATTTATTTAGTCTTTTCAAAATGGTATCATTTATGGATGTTGATCCATATAGGACAGAAGAGACTTATTCCCTAATATTTTAGTACCAGCAACTTGTTCCCCAATGTGTTTATACTTTATACCATACTACAAAAATTAAAAGTGGAAATAAGAACACTATGCAACAGGCACATTGTATTGTATATTTCTCAAAACTCAACAATGCAAAATTCTTCGTATGTACTGCCATTGGTCCCCTGATATTTATATAGATCAAACAATCTCAATGATAACATTCAGTTAAACAAGATAAGAATAATAAAAGAAAACAATTGAAATTGTTCTGTTTAATTTTTATAATAATAATTAAAATTATTACTCCATGCAAAATATGATTATTTTCTGATTAAGAATTGATACAAAAAAAATTCTATATTTTATAGAAATAATTTTAAAAAGAAAATCAACAAGTGCTATTGTAATTTCATAATGTCAGTAAATTGTTTTCGATTCTATATTGAGAAATTATAAATATATTCCAAAAATGATTGCCAAACTATAATAAAATTTTTAGACATCCAAAACGTATGGAGACAATGCATTAAAAATATTTGATTAGTTCATTTGACAATCAGATTCAGCTTATTATAAGAACAATTATATGATATATAAAGATATTAATACTGTATTATGAAAAAATAAATTTTATTAGCAATACTAGAATATTGATTATAATTCTTGTTTATTATAACTGTGCTATCTTCAGTTTATTTTATTGAATTAATATGACATTATAATATTTCTTTTTGTTTCAAAGTAAATTGAAATTTTAATGTTATTTTTTGGGAAACTCTGTACAAATTAACATTTTGAATATTTTCTTCAATACATTATATTGTCAATGCTTAATTTAAAATATTAAATTTTGGCAGATCTGTTTCTAATGATTAAGAAATTAACTGACAGTTAAAATAGAGAGGTTAATTTTTGTTCATAATCAGGTTATTTAATCTATAAATTATTATTTTTTAAATAAAAGATTTAGTTATTACTGTTAGAATTTTAAGAAATAATTTAAATCTCATGTAGGAATTAAATTGTTTTAAAAAAATTTAAAACTCATTATTACTAACAATTACTTTTATGTTATATTTTAAAAATTGTTTAAATATTAAATCATAATTAAAAAATGATAAGGATTCATTCTTAAACAATGTGTCCCAGTTTACAGAAGGAAGAAGCATATGAAAAGACCATAAAAACTATTTATAGGAAGTGATGGGGAAAGTAAAAACCTTGTGGTTATAATTATTTTAATGCATTATAAACATATTTAATAATATGATCAAAATTTTTACAGTTAATCAATTAATTTAGCCAATTTTCTTGCAACAACAGTGATCTGTGTTAAGTGAAGATGCTATTTGCAATATTTTTTAATTCTCTTTATCCAGTATGTGGGCTGTGTAGAACACATGGTATTTCAAAAAATTATCAGTGAAACAGTAATGCCTACATCAGTATATTGAAAATAATGAAAATAACAGCAATAGCTTGAATTGAAGATACATTGAAGCTAATATGAGAAAAAGTATAATTCTTGGGCATTCCAAATGTAGCTTTTGTTACTAAACTTATTTCCCCTACATTATTTTTGTTTTAATTGCATTGTGAAACTTTTCCAAAAATGGGGTATTGAAATTTCCACATAGTTTTTTGGGGTTAACTAGAGACCATATTTGACCATCAATGGGAGGTAAGAGGTTTAAATTTTAACTAAAATAGGATACATGGTTTATGGAAAAACTTTGACTGATTTTAACAATGAATAATTTTATGTTCTTCAATAATAAAATGATGATTGTCATAATTTATTAATGTAGAATAAAATTGAATACAGATCTGATACTTATCAGAATTTGAGTTTTCTGAACAGTTAATAATAAAAGTTTTTATTGTTTTTATTTACTGAAACTAGCAACATGTATAGCTGATAAAATAGTTTATTTCCATATAACAGTAAAATATTTCTAACAGTAAAAAACAGTTATTTTTAAAAAATAAAAAATAGTAATTGAATATAATATTTAACTATATATATTTATATAACTTTAACTTACACATATATTTAACTTAAGCTTTTAAAACCTAGAAATTATTTAATTTTTTTATTTAGTGAAATCAAATTTTCTAGGAGAAAACTTTTTAATTAATTTTTTTTTAAATAATAAAATATTTTCAATTTTTATTGCCTTCATATGCATAGATTAAAAAAAAAATTGTCCAACAGATCTATAGAATTTGTCTACAGTCTGAAAGATATTAAATTTTAAGAACATAGAAGTTATGATGTATTATATTATAAAGTAAAAATTATGTAATTAATTAACTCTTTTTAACTGTGATGTGCATCTGCAGAATTGAAATTTTTCCTGCAATAAATAACAAATAAAGATTTATGAGATTCTCTTCGGATGACAGGATTTATGAACATCAGCAACCTAATATATATCAGACTTCTGCACTGCAAAGAAACAGATGGAGAAGCTTTTTCTAAGGGCAATAAAATGTAAACAATAAAATAAAATTTAGCATACAAATTTTTAACCGAACTGTAATCTTAATAGAGGAAAAATGAGCTTATTTGAAAAGTTTAAAGTTTTATTAAAATTCTAAGAATTTCAACCATGTTTTTTTCTCATCATTAGAATATACATCTAACAAATTATGTTAATGAGAAATATTTTATTTCAAAAAATTTCACAAACACTTTTAATAAAATTTTTGAATTTATTCATCTGTAATACTGATTTTTTTAAAATATAAACCATTTTTTAAAAATAATATAATGATATTTGAATTATGATATTTTTAAATTAAATATTTCAAAACATTTTAAATAATTAATTTATAAAATTAAAAATAACGGTGAGTTGAATTATTCACTGTTATTTATTTTTAATATTATATTGATATAAAACTTTCATGTATTTACAAAACATTATCAATATATACGTGTGATGGACAGTTAATCAGAATCAAGAGAAATTTATAACTATTTCCAATCCTTAAAAGGATTATGTAACATTTAATAACAAAATTAGCTTTTTGTTTCAGGTAATAAATAAAATTGTTTAAATTACGATCATTAACAACCAAGTATTATTATTATAAAAATTTCATTTTGTTTGCTAAAAGATTAGAATTAAGTTAGGTTAATGTTACCTATGGTAGCGAACATGGCGGCTCATCTCTGAAACAGTGTGGACGCACGTTCTAACCTAACCTAATCTATTCTAATAAATTACCATAATTATTGCCAAACCAAATTATTACAATAGGGGTAATTTATTAAAATAGGTTAGGTTAGGTTAGGTTAGAATGTGCGTCCCCACTGTTTCAGAGACGAACCGCCATGTTCGCTACCATAAGTAACATTAATGTTAAGTTATTTTGCATTGCCAATTGAGACATTATGCAAAATTAAACAAGTGAATTCTAAACCTGAAACTGTGGTAGGAAACAACAGTAATACAGACCAGCAGAACTAATAAATAACCAGTATTGCCAGGTTTGGCATTTTTAAAGATTGTTTTTGGCACATGGAAAAATTTTGAAGTGGCAAACTCTGTTTGGAATTATATTTGGCATAAATTAAATTTTCCATTAATGTGCTGTCAGCAATAACAACAAGTAGAAGCAGACTACAGTTCTGCCTAGACTGCTCTCAAAATTTTATTATTGAAATGCTCTTACTATCTTAGCTTATTTAATGTCTCTATGTATATTTTGATGCTGCGTCTACGTCAAATACTTTTAATTGTCCAATTCATTATACCAAACAAGAAATTGATGGCATAATTGCTGCTGAGTTTTAAATAAAGTGAAGTTTTTACAATAAATTTGTTTAGTATGTGTACTGTTAAGTATCATTGATTTCTAATGTTTTACTTCAGTTTATAGCATTTCAGGGTAAAAAATGGCAGCAGAATAAATTTATATTATTTTGCATATTTATGCAAACTGTTTGACATATTTGAATAAAAATAACTTAGTAAATCTGCAAGTAACTATGCAGCTAATGTTATTGTGTTGCTAACTTTGAGATTACATACAGCAATATTTTTGAAAAGAATTGGAATTGAGAATTGTATCAGAATCAAAACTTTTTGTGGAATTGGCATTGGTATTGGAACTGATAGAAATTTTAGTTTTGTTCCATTACTACTATATTGTGCTTTCCCTTTTCATTACTACTGTTTTATTTAGTAAAACTTTTTGAATTTATTTTTATTATTTTTCCATGTATTTTTTACATACAGGAATATTTTATTACATGTATTTAATCATTGCAGTATAGAATCTTTTATCATAGTCTCATTTAAAATTAATTGCATTAAGTTTGTCTATACTCCCATGATGTGATTTCATTTCACTTCCCTTCACTTTTCCATTCCATAACTATTTTCTATCCATTTTGTTAATGCCCACATATCTAATAATCATATTCTTTTAAAATATCTATACAGTTTTTACACTGATAATGAAGAAAGAAATTGACCAGATCCCAAAGTGTAAAAACTGTGATGTTAGGCTGGGTACCATGACATAATATCAGATGAGTTACTTAACTGATTCTAGTCGATCATTGCTGGCTTTCTGGTTTTCTGACATCATCAATGACAGATATTACCATAAGCCAATGAATATTTTACTTATCTATATACACTTGTTTACAAAATAATAATCTACAGCAATAGTGACAACAAACAGTTAATTATAGGTCTAAGTGTAGTTTTGTTTGCTTTAACTACCATATTATTAACTTGGATAATTAGCAAAAATCCTCATTTTCCTTTTATAACTAATATGCAATACCACAGTCCTTGCATGTTTTATACTGTATATTCACCATTCTCTGACAGAATTGCCAGTCTGGGCAGTTGCAAATTGGACTATTGTTTCTATTAAAATTTTATTCTGTAACTTGTAAGTGATTTGTTTTTTACTTAATATCGGCTATTTTTGAATATAATTATGAAACAGTCCAAAAATGGGACATTTTTCAAGACAGTTTTAAAATTGAGACAGTATATTAAAAAGCAGGACTGTCTCACCTAATGCAGGATGTCTGATCACTTTAGTAATGAATGTGTATGATGAAAAAGTGGTTTTTAAATTGCATTTTTAAATGCAGTTTCAGAAAATTGATCTTATGAGACAAAAATAGATGATTGTTAGTGAAAAAAATCATTATGATGCATTGTTTTTATCTGATATTCAATATGGGTAACCTTAGTAAGCCTGGTACTAGAACTTAATATTTAAAGTGCTGACCCTTTATATATACCTTACCTGATCATATAAAGTTCATTTATTATCAATAATCATTTTTATGAAAAATAGATATTCCAATATATTAATAAATAATGTTAAGCATCTTACGCTATAAAAAATTACAAATTTTAATATATTTTTTAAAATATAGATCTGTAAATAAATCTGTAAAACTGTACAATATGTAATTTATAATCTTTAATGGTTAAACAAATACAGAATGTAAAACATGATTTTGTTATATTGTTTAACATTTTAATTTCAAGTTTTATATTTATAAAATTTTATTTCAAAAATAGGTATGTCAAGGGTATTTTCTGTGGAACCTGAGCCTATGATTGTGGAGAAAGGAGGAAATGCCTATTTCTATTGCCAAATTCAAGCTGTTCCATCTGCAATTATAACTTGGCAGCTCAATAATAAAGATCTACCTCAGAATAGCAGCAGGTAAAAGCATTGAAATTCATCTGAAAATTTAAATTTGTTATGTATAAAAACATAGTGAATTTAAATTTTCAAAGCACTATTTATGATAAAATATTATTTTTAATTTGGTAAATAAATATATAAAGCGTGCAATGCTATATTGTTGTAAATGCCAAAAAAAAAAAAAAAAACTTTTCAGGAGAGATGAAAATACTTTTTCTAGTGAACAAATTTCTTCAAGTCTTGGAGGAATTCATTTCAATTTTACAATAAAAGGGTAAAAAACTCATTATGTTACAAATTTTCTGGAATGACAAAATGATGTAAAAATAAGCCACCAGAAAGCATTGCATGCTTCATATATTGTTGTTTAATAAATTTATAAAGAGATAATAATATCTAAAATATATCTATGGATGATAGAAATGATTGATGAATTTACTGTTTATTTATACAACTAACCACTCATTAAACCCAAATGGTTAACCGTCGATGGTTATGGCTTTGGCTTATATATGCTGGAAGAGGAGATTGGACCGAAGGTCTGGGTAGCGTTACTGTTCATTTGAAATTTTATAGTATTTCTATCAATATTCATTATTATATATTTGATTATAATTTTTTACCTTTTCCAAATATTTTAACAGATTTATTTATTTATTTTCTGGTATTGAATACATTAAATACATATATTTGCTGATATTCTCTTATCTTAATGATATGTTTTTTACTTTGAACACATTTTAATTGTATTATTATTTTTATGTTTAGTATTGTTTAATTTTCAAATCAAAAACGAATTACTTTACTAGATTATATTATTTCACACACAAACATTCAAACATTTTTGGACTTCTTCAGCTCGTCCTCAGGAATCAAGAACAGGAACTTCAGAATATATTTTTAAGATCATACGTATCAACATCTCTAAATCCAATTTATAATTAATTCAACTAAATAATCTGCCAAATTATTGGACTATTATATGGATAAATTAATAATTAGAAATTAACTAATTTGATCAGAGATAGATGGTTATGCCACCATCTTGTGTTAATTTTAATAATTATAATAAATTAATTTTTTAATTTAGAATTTCTAGTAGAAAAAATTGACCCAGAGCAGGACTCGAGCTTGCAATTCCTGCTTATGTAGATGCATTGCCAGTTACAGACTCCACCCAATCTTCACTTCCAGAACTATTAATTTAGATTTACAGTAGAGTGTCATTTATCCAAAAGCCAGTCAACCGAAAGCTTTCCAGTCAGACTGTGTCGTGCTGAATCAAACGTTTTTGAAACTAGATTAACTTCTGAAGTATAATTTTTTGTTTTTATATTTTTCAATATATTCATTTTGTTTGTACAAAATAAAGAAATAATTTTTAACAATACAATAGCCTCGATTATTATTATAAAAATTTTCGTAAGCTTAAAAGCGATAGAATAACTGGCAATGCATCTGCACAGTAAATAGAATTTGTGGGTTTGAATCCCACTTCAGGATGATTCTTTTCTTCCAGAAATTTTAAATTAAAAAATTAATTTATTATAATTATTAAAATTAACATGAGATAGTGCATAATACCTACCTCTAGACAAATTAATTTATCCATATAATAGTCTGGTAATTTAGCAGATCATTTGATTTGAATTAAGAACATACCGAAATTTAAGATGTTTAAAAATATTATATAGTTCTGGTTCTTGATTCTTGAAGATGAGCTGTTTGTTTTTGAAGATGGGATGTTTGTGTGAAATAATATACTATAATAAAGCTGTTGTTTTTGATTGAAGTTATGTTTTACAAAATTTATAATTAATTAATTTACCTATAAAATTTAGAAAATTTGACATTAAATACCAGTAGAAATTAATTCAGAAATTATAGGCTGAAGTTAATTTTGTGAAATAATTTAAATATATAAATATAGTAGTATTTAAAATAGATTTAAACTGAGTAAATTTAGATATGGTCATGTATTTTTCATTCTATATCTTAGAAATTTAGAAATTTCTCAATAATACCATTATATAGTCATCATCTATCTAGTTTAAACCAGATAGATGATGACTATATTCTGCTTCATAATAGGTTAAGATGACAATTCAATTTATAGATGAAATTTATTTAATTTATTTATTTAATTCTAATTTATAGGCAATGTCACTAAGAGAATAATTGCTACTCCAGTACAATGAACAATGAAACAAATTTCATTATAAAATAAATCAATATACTGTATAACAATAACAAGTAAACATAAATAAATAAATTTGATTAAAAAATAAATAGAGAAAAAGTATGAAATTAAGTAATGTAAAGTAGTTTTTTTACAGTAGGATTGTATACAAGGGTGTCGCCAAGGGGGAGCAGGAGGGGCAGCTGCCCTTTCCTAGAAATTCAAAAAAAATTATTTAAATGCTAAGTTTTAATTAAAATAATCCTCTTAGGCTTCTTGTAAGTTAAAAAAAAATTTTTAATTAAGATATTTCTTTTCCGGTACATAGTAAATGATTAAAACTTTATGAATTGTTTTTATTTTATCTACATACAATTCATATCCTCTATCAATTTACATCATCTTGCCCCCCTGGCCCATTGGCTGGCATCGTCCTTGATTGCATATGTGGTATTCTAGATATAATATATTCTCAGTATTGTTGACAGATTTATAAAAATGATAGAAAAAAGACTTGATAATAAGATGACATAATATTAAGAATATATTAAGAAATAATTAAGACGATATTAAGAAAATGACATAATATTAAGATGGCAAAGAGGAAATGAAGGCAGGAAAACTAATGTTTACAGAATGAATTAGTAAGTTAATGTAATGTGAAGAGAACAATCCATTAAAAATCTTTATATGTATACAATTGATCAAAATAGGTTATATGTAAAATAAGGTCAGGGAGATTTAAGTGGATACATGCAACACCAGGGGAGTTAGAAAAGGACAAATGGGATACTTTGTTAAGTGAGAAGTATATTTTAGAAATAAACTACTACTGGCCCGTTATAATATTAATAATTATCTTAAATTATTAATATTACTATAGCCATTTGCTAGCCCGATAATTTTAGAAACTTTGGTATTGAGTTTTTTCAAAAGAGATGGAAATGAAGAACCACACACAGGTAAAGTGTATTTAATTAGGTACTGAATGTTAGTGAAGAATATTGTGCTGAGAGTATTTTTTGATTAAATTATCAATATTTAGACTAAAGGTAAATTTAAGGTCAAATGTTATTTCTAGTTCTTGAACATTAGGAACAAGTTGTCAGTGTTGATCGTTTAGTTGGATGTTAATATTGGGAGATAATCTAACAAGACTGAATATCATGACTTTGCTTTTCTTAAAATTTATATAAAGATAAATTATACAAATCTTGTAAAACATTATATTTATAATATCTTACAATATTGTTTGAATATGGACTGATGTTTTTGATGATTTGTCTTCAGGTTCTATATTTCAAAACAGAATGCATAAAGAATTTTGATTTAACTATCTCAAATACTCAATATCTCAAATGCATTTTAAAATTGGAGTGGCACATCTAAAGTATTAAAGTAATAGAGAGAATATAAAAAGTATGGTAAAATTAACATGAAAATATTAATGTTCAAGTGAGATTTTAACTCTGTTTTGCAATAAGAGGTATTTAATATATTGACACCTAGTTATGGTCTCTTGAATAATGATATCCATGCAAAGGATAAATGTCTTTCATCTTTAAAGTTAATACTTTTCTCTTTCATCTTGGCCTTGTGAATTTCCTCAATGGCCCTGATGTTGTCTAATCATTGAGTTCCATGGATTAGGAAGGCATTCTCAAAATCAACATGGATGTATTCTTCTGATGCGTAAATGGACAGTGTGATGGAGAGTTTTCTGATAAGTCTGTATGTATGTATATACAGTATTTATATATATGTCTTGTTGATTTAGACTAATTGTTAAATGGAGAGTTTTCTATTATTAATATTGTATTTATGTTCTTATATGTATTTATGTCAAGTCTTCTTTGTAATGAGCAGGTGATGGAACCGATATATTCTAAGTTACAATTGAGGCTGGTCTATCATTGGCATTTTATTTACCCTTTGTAGTTGCAACTGTTTGATGGCACCTTTGCCATTAAACAATGGGCTGTACAATATTAACAATAGAAAATGCTCCAACACACTGTCTTATTGCAAAACAGAGTTAAAATGTCACTTGAACATTATTAATATTTTTATGTTAATTTTACCATAGATTTTATATTCCCTCTATTAATTTAATACTTTAGATGCACTGCACTGATATTTTAAATTTTAAAATGCATTCAAGAAATTGAGTATTTGAGACAGTTAAAACAAAGTTTTTTATGCATTCCATTTAAAAAATATAAGACCTGAAGACAATCCATAACAGTGATTGAAAATGGTAGTCCTTATTCTATCAATAAAGTATGCACTGAAGTTTATTTTATGGTTTCTTAGTGTATTTTATTTTGTTTACACATATTCTAATTTACAAAGAGAAAATATTGTTTGGCAGGAATTAGCAATCTTGATGTCATAAGCATAGGCATTGATAAAAGAAAAGATTATAAGAGAATGTGGTTTATTAATATAGGCAATGAAAAATAAATTGCTAGAAATGTAGCCTTGAAATATACTTAAAAATGGGAAAAATTCTTGAAACTGGAGATCAGAGACTTTTATTTTATACGTATACAAATATATAGAAATTATTAAGCCGGGATAATATCACATTGTTTATTTCAAATTTGGAGAATATTATTTCAAGTAGAAAATTCAGAGCAGCAAAAGACCTTGGCTATGTCAACGTAAACTATGAATTAGTATTGTCATCTTAGCTTATAAGAAAAATCAGTTTTGATTAATTAAATTCAGTAATCTGCAGGCACAATTTTTAACATTTATATAAATTCCATGTTTAAAAGTTTTCAATTTGCTTTTGTATATAATGTTAATTGAAAATTCAAAATAAATTTTATTAATTGATGATTTAATTACAAACAAATTTATTGGTAAAAAAATTTATGTTAATTTCAATAGTTATCACATAACAATTACATAATATAAAAGCAGAGTGTATATTTTAAAAGCTAATTGCAAGTTTTGTTATAATAAATTCATTTGTTAAATAATTCACAGTTGTATTTTCTGTAGAATAACCACAATAGCAATTAATTAATAGCTTATAAACATAAATTATTAATTGTTGAAGCATAATTGTCTTATAGCTAAGTTCCTAAGTTAGTTCTATCTTCACAAAATCCAGCAAGTAATACAAAATAGACTATTTACAAAATTATAAAAGGATCTTACGATCTACACCTGCCTAATTGCCACACCAAAGAAAATGTCTGAAAATCTTTATTCACCAATTGTGCTCCCTCAGGAACTTCACCTGTTGCTTACAGTAGCTTCACCTCACTTTCCTTCAGTCTTGTCAGGGTTTTTATACTCTCTGGTGTGACGTAACAATGGCTGTGCTACTCTTGTGTTATTTTTCTTCCACAATATTTCAAACACATTCATCTTTCCCAATATTTTCAATAAATAATTCTGATTTTTAGAATCAGTTACAATCAGGATTAAGGGATCATTCTTTAATTTCGATTTGGAAATCACTCAATTGGAGATGCCATGGTAGATTGGCAACATAGGCATTATGGTCAGTCATGGTAAGATTCACTAAGTTTTTTGAAATTAAACTTTTCTTTCTGGTTTGGGTGTGGAGCTTTGTCCTTTAACAAAATAAAATGTCTCCAAGATAAATAATAATGCGAACTAAATAAAAACCCTGAAAATAGAAGTAAAATTAGGACTTGACTCCTTACACCTTTATTCCTTATTCTACTAAATTAAGGAAACAGAAATAAAGAAATTCATTGAAAATGTTTTTGACTCTATAAAGTCAAAACATCAGTCATCTGATTATAATCTTTCAAATTACATTATGGAATTGAATATTTGAATAAAAAGAGTAAATAGTCTGTAAAATGTCTCTGGATTTAAATTTCAACTTGTTTTTTTAATTAGGTGATTGGTGAGCGAATATTAAAATAAATGTATTAAAATAAATATTTTCACATTTGAAAATAAAAATAAAAACGAAAACAAAATATACAAGTAACCTATAATGACATTATTTGACAACAGCTTTTTCCTGTTGATTAACTGGGCAGGATCAATATTGTTGAGTATAGCTTTCCAACACTGGTTTAAATCTGCTACATTGTTGGAAAATTTATTATGTTAAGTGTTTAGAAATGCAATATATGTATGCTTGTTCTAATAATCTGATTAGTGTCCCTTTTCTTCATTCCTTTATTAACACCAATTTGTTCCACATAACTTGTACCATACATCTTTTTCATTGGACCATTGTGTTAGAGAAGTGATCAGACCTAAATGCAGTGCTTTAACCAATTGAAAGTGTCCTTTAATTTTTTAACCAAGTGACTTGGTGGTAGAGCCTATGTGTGAGGCTCTGGATAGGTCCGAACCTCACTGAAATTTGCGTTAAAATCATTTCTTTTTAGAAAAAGATTATTTTTTTTAGAGGAAAAAAAATAGAAGGTAGAAATAGTTTTTCTTAAAGAAAACGACGCGAACTTTTAAACAATAGAACAATGGGGAAACGTAGATCGTCTATCTCCGAGTGGGAATCGAATTAAACTTCGATTTTGACCTCTCCCGCGCCCCCGAAAGGTTTCGAATTGTCATCAGGTGACGAGAAGAGACCAATCGGAAAGCGGAATCGGAGGAAAACAGATAAAACCTGAGAATTCAAGGACGCGAGGGCTTCTTCTCCCGAAAGTTCCAAGTGACGGATCTATTGTTGTGTGTGTGTCTGGTGCCCATCTTCGTCTCCGTCTCCCGACCTCGGATCGACATCTTTCCATCAACGGAAGTCGACCGCATCGTCCTGGAGTCGCGGAGTCGTCGAGGGAACTGGCCATTCGCGACCTAGGGACACTCCTTCAAAATGAGACTATATTCGAAAGGAGAGGAAGACCCAGAGGCTGCTGCCGACCTAGAACTTCCAAGATCGCGGAAATCTTGTAAGCTTCTTTCGTGTCAAATAAACGGTTTCTTGTAACCGTAGAGTCTGTCTCAGTGCCGATCGCCCACATACGACCCTTCGCGACCGCTCGACCCTCTTGACATAGTCGGCACCCTGTCGGCAAACTCACACTGGTGTCAGAGAAGTGGGATTTTAAATGCAGAATTTGCACAAATTCAGCGGGCCCACACTATAGTTGAGGATGCCGACATCAAAATTTCGCCCCGAAATTGAGTTAAAGGTGGGTCGGAACGATAGATGCTGAGACAGACACTTCGGCGCGAACTCGCGAGTTAGTTAGCAGTTCTCTTTCATTGGCCTTGGGAGGAATGATACCTGCTTTCTTCGGTGAAAGTAAGCGTATTATGACTTCTTCGATCCCTTAAAAAAATATCGAGCTTAGCTGGATGATCCCGCAGAAATGCTTTAGTTAACCAAGCGCAAGCTCGCAGGTGCGACAATGATAGAATAAATAGGCTTGACCGAGCAACAAAACGCCACTATAAAATAGTGCCAGCAGCGGAAGTAGGCAAAATGTTCCGAGGTCAGTTTTTCAAAATATAAGTAAAAACATTAAACTGAGCGTCAGGATGCTTGGCACTGCTTCATTCACAAAAGCTCTAAAGGTAGCCATTAGGGAAGAAACGAGTGACTAGCAGAATGCACAGTTTTGTCAGGCGCGAAGCTGAAACGGCGGAGAATAACCTAATGGATTCGGGAAGAGTGAAACTCCATAAGAAATCTGCGTTCGGTGCAAAGATGGGTCAAAATTTTAAACAGTTTAAAACTTTAGGAAAAATTGTTAGATAATCGAACATTGTCAGTACCGATAACTGGTGCGCAAAGATAATATTCAGAATAAACAAACAGGACAACCCATGGAACGAGGGAATAGCGAAGTAGGAAACGCACACCCCTATCCGAATTCGCTGCAATGCTTTTCACAACCTCATAACATGCAACCACTGTCGCCCGATTGGTACGGAGAAAAGGACGTCCCTCTGCCATCTCTAGTCGAGTGGAGATCGAGGCCAATGCGTTGCAGGTTCCGATTATAAATCCATCGTATTCATTGCGATATAGGCTAATTATTTCAGTAGATACTCTTTCATCAATCGCAGAATAGGCAAATCGAATCCGAAGTCGATTGAAATTTAGAACAGGCACTTTATGTAGAGGATTTTCTGACAGTATTAGCCCGGAAACAGGCCAATGCGACCGCAACTAGATGCTTAGCTTTTCTCAGTCCCAAGGTAGACGCAAAGCAAGCAGATTGTCAATTGCAAAAAAAAATATAGCAACTTTAACCTAAGGTCAAGATTATAAGCGATTACGGTATCCTACTCTCTATTTTCTATCGGTCCGGTTTTGCGAACTGTGAATGATGAACTTTCATTCTGGAGAGGAGAGATCATCATAAAAACAAAAGCGAATGTTAATTTTAATTGAATTCACGTTTTCTGAAAATAAAAATTGTCGCTGAAAAAAATGTATGCAAAAAACGTGCTTAAATGTTAAAATTGTCGCGAATCGGAATTCAAGTCAATGTGAGCGTGGTGCATTTCGAAAGGGAGCCATAGTATTGTTTTTGTTTCGTGTAAACTGTTCTGTCCATCCCTTACGAAGCGCTCACGATTGAGCCTACACTGGTCAAGGGAAGAGAGTCATGTCGGGGAAGCGACTTATCTCCTTGGTCAACGCCTTTCCAAAATTTTCTCATACTTAGGATAGATGACAGAAAATTGTCACTTTGTCCGTCCTAGAGAGAATGAGGATTTGATCACTCTCGAGAAAACTTAACGATGATCTTCTATTTGATTCGCGCTCATCGGAAAACAATTTTGTCGTGATCAAAACATTGATGAAAACTTCTGTTATAGATTGAGTAATTTATATAGTCAAAATGTCAGAAAATTTTTTCCTTTTTTGCGTACATGATGATTGATCATACCTGTCACAGTCGAGACTGCGAATAGACTCTGACCAGATCAAACGGAAGTTACGGAACAACACTCTGAACTGCGTGACCTTGATTAGCGGTAATCTGCGTCGGAAAACCGATGATAGAGAACTGTCACTGGTTCAAGAGACTGACATCCGGAAGTTATGGCCGTAAAGACATTGGCAAGATCACAACTGCACACCGTCAATGCAGAAGCTCCATGATCCTCTTTCGGTCCAGTACAAAAAAAAAAAAAAAAAAAATGGAAAAGATTCGACCCCCATGGTAAAGACGAAGTTTTTCAGAAAACTTGGAACGGAACTAGATGCATAGCTTCGAAAAGCACGTGTCTTCAACTTAGATCCAGAGAACTCCGCGCTACACGTGCACCGGAAATGGCTATGAAGTTCCCAAGTTCCAATTCTGGTTGAGACAGGCGAATCAAACTAAACGTTGAACCTGTTATCAGATTTCTGAATCAGATGTTCCGAAAAATTAGGAAGGGAACACGAATACATTCCATTCCTCCCCCCTCCGTTTCAGACCATTTTCTGAAAATTTTGAGATTGTGTGAATTGCTCAGTCTGAAAACGAAAAAAAAAAACTCACATG
Source organism: Centruroides vittatus (assembly GCF_030686945.1). Classification (NCBI taxonomy): domain Eukaryota; kingdom Metazoa; phylum Arthropoda; class Arachnida; order Scorpiones; family Buthidae; genus Centruroides; species Centruroides vittatus. The sequence goes on along the minus strand of NW_027122649.1, from coordinate 386,539 downwards.
TTTTAGAAAATAGTTTGTCGATCATTTATGTTGTTAAAATATTATTCGATGACCGTGATTGTTATTTGATTATTTGTAACCAATCTTATAAACAGACATGTGATGTTACACAAACATTTCGATGAATTGTAAACGATATTCTATACCATTCAATAATGTATCGAAAAAAAAAACTTTGGTGTAACGCGAAACCGAACGCGCGCCAGAGAAGGCTGGATTCTCAGACAAGTATCGCTGTTACGTCACTTGGCAAACAAAGGGAGAAAGGACTGTCAGCTTCCAGAGCTGCCAGCTAAAATGTCGTTATTCCGTTACGACATTTTAAATTGGCGGGAAGCTCTGTGAGGCTCTGGATAGGTCCGAACCTCACTGAAATTTGCGTTAAAATCATTTCTTTTTAGAAAAAGATTATTTTTTTAGAGGAAAAAAAATAGAAGGTAGAAATAGTTTTTCTTAAAGAAAACGACGCGAACTTTTAAACAATAGAACAATGGGGAAACGTAGATCGTCTATCTCCGAGTGGGAATCGAATTAAACTTCGATTTTGACCTCTCCCGCGCCCCCGAAAGGTTTCGAATTGTCACCAGGTGACGAGAAGAGACCAATCGGAAAGCGGAATCGGAGGAAAACAGATAAAACCTGAGAATTCAAGGACGCGAGGGCTTCTTCTCCCGAAAGTTCCAAGTGACGGATCTATTGTTGTGTGTGTGTCTGGTGCCCATCTTCGTCTCCGTCTCCCGACCTCGGATCGACATCTTTCCATCAACGGAAGTCGACCGCATCGTCCTGGAGTCGCGGAGTCGTCGAGGGAACTGGCCATTCGCGACCTAGGGACACTCCTTCAAAATGAGACTATATTCGAAAGGAGAGGAAGACCCAGAGGCTGCTGCCGACCTAGAACTTCCAAGATCGCGGAAATCTTGTAAGCTTCTTTCGTGTCAAATAAACGGTTTCTTGTAACCGTAGAGTCTGTCTCAGTGCCGATCGCCCACATACGACCCTTCGCGACCGCTCGACCCTCTTGACATAGTCGGCCCCCAGTCGGCAAACTCACATATGTAATAAAAATCACAGCCATTTTTGCTTAGTTGTATTGCATAAAATACCTGACTTATAGTGTAGCTCTATTTTATTTTTATCTTAGTGGAAGATATTTATCATAATGGACAATCTGCTACATTTAAGTTAATATTGCATTTCTAAATTCTTTTGTTTATTTTTCCAATCAAAATAAACTATTTCCTTTATTTGAGCTCTTGAAACAGATGTTTTGATGATATGGGCTACGACATTATCAGGAAATCCATGTTCTATATCTACTTTTTCGATGTATCACAGTTGACACTTCTAGTTCTCTATCGATAACAAGAGTGGAATGAGTAAATGCTCTATTTGCCAAGGTTTTGAAGGTGACTAATTTGTGACCAATTATATTGAAGGATTTAATTGAAATAGGCTTTTTATAAATTTCTGCATTGAGGAGACCATCTGTGTTTGTTAATGTCATATAATGTCATCTAAAAAGTTGATATTAGTGTAACTGCTTCTGTTAAAGTAAGTGTGACTCTTATAGAGATAGTATTCACAACTTTTAAGAAGTCCTATACATTGTTTGTCTTTCTGAATTATTAGCATATCATTGATATATCATATGATGATTCTGTATTTCTCGGACTGTTACAGGAACAGACTTTATCCATACAAATAATGATGAAGGTGAGTCTTGTCAGGCATGTTAAAACAACTTTCAACTTGTCTACATTTACAAAAACAAATGTATGTACTGTATATTGTCTGATAAAATATTTTAGGTTCAAAATTTCTTTATCAAACTTACTTGTGTATTTTATTTAACATAATAATTTAATATTTTAATCACGTATTCTGAATCAATTACGATGTGTAAATTGGTTCAGAATAAGTGATTAACTATATCCCAGTGTAGTGAGTGGTTGTTTAATAATTTAAATGCATTTTTTAAATAATTTACATAATAAAGTTTAATTGTTTTCATATAATTTTAATAATTTATTCTGACTGTGGCCCTTAGAGTTTACTCTGGCTCCCCAATAGTTGACTTTTTATCTGTGGCTCCCTTGATATGTTTTGTGGTCCCAAGGAGGCCACATGGTCCCTGGTTGAGAAACACTGATCTACACCATTATTCAGAAGATTTTTTTTAAACACATAATTCATAGTTTATAGATCAGAGATGATAGTACAGTAACATCAGCCAGAAAGTACAAATTGTTTTTCTTCTTCCTGTTAACATATGTATTTTCTTTTGATACATACAAATTAAAGAAAAGTCAGTGCTAACCAATAAGTTTTGTATTGTGGAAAATTGCAGGAATTAATACTCTCACTAATTGAAGGTGTAGTTGAATTACCATGTGGGGAAGAGACACAAAGATGCAATTTAACAATAAGTTTATATATGCAACATAGATATAATGATACAAATATATATATGTTTAAGTTCACAAGATACAATTCCATGCACACCTAATGTTCTCGCCGTTACAATATTGTAGTCACAGATAGTTCAACACGTTGTAATCCAATTTATCGCAAGAACAAAGAAACCACGGTAGAGAAGAATATTTCACAATGTATGACAATTTCCCTATATATATTCAGTGACACATCACTTGAAGGACACTAAAATATATATGGAACCCACGTATTTGTCCAAGACATAAAAATTGTCAATGGATTTTGATTCCGATTTGTACTTCACACACCTGTAAAACTGTCCTCGTGAAAAGAATGCTGCACTACTTCGTACAGTTCACCAGTCTCATGAAGAGAGAAAGAAATAACTCTCGTAGCCAGTTGGCGTCGCCTTAAATACCCTTCCTGTGTACTCGACAGGTTGCAAACCTTTTACCCCACTGCAGAAATAGCCCAAAAAAAAAAAGAAAAAAATATAAGACAGATGGCTGCAACTGCACAGTATATTTAGAATGCATGGTGTCATTGAGTTGGACAGATGTCTCCAAATAACATAATAACAATTTAGTTAGTATAGCTATATAATAATTCCAAATTATATATGTATCTGGAAGATCTAATCTTCTAGATCAGAGATCAAATAGCATAACTGGTTAGGAACCTAACTAATTTGTAACAGAAGCAGATTTAAATCCTATTTAGGGGCAAAGTTTCAAATTAATTAATTAACTTTAAAATTAATTTCTAATTAATGATATTTATAAAAGATGGTGACAATGATTACCTTTTAGACCAAATTATTTGAATAATTTAATCAAAAATAGCAAAATAATTGCCAGAAAAATTGGAGAATCATAATTTAGTTTCTAATTTGTATCATTTCTTTTAAATTTAAATTTTATTTTTGAAAACTCACATGGAAAAGTTTATTTTAAATTTATATCACTTTGCCAATGAAGTATCCTTGTAGATCAATTTTTAATTTCATGTTTGAAAATCTTACAGAAAAGTTCAGTTTAAATATTTACATCACTCCACTGATGAAATGTTCTTGTAGAATACTTTTTATTTTTAATTAATTTATTCTGTATATGTTGGATTTCAAGGTACAGCTGTACTGCTTGATGAAGGCCCCTAAATGGGACTAAAAACATTTGTGAGATTAATAAACTAAGTGCTGGAGTAGGTACTGAGGTTTCTGTGAATTATTAACTGTTGTCCCAGCTTTCTTAGTTTATATATTAAATTTTCTTGGTACAAACTAAATAACTGGTGGTGATTTATTTGACATTATTTACTACTGGAAAATGATTTCAAATATTAATCTTGTTATGAGTATAATTAAATTGGACAAAACAACTACGGATATGATCAATATATTATCTTTGGTATTTTATGCCTCAGTTGTAAATTATATGGGAGTAACACTCATATTGATAATATTCCAGACTTCAGCTTTATCTATACAGTTCTTAAGAATAAAGTTTAGATTTTTCTTTTTCTTTAGATAAGATATATTTGATTAAAATAATAAACAAAACAATGAAATTACTTTAAACAACGAATCAGATTTCTCAAAAATCTGGTTACAATTTTTGAAAAATTTGATTCATTGTTTAAAATAAATTCATGTTAATTCACTCTTTAGTTCAATTTTATTATTAGATTAGTCAATTTACCATAATATGGATAGCAAAATTTATTACATAAATATTAGATGATAGATCAGTTTGAATTAGATCTAATCAATTATGTTGTTCTGGTGTACAACTTATAGAATCATAGCAGCTTAGATTTTGAGTAACAATATATAATCTAAAACCATTAGCTTAAGTGTGTATATGTTTGTTATACAAAAAGTGTATAAAGATTTATGCTAGGATTCTGAATGTGAATTTTTATTTTTCATTATTGCAATAGAGACTGTACTATATTACAGTGGACCCCCGATATAACGCGCATGTCGGGCGGGAAACAACTCCCGCATTATAAGGTGAACCGTGTTATACCGAGAGGCGCGGTGTAACGTGGTTACCTCTTTACTTTAGCAATAATGTCAAGCTTTTCTTTCACACTGTAAGCTTTTCTTTTACTCATCATGCATACAATAATTAAACACTATTCAAAATACATGCAGAAACTCAATACATACACAATTATTCAATACGCAGTAGCAATAAAATGCGCTACCCACTAACGCCACACGGACCTGTATAAATGTGTTTGAGCTTATCGCGTCACGAACATTGCCCGCGCTATAACTGAGTCCGCGGTATAGTGAACAGCGCTATAATGAAGGTCCATTGTATTTTGCAACAGTGGCATATAGTATTCTTATATAATATATGCCACTATTGCTAATATTACTTTATATAATAGAAATACTTAAAGGGCAAATGATTACCTCATCTACAAATTAACATAAAAGTAACCTAAAATAAAAGAAAGTGAAGATTTACAAAAATAATAGAAAGAAATAATATAGTATTAAAAGAACAATAAATATAAAGCAAAACAAGAAAAAATACAGCTATAAAAAATTTTTTGAGAGACAAAAGATTTTTACAAAATGCTTTAAATTTAATGAATGCACTACATGATACTATAAGTTGTACACAAGCGGATAAACGTAACTGATTTATACTAGCTATAGCATTGTAAAAGACAGTTTTATGGGAAATATCTAAATGAAAATGGAATACAAGATAAGTTATGATTACAGTGCATTCTTACCAATCTGAACAAAATTATTGCATGAAGTTGGGTTCATATTAGTGGGGTTATGTGTAAAGAAAAAAAAGCCAAACAGGATCACTTACAAATACATATTTAAAATATTGTACACTGTATTTAATCCATTTATTTACGTTAAAAATATAGCACATACTCATTTTATAAATTCATTATGCTTTTAAAAATATAACACTAGTCAGTGATGAATTCATTGTGTCAGATATTTTAATGTTTTTAGTAATTGACATCATGGTTAAATCCAAAATCAAGGCCAGAAAATTTCTATCAAGTACCAGTTTTTTGGTATTGAAATATGTTTATCCAATATCATTTTATAAGAGAAATAAAATCACAAAGACAATGAATGGTATTTACATTTCCATTTATGTGGTTTTTGATACAAAATTAACATATTTCTGTTTTTTACATTTTTTCTGTCACAGTGACACTGAAAATACATAGTAACAATATTTACAAGTTTATTAGAATATTCATACATCAAATTAAACAAAGAATTAATGAATTTTGTATTGTATGGACATAACATTACTTATTTTCAACATGTTTATTTTATTTAGTTTATATTAAATTTTAAGGTTTGGATTCAAAAATAGTATGTTCAAAATATTTATATTTCTAACAAAATTCACATATAATTGTATTGTATTCTACATGCAGGGCTGTTGAGAGGAAGAAGATGGGGATTTTTTTGTATCTAGAGAAGATCTGTAGACACAGAAAAATAGGTGCCTGTAGTAATTAACAGAAAATAAAATCTTTAAGACTTCTATTTGTTAATAAACATTCTATGTATTTCGTTTGTTAAAAAAACAAAGGCTAAAGGGATCTCTAGGAGGCAAAAGGAACCTGCTCTACTCTTAGGCTCGATATAAGCTCTTGACAGCTCTGTCTGCATGTAATTGTTTAATATGATTATTGCAATTTTGTAAAATTTTCTTAAGTGATAACAATAATTTTTGGAATTTAGAATTTAGAATTTTTGGATTGTACAACAACTTTATGTTAAATTACTTTACTAGGTTCAAGCAATGATCCCAATGTTTCAGTCTCCAAAGTAGTGTAATCTATGATTTTTTTTGTTTGTGACTGGAACATTTAGCAAAAAAGTAAATGAAAATTGATTCAAAGAAGCAGAATTCAGATTAGCAAGTGCACTGTATTCTGAGTCATATGTTTTTGTAGGGGTGAATTCATAGATGTACCCAATCTGATAAAAAATATTATTATTAAATTATTCATAAAAACGAATTAGATCAAGTATTTTTCATATCTATTATTTTTATCAATTTATGATTTATACTTACCTAAAAAAAATATCATTTCATTATTTTCAAATGATATCAGTTGATATTGCTGAAGTGGTTTTTGGAGAGCTTCAAATAACAAATGATATCATCCCATTATTTGGTTATCTATTGTTGAAATAATTTCTAATGACCAAATAGTAACAAGTGATATCATTTTGTATGAACTGATGAAATGATTTAAAACAACAAAATGACATTAAGTGATGTAAGTTGGTATCAATTGAAGAGATGATGTCACTTATAAAATGAATTTTTTGGACAATTTCATATGACTGATATCATGATATCAATTGTCAATTGAGAAAACAATTTTAAGTCATCAGCTGATATCAAATGATGCATTAAAAACTACTTTTCAAATTAATTTGATAAATTTGTAATATGAAGTACAGTAAGACCCCACTTAATGCGGGGGATGTGTTCCTAGACGACAAAGCACTAAGCGAAACAGCATTAAATGAGACAATTTTAACATAGAGTAAATAGGAATAGGGGAACATGCGACCAAAAAATAAGCAAATTTTACTATAATTTTAAGTTATTTTTATATAAATTTTTGCATAATAATATATGTTAAATAACACATAAACATATGTGCACAGAAATGTAAAGTTAATTTTTTGTGACGAAAGCCCTGGCTCTTCTGAAATTCTTGTTTTTTGCAATGAAGTCATGTAGTTTCATTGGGCGCTTTCTTTTTCTTTCCTTAAGCAAATGTCGGTAGCAGGAGATCGCATCCGAAACGCCTCGTTTTCGGTTATCGTTCCCAAACTTTTACTAAGGAAATCTGTAGAAAAATTTTTTGGGTTCTTTGTTTTCAGAATCTTCATTTTCCAGTTCTACACGAATTCCTTGTTCTGCCAGTTCTTGAAGGTTATTGTTGGTAAGGCTCTTACCAGAAACCTGCAGTAACTCCCAATACCCTGCTAGTCTACATCTCCTGTATCAATTAAGTTGACAATTTTGTCAACTTAACGGTGCAGCGATAGACTCTTCTCGATGAGAATTCTTGGATACCTTCAGCCATAACTTCTTCCACACTTCATTCATGCATTTATCAGTTAATTCTTGCCAAGTGAAGTTGATATTTCTTATGGCATCCATGATGTTATATTTTTTCCAAAATTGCACAAAACAAACATAGATTTAAGGGAAGTATAGCACTACAACGAATTGCCACCTTTTGCTGATTGGTTCATGTTTGGGAATAATTGTATTATATATGAATCAATGAAATACCATGTTAATTTGAATCAGCGTAAATTTTGAGCATTTTTTTTAGGCATAAAGCAGATCATGTTATATGAATCAGCGCTAAATGAGGCAGCATTAAGCGGGGTCTTACTGTAATATAAAATTAAATAATACACTCTATTATTGATAAACGTAAGATTTGCTAAATGATACCATTTGATGTGACTCATTGAATGATGTCAATTGATATCATATATAGATCTTCATTACTTTGAAAGTTAAAGAATGAATAAGCAACTTCAAATTATTGAGTTTCGAATTATCTGAGATTTACATATTTCTGTACAATATGCCAGATGCCATGTAACTGATGTAATTTATTAAGCAAACAGAATATTGCTGTTCCCAGAACACTATTTTTATTAATTAATAATAATATAAATAAACTGCAGGTATCTGGTGAGAACCTCACAGGTTACCAAACAGGTTTTATAAAATGAAAAGCAGAATTCTTTGAAATGTAACCTAAATTATTTTTAAAGTGCCCAGAAGGTTGTGAGTTAACCAAATGTAGTGAGTTAACCAAATGTAGTAGCCTAGAGCCCTACAAATATCTCATTCTGTTAATTGTAGCCCAATCTTGCAATTCCGAAAATCAGCCGTATCTTATAAGTGAAGAAAGAGTAGTCCATGGGTAAGGTGACCTCAAAAATGTGTTACTGTAAAAGCAAAGCAATATTGACAAGATTACAGCAGTTTTTGTTCTATTGTTCTCTTATAGCATGAAGACACTTTGACCTAAACGAACAAGTTAACATACTCTTTCACAGTTCAGACAGAATTATCACTTCAAATTTTGAAGTAGCTGTATTTCAAACTAACCAGATTCCTTAACATGTAAATATCTATATCTCCGGCTGAGACAGAAGTATAGTTATGAACTGGGATTCTGAACCATCCAAGTAAGAATTAATGAGGATTTCCTGTATGTATTCACAGTGAATATTAATTATATTTTCAATAAATAGCTTTTGTCTTTATTGTTCATTTTTTATCTTAGATTTTGTTTTTTTTCCTTTAAAATTTGCTTTAATGAGACAGCTGCTTAATCAGAACAAATTAGTCAGGTCCTGATGTGTCCAGTGGCATGTTATACCTTCATGGGGCCTCTGGCAAATTTGAATTAGGGGGGCCCCATATGCAGTGTTGATTTCAGACATTTTTCTTTGGGGATTTTTTTGGGGAGAATCCTCAATATCTTCTTGTATTCAACACTCCCCATACAAAAAACAAAAAACTAAAGAACAATTTTAGGTAAAATTTCATTAAAAATAAAACAAAACAAAATTAGATAGATGACATTTATGAATAACTAAATACAATCCACAAGGAAAATTCATAAATAATACCCTTAGCCTAATTGAATTAGTACATAGTTTTATTTCACCAAATAATAAACAAAATTAATTAAACAAAAATTAGAATAATATATATTTATAAACTAGTCATTTAATATAACAAAAAACTTTTTATAAATTAAAAAAGAACAATTCTTAACAAAACATAATAAATTTTAAAAAAATTGCAATTACAATGAAAATTTAAAGAAAAATTACATGACAAATTGTAGGGAGGAATAAACTAAATATTTATATCTTCACTTTTTGTGCTTTTAGAGCTGAGAAATTGTCAATCAGTTCATTCTAATCAATCCTGTTTGAAATGTCATTCTTGATGTATACTATTGCCAAATTACATAATTTTTCTTGTTTAATTGACTTTCTAATATAATTTTTAATTATTTTAAGGACATTGAAGGATTGCTCTGCTGATGCATTGGAAACAGGAATTTACAAATATATTTTTAAAATTATGTCCACATTAGGAAAAGCAGAAACTAGTCTTCCTTGAATCATTTTGTACATCAATAAAGGAAAATTTAATTGTTGTTTTTGTTTTTGCAAATTATTTAAACTGTGTTAATTCTTTCTTAAAAATAGTAACATAGATGTCATTTGAATGTGTATTTATTAAATTCATAATACAATTATTATACGCTTTTGATGATATTTTCTTTAAGTTTAACTTTGTGAAAATAACAAAATAATTCAAAATATTTTGGTATTCCTCAATATAGCTATTAATTTCTGATACCAATTGATCACAAATTACATTTAAACAGTTACAATAAAAAGTTGTTTACCTGCCAATTGCATACCCCATGCATTTGTCCAATAATAATAGTTGTCTTTAATAATGTGCCTTTGTCAAACAACAAATATTATGAATGCAATAAAGTAACTTTATCACATTCATAATATTTATGGTTTGCTAATGCATAACATTCTGATTCAATGGTATCAAGAAATTCAGTTATTTTATTATGTCTTCTGATGTATATTTAATGATAATAATTTAAAAGAAGTTTACAGCATTTTGTAAATCTGAATTTTTAGTTTGAAGATTTTTACTAGTCTCATTTAATCATTATACAATTGAATAAGATATGAAAAGAAAAATGTTTCAAACATTGAAAGAATTCACAGATATTTTTCTTTTAATTTTGTTACAAGTTTTTCATTACAATCTTCAAAAATTTTAAATAAAGCTTCTTTTATGGCCAAAATGTTTATCTTAACAGGTAAAACTCTATATGCTGTTGAGGACCATCTTGTAGCACAAATTTTTTTAATGTTATATTTCCTTTTGTAGTTGCTTTCATTAAAATGCCCCATTGCTTTATGGAAGAAGAGAAAAATACAAATAAATTTTGAATAAGATCAAAAAGTGGAGTGCTTTTGACAAGCTTCTGCAGCTAAATTTCCTACTAAATTTAGGATAAGAGCTGCACAAGGAACATAAAATACAGTTGTACTATGGCTCATAATGTTTGCTTATAAACCTTTATATACCCCTGACATATTGGCTGCATTATTGTAATATTGGTTGCAATAGTTTTGAATATCTAGACCATATTCCCTTAATTTTGAAATTATGATATTTTTCCAAGTAGCTAGCATTATGTTTTTCAATATGTATGAAAGATAAGAAATGCTTCTGAATTTGATTTTCTTTAAGTATCTCATAATAAAAGCTAATGGATATTTGTGACTTATACTGGAGTAGAGTCAACAATTATTTCTTATATTAATGGCCATTAAACTTATGAATTCATCACATGTAGTATTAGAAAGATAATTTACTTGTCTTTTACCACATTTATCATAAGTATCTAAATGGGTTTTTAAAAACTTGTCAAAATTAGCTAAGTATTCTAAGCAACTTCAAGCACTAGAACTATTGTGCTCTTGAAATTCCAATCCTAATGAAGCTGCTAACAGTTTCACAGTAAAAACACTCTTTTCAGAACCTCATGCAAATAGGTTGTTTTACATAAGCCTTTATCATCTCTGAATCAATTCTTCTTACACTTTTCAAACACTTTATATAAATACACATTTCACTTTTGTTTCTTAGACTCATCACACCCTTTTAAAATATCAACAATATGTTTCCAATCATTGCATCCAATAACTAATACATTTGATTTAACTGAAAAGGTGAACTATTTTATTTGAAAATTGTGAAAACAATTTTCAAATAAAATACTACACAGATTTTGTTGTTCCTGAAAATGTTAACCATTTTCTTTTTTCCATAGTACTATTAGCTTGTGGCTGCATGCCATAATTGTATAGTTATAATTCATTTTATTTTAGAATATTATGTTTCCCTTCCCTCTTTTCTATTGCTATTTTCTTTCTTTCTGGAATTTTCCTTCAACTCGTTCTTAATGGCGTAACAGCAGGTGGTCCCTTAGGAACAATGGGACGTATGTGACCCTCAGGGCAGACTATAGATCACGAGGGCATTCTTCAGGTGGAATTGGACAAGGGGAGATGTGTGAACGAAGCACTCCAGCTTTCGTGGTGCCACATGGAGAAGACAAAGAGATAGAAGAGAAGTGAAACCCTGATATGAAAGTACAAGAGTACTACTACGTTTTAGTGTATTTGACTTAATAAGAGGTTTGATGAACAAAGCCAATATTCATTGTAATTAGAAAAGGTTTGTCCTTTAGAACTATTCCATCAAGAGCACTGCCGATAATCTTGGGTACCCCTCTTTTTCGTCTTCTACTTTCTTCCTTGCTCTAAATCTACCTATTCTCTTAAATTAACAGAAGTTAGTTATAAGATAGTTGTAAGATACCTATATATTTGTATTTTGTCCTTTGTAAAATATTAATTAATTAAGATCCAATTGTCGTAATATTTCAATTTGTGCCTTTCTATTATTGTCAGTTATGGTATTAACATGTATTTGTATCAGGGATAGAGATTGTAAAGCTGACATCTTATATAGAAGATCCTGTATTCGGCTTCGCGAATTAAAGATTCTTTTTTTTTTTTTACTAAACTTAGTTTCTTTGTCTAAAAATTTGCACATATCTTAACAAGCTCTAGTTAAATAGAAATGTGATTTGTTTAGTTTTCTTATAACTATTTTACCATTACCATTTAAATTTATTGTACCATATCACTGAAAGTGCCTGCAATTTTTACCAAACCAAATGTTAGAATTAAAACAAAATAAACATTCCAATAACAAAACAAAATACCTAAATACTTAGTACCTACCTCAAATATTCTTGTTATCTTTATTTATTCAAAAACATGTGTAACTTATACTCTTAAAAATTGATACACTTGTGGCACACACATAAATTGACATGGCAATTAGCCATATTATTTTCTGTTTGCTTTGCATCAGTGTGCCCTTCACCTGCATCACACTGGCAATCTAGGGTCCCTAGTTATGATGCCAGATTTAAATTTCAATATCACATGATTAATTTTACTTTATAGAAGAAAGTTGAAATTTGAAAGATTTATTATATTCAATGTTTGCCTATTTCTAGCATTTGACAAATAAAACAATATTTGCTAAAGATACAGGATTGTTTGCTATGAGATTGTCAATGTTATTTCTTATTTACATTACTAATATAAAAACCATCATGCGCGCTTGCATGCTTGTATGTGTGTGTGACTTATAACGCCTACAATTTTTGTCCAATCCAGATAAAATTTTGGTTATATTTGTTTCATGTTCTGATGGAAAGTATAGACTGCTTATTTTGTGGAAATATTAGCTATAGAGTAAATGTTTTATCGATTTTGGATTGGTGATTGCACTTATGTTGCAGTGATGTCAGTGACCATGTGATGTTCATGCTTGATGAGGAAATTTCCCATAAGTTGCATTTTTAAATATTTTGGCAAATGGTGTATTTTAAACTTAATTCAATAAATTTAAACTTTAAGAAAACTAGCCTCATCATGTCACTTCTGTAACAAATTTAAAAAAAAAAAAATCTCTCCATAGTGGCCACGTGATGTTCTATTATTCAATTGGAAGTAACAATCTAATGAGCTCATTATTTAGAAAGTGTTATTGCTCATCTAACTAATGTACAGTACATACTATTCATCTTTGTTTTATCAACTTGGAATTAAGAAATGGCTTTGTTAAGGGCTACAGAAACAATATCACAATGTCAATCATCAAAACAATATTGAGGTGTTTATTACTAATGGAAGACATCAAGGAAATCTTTTAAAAGACAATAGAGTGTTTACTCAGAATGTAGTGTATAAAGAAATTTAATAAAGATTTTAATATTGTTTTAATATAAAGGCTTAAATCTGTTTGTGTGTGTGACTTAATTCTCAATAACTTCTATTGTTTTTGTCCACTCCAGGTAAAATTTTGTTTTGTCACTCTTTGTTACAATAGATAGTATAAACTACTTAATCACTAGAAATATTAACAACTTTTGATTTTCTTAAAATCTCTACTCTTCTCAATTCTTCTATCTCTACTTTCTCATAAAAAGTATTCCATCATGCTTGACAGGAGAATTTCTATTAGCATTATAATGTTAAATATCTATTTATATTAATTGAAATAAAAATAAAAATACCGGGTACATATTTTAAATATCTATTCATAGATGCACAATTCAAATATTTATTCATTACCAGAGGCAGTCCTACATAAAGGTAAAAGAAGCAATGCTTAAAGCCTTATTGCTAGAAGGGGCCTTACAGATTTGGTAATATATCTTAATAGTTAAATTATCAAATTAGTAATTATTTCAAATATAATTGTACCAGTACCTGTTGCATCTGCAGAACAATCACTTTCAAAGTTAAAATTGATTTAAGAACTACCTTCAATCGACGTGTCAAAAGAAACTTTTTCAATTTTGATCTGGTTCATTGAAAGAGATATTACTGTAGAACTAGAATTTTTTACACTGTATTTGATGAATTCATCATTGGTAAAAGCAAGAGAGCACTTTTGTAGATGCATTTCTATACACCTAATTGAATTTTCCAATTCATTGTAAAATGATTATACACATTTTTATTACTTTTAAATGTGTTCTACTGCCTGTTTCTATATTAAAATTGTTTATATTTTTATATAAAAAAAAATGCTTACTGGAACTGCATCAAATTAAAATAAATCTATACCTTTCACGGGTGCCGTGAAAGGTATAGATTTATTTTAATTGATGATTAATTTAATTTTAATTTGATGATTTTAATCATTATGTTTTGTAGTTTTTGTAGTTTAGATTTATTTAGTTTATATTTTTGTAGACCTAAATAAATGTACCTTCTACCTCCATCACACTTTTAATGGACCTCAAAAATAAATTTTGATTAGTGTTTCACAAATTCTAGGGCTGTCTCTATCAGTGCTGCTGCCTGCTTCTGGTGGAACTACCCTGATAGCATCTTCATTTTACCCTAGATTATCCTAAATTGAGAAAACTCTCCCAAGCTTGGATAAAAAAAATAAGATGAACAATTCTTTGAGGCAGATTTCTGTACTATTATTGTGAAATAATAATCAGAACAATTCTTAATTCATTGTTTTAAAAATCTTAATAACTAAAATGCCTTAGGATTTTTAGGCTTTATCAAAAGTATTAATTTACATCTGATATGGAGATAATTGATGTTTTAGTTTAGTAATCCCAATTTGACAAATGAGAAAAATCTCACATGGTCTTTAAATAATCATAAAATATATCCATAAGTCTAATAAATGCAATTATTTAACTTAATTGTAATTAACTCACTTTCAATATGTGTATCTTAGCTGAAGATAAAAAATTAAATAAGCCATTCACTCAATTTCAAATATACTTTAATATGTAAATGATCAGTTTTAAAAATTTATTTATTTACATATATATTTGCATTTTAACATTCATTTTGAAGGTTCAAATGAAACAATATTTTTTTAATACCGGGCTGTGCATTGTGTTCATGCATTAGGTTACAAATTGTTTCAGTTTTCAAAGAATGTCTGTGCAATGTCTTACACAAATGTAGATGACTGAATATTCGCTCAACAGATGCATTGGAAGCTGGTAATATCATGAATAAACTCAACAATTTTTCAAGATTTTGAAACAAACTCTCCAGCAGCATTTTTTAAATTAAATATTTCTGTTTGTTTGGGCAATCTGCCTAGGGGGATGCCTTCTGGGAGGTCTTTTTAAAAGAAACTGGCCCCTATTTAGGCTTTACAGATGTGGAAAAAAACCTAGAAAACTCCACATAGCCAGCCCGTCCAAGCAAGGTGCAAACCCACGACCAAACTCCCAGTGTTCAGAGAACGAAGACTGCTTGGCTACTGGTGGGCCTTAAATATTTCTGACCAGTAGGATCTGACAATATGACTTTTTGACCCCAAGTCAAGTAGGGCTTGTTTACACCATTCATTGTCTACAAATTGTAAATCAACCTTAACATTTTTAAACTTTTTAAACAATGACTCCAAAGACCTCACTGTTAAATTTTGTGCATTTTCAGGTTCAAGCAAAAGCAGATATGAAAAAATGTCATTACTGAAATGAAATCTGGCATAGATTTCTTTTACAAGTGTACAATACAAGCATCAGATCACAGGGCAGTTTTACCCTAAATATAAGACTACCATAAAGAGAACCCTGAGAGGTTCAAATTATTCTAGAAAAGGGTAATTACCCTAGAAATTGTAGTACTGGTCTCTGTTTATCATATTTAATATTTTGTGTCAAAATGTGAAATGTAATGTGTCATTTGTCTACAGATGGTTAGTGTAAAATAATTTCTGTAATTTCCGATTTTTAACAGTAAAAGATCAAAATATTATTTCAAATAATAAAATATAATTGATAAAAATAATAATTGTGAAAATTTAAAGTAGTTGTCTGTTCAAATAATTTAAATATTTTATAAAAAGGAGATAAGTCTCTCCCCTGTAACAAGATTTGCCTTTATTACAATAAACATTTATATTATTATTTTTGCTGTTTTAAAAATTAATTATAATTTAACAAAATGTTGTGTAGATATATTCATTATATATTTTAAAATAAAGACGATTTATAATGTATCTAATAATATGAAAAATTGTAGATGATATTAAAAATTACATATAATAAATTTTTATTTAATAAAAAAGTGAATACACAAATATTTCATTTAGTTATAATATGCCGATCAGAACGTTTCAATGACATAAATACTTCTTTATAATTATGCAATATGTAATTGAAACATTTCAGATTTAAAATGTATAATTTTCATGGACAAATATTAGTGAAACCCATCATTTCAAAATGCTACTCCATATGGGTAGGATTTTAATGCATTTAATAAATTCAGTTTTTCTTATTTAAATTCAAATTACATAATTGTTGCATCACTTGTAATTTATTCAAATTGATAGATAGCATTAAATTTGATAATCTGTTTTCTACTGTAAATTACACTGCTAAATCAGGAAAGATGGAAAAGGTAACTGTTGAATAGGAAACTGCTAGTCTTTGCAAAATTAACTCAATATCCAGTTAGAAGAATTAATCTGACATGACAGTTTCCAATGATTTTAAAAAATTCATATGATGACATTATATATGTATATATATATATATATATATATATATATAAAGAATATGTGTTTACAACTTATTACAGGAGTAAGTTGAAATTGAATGATCACTATCTACAAATATGATTACTTGGGAGACACATCAGATGTGGTGTAATATTTTCCATAGGAAGAGGAAATTTTTCAATAAATTATGAATAAAAATAAAAAAGAATAGTCAAAATATGTTAGGAAACAAATTTATTACCGTAAAATAATGTTTATTCTATTTATGTGTTTTTAATCATTATGTTTTTGTAGTTTTATTTTATTTCATTAGTTTAGAAACAAATTTTTACATGACTGATCTTTTATAATTTAATTTAATAATATCTAACATTCTAATTTAATAGTATTCAATTTGATTACAGTTATTGGTATTTATATATTACACATTTACATAAATTATAAAAATTATTAGACTACGTATTTTTTTAAAGCGGTCTTATTTCAAGGAAAATTAAAATATAGTGTAAATAATGAAATTATGTTTTGCAAACAAAATAAAAAGCATATAACTGTGAGAATTAAATGTAAACTTTTGTTGAGCTCTGTTGTTTCAATTGTTCTAGTTTGTATATTTGCATAATTATAAAAATATGTTATTTTGCATACAACTTTATTCAATTTAAAGGCATAATTTCTAAACATGGTTAAAGATCTAAACAAATTATTTAAATGAATAATTGAATTATATTTGCAAATAAATAGTATTTTAAAATTTTCTCATAACTATTTTATGTTTAATATTTATAAAATTGTTTATATTGTTTAATGTAATCATATATTCAACAATCTGTTATTCTGATCAGACTTTATAAGGACTTTTATTACATTATAAATAGTAAGAACTTTTAATACATATTCTTTGTTCTAGGAAGTTTGGCCAATTTTAATCAAATTTATAAATCTTTCCTTAATTTAGTTGAAAGAGTAAAACATTTGAATTAAATGTTTATGGCTGTATTTTATAATAATTTTTTTTGTACTATTTATGATACTATTTGCATATTTAAAACTTTACTAAAATAAAATCTTTTACTATCTTAGAAAATTTGTTTTGGTTTACAATTGCATATATTGAATAGTAGGCATATATAATTATGATATACAATATAATATATGTAATAATATTATTTTATATTATATGTTAAATGTATCAGAATTTTATTTTAATAAAATGTAATTGTGGTATATTCGATTAGGAAATTATTGGAGAATTGACTTTTGATACAAATTAGTTAAACTAAGAAACAACAGTTACCATTCTTCCATTGTGATTTTGGTTTAATTATATAGTGTCAAAAATTTTAGTTTAAAGTTAAGTTCAGACAACTTATACTATATACATAAGTCTTTTTCTGCTTTCTTTATATCTTACAGCAATCTTTTATTTTCATTTCATCTTCATAACTTTTTCAAAGGTGGTAGAAAATTCTTATAATTTATTCTACTATGAATTTTATAATAAAAATACTCAGTGTGTGCATTAACAGTCAGATTTACTCCTCTGTGTTGAAAGGTTAACCTAACTTTGTTAAATATTATACAGTCTTATACAGAAATGATATTGTGATTGGTGTTTTTGCAAATGGTGATCTGTGAAAACATCAGTCTGTGTATATCATTTCTGTACAAGATTATTGTATAATACTCAAGTAAAAAACTTAACTTTTAATACATTAATTCCTTAAATCTTTCACAAAACTTTAAAATTCATGATTTGTTTGGTTTACAGTTCTAATATATTGTATTATATATCAAATTTATATACTATTTAATATACATAATATAATATAAAATAACAATAGAATATTATTATTTTTTCTTTTAATATATACTGTATTCAAAAGCAAAGATTTGTCATAAAACTTTTAATTTTAAGAAACTTACTTTATTTAAGTAAGAATGTAAAATAATATTGATTATTTAAGATAATGTTCTTATTATCATATGTTGTGATTAATCTTGTAAAAAAAGATTTATTTTTGGAAACATACCATACTTAAAAATTAATTATATTAATGAAAAGTTATTATGACTTAATTATTGAATATTAATTTAAATAAAATCAACAAAATAATTTTTCCATTTTGTTTTTAATTTTTTTATGCAGACATTTGTTGCTACCCTCAGGAGCAATACAGATAATTGGTGTGACTGAAACAGATGCTGGCAATTATCGCTGTGTTGCTGCAAATGTTGCACGAGTACGATATAGTAATGAAGCTTTACTTACAGTGTCCACAGGTAAGATGACAAAATAAAATTTGTTATAATATTCATATAATTAACTAAAATATTAAAGAAATCCAATAAATTTATTTGAATATTCTGTACAAAATAATAGATGAACAGTATTTAATTATAATATTTATAGCATATTTAACTAATTTATCAATTCTTTTTCATAAATTAATAAGTGATTGATTAAAATTAAAACATACTATATCATTCAAATTTTAGATGCCAAGATACCAGAAGTTCCTTATTTCCTAAGTCCACCCTTCCAACAAGTAACAGTATTGACAAAAGAAGATGCAGTATTGGAATGTATGGTGAATGGTTATTTTTCACCAGAAATTAAATGGATAAGAGGAGAAGGTTAAAATTATTTATCATTTTATTGTATATTGTTTGTTTTATGTTTATTGTCTTTAAATTTGATTGTTATATCAAAATATATAAGGTTTGTCCAAATGAAAAGTGGACACATATCAGAACTGGCAAACATTTATTGCAAATCTAAAAGAAATTTCCATGTTTGTTTAGGAAAAATTTCCAGTGTCTCATAAGCAGATTGATGCCCTTGCATAGAATTCTGGTGGCTGCTTGGTAAAAAAATTCTTCGACCCTCTCTTTCACCTCATTGTCTGACATGAATATTTATTCTTGCAAAGCTTTCTTGAGAGATCCAAAAATGTGAAAGTTGTAGTGCAAGTTGTCTGTCCCTTATGATTATGTCGTCCACAGTGGCAATTGATGCAGTGGAGATTACAGTGTGTATCTGACCTGGTCTTGGTTTATCCTGAATTGACTTGCGGCCTTCTCTATAATTCTTGCATCAATTATTCATTGCTGTTTGTCCTAAACAATGTTTACTATAAACATGCTTCATTCATTTATAGATGTCGGACCTCCCATTCTCTTCAGCCACTAAAAACTGAACTACTGCCCATTGTTCATTTCTGGATGTTTCTATTGTAACTAACTTAACATTAATTTGCCAATTACTGGAGATAAAATCAGTTTTTGCCAATACTTTATGCAGCCAGCATTTTGCCTATGTTGAGCTTACCTGCTTGTAAGGTGGCCCACCAATTGCTGCTTTGCACGATGAAATAAGACATGTTCACTTTTCAATTGGGTAATTTTTATATATGTAATTTAATAGTTTTTTTCAATTTGTTTTGATATAACTGGACAGGTTTAACTGTAGAAGCAAGATTGATATATTGGAAATTCAAAGAAATAATAATTTATCAAATGTAAAATAAATCAAAAATCAAAATTATTAAAATTAAAAACACAATGATAATTTGTATACATTATACATTATAATTAATGTACAACCTTAAAGTTGAATTTTGCATAGGTAAATATGCAATAATTAAGAAATGTTTAGAAGAAAAAATGAAAATAGAATAGAAAAGAATAGTTTAATGAATACTTTTTTAATAATAAATGCTTTTTTTTTTAATATACAGTACATTATAATATAAAATATTTATGTCTATAAGTTATAAATCAAAATATAGTATATTAAATTTTTCATATTTTCTACTGTTGATTGCCAACAGATTTATGTCAATTTATCAAATCAATATTGATATTTTATATAAAATTAAGAAATCCATTTTGGTATTATGTTATTTAAAGAAAACTATTGATTTATAAAATATCATATTAAATAAAGATGTCTTGTAAATCACTGTGTAATTTATTAAATGCTTTTTTAACTAAATGATAAAAATCTATTTGAATATTTATTCTGAATATAATTATAAACTCTAAATGATAAAAATTTATATTTTAATAAACTTAAAATGTTAGCTTATATTAATTAAAGGGTCATATAAAGAAGAGTACAATTATCATTTCAGTTATGAATTAAGCAAGCTATATTATAAAATGGGTTTTTGACTGTTGTCTGCCATTACAGAAAATATAAACTTTGTAAATTGTTGAAACAAGTAATGTTTGAATGTTACACAAGATCATGTTACACAAGATCATGAAAAGTTGATATAATTTTTTAAATCTCAAATTAAAGTTTTTGATATTAAAGCAACAGATATTTTTCTTACAAAATAAAATTTTATCATTATAATTAGACAATCAGATTATTATTATATTTAGAATTTAGGTTACTTTCAATTGTCATCAAATTAGCACATCCTTCATTATGTTTTAATCTAAAAAATCTAGTTTAACAACTATTCAGTATATATGCTTAAGATTTTAATACAATGTATATATAATAATTATTTTTAGTACACATTTTATTATATTAATATTAAACAGATTTTTCACAGAATTTATTCCAAAACACATGCAGTTTATTCTTAACTATTTAGAATAATTATTGTTAATATAAATAATTTCACTTTAATTTTACAAGCATTTTAAAAAATTAATATTTTATTTTCTCTCTGTGTTGAAACTGTGCCCTCCTTTATGTTATATTTTTTGAGACACCATGAGGTGTTGACAGCGCCGGATAAAGGGGCGGGCAAGCCAGGCGACTGCCCGGGGCGCCAAATTTTGAGGGGCGCCGATATAAAAATAAAATATTTTTTTACATTCATTATTTTTTTAGATTTTATAAATTAAAATTGATCATTTTTCATGAGACATCGATTTTTTTAGCAAGCAATAAATTGTTTTTTCTTTAATAATACCAAATAAAGGTCACAACGCTAATTATTTTATTATTGTCAACAGATATAAATAATATTACAATTATTCAAAGAAAACTATTTGTATAGTCAAAATTCATAATAACTCAAAAAAAAGATTAATAGACAAAAACAAAAATTTACTAATTCAAATAATGAAACCTAAGAATTTTTATGGCTTTTATCACACAACATTGATGCAGACAAATGCTTTTTAATCTCTAAAAAGTTTATTTTTATTTATTTTGAAAAGATAATTTGTAATCAATATCACGTATTACAACAATCTACTCAAAAACGGACGAGATCAAATTTATAAATTACAAATATCAACAAAATTATGAATAGTCAAAGTGATACTGGCACCTGTCATACGCCTTAATGGTTAAATAACTTTGTCTTTCTGTAAACTTTGCATTAACAACACTTGCCGGGCTTTAAATAAATAAATTTTTTACACAGTTCTTTATTGTGTAATTTTGATTTTTTGCCTTTTTTTTTTTTTTTTAATTTGCAGTAAATTTGTATATTCTTGTATGAAAGGGCGCCAAATTTTGTGTTGCCCGGGGCGCTCAAAACCCTAGAACCGGCCCTGGGTGTTGACACTAAAGTCCAGTGTCTAGTGTCAACACTTCACAGTGTTTCAAAAAATATTAATATTTTACATTCAAAATTTTCAAGTTTACAAATTCTCTTGCAATTAACTTCTCAATTGCAATTAACTCCAGATAATTACAATATTAACAGTTTTCAAAGAAGTTTGATATTACATTGGTTTCAAATATCTCAACATCACTGATATTGAAATTGATGGCTTAAGCTTTGGCGGCAGTCACCAAATGAGGAAAAGTCTGGAGCAGTGTTGTATGGTGCAGTGATGCACATGTCTGGTCTAAATGTCTATCTTTGGAACTAATTGTATTACGTTAATTGTTAAAAGTCACTCAAAAAAATCGCCTAAGTAATCGAGAATTTGATGATTTAATTTATTGTAGATATAATTATAATAATTATAATAATCAAAATTCACTTTATAGCATTAAAAAAAAAAAAAAAAAACAAGTTAACGTATGATAAACTTGACAGTCAGTTTCTAAATATTGAAAATATTTGAAATGATGACATTATATACAGAAGGGGATTAATTGAAAATTTATTGGCTTTCAAGTGACAAGTTCAATTAGGAGTATATAATAATAATAAACCACTGGTGTCATTTGAGTATAACTTACAAAACCCAACATAATAATAATTAAAGTGTGGCTTGACATAAAAAAAAATGCATATACATGTCTATGACACTCTGGAGAAAATTGTGATTATTGCAAGTGAATACTTTTGTGAATTTTTTACATTTTCAGAAGATACTTTTAGTAATTTCAGATTAAAAATAACTGTTTGATAAACCATAGTTGAGTCATTCACAGGCCAAATTGATTAACTCCCTTAGCTATGCAAAAAATGTAAAATTAGTTTATCCTTGGAATAATTGTTATTTTATAACATTATTAGATAAAAGCTATGCCTGTAATAATGTGTTTTAAAATGTTTATTTAAATTTAAATTTTAAAAAAGAATGTATATTTTATCAATTTCTCTACTTTACTTTGTGGAGTTAATCACTTTGACAAATGAGCAGCTCAATTGCAAGTTAAAATTAGGATATAACTTGCTCGTCACATATTTCAAATCGCTTTTCAAATGAATATAAATGTATTATAATGTAATAAATGTAATGTACTGTACATTTGATAATGATTATTTTTAAATTGTTAATATAGATGAAAGACCTTTACCAGAAGATAGAATATCAAGGCTTGGACAAGGGAATTTAGTAATTAAATCTGTTACTGTAGAAGATACAGGAGTATATATTTGTTCAGCAACTGTAAAAGATCCAAAAACTGATACAGTTCAAGTAATTTCACAAAAATCTACACTCATAGTATATGGTGTGTATAAATTTTAATTTTTATAATATATTATTTTGTGTTAGTATATTTTTGACTAATGAAATTATATGATTAAAAAGAGTATAATACATAGTTGAAAAAAATAATATGCTAATATGCTTTCTTCTAATAATATTTTTATTGATTAATATTTGATCTCAGATGAAATAAATTTCACATATACCTCAGGGCCTAGGTAAAACTTATAGTGCAGGCCTAAAAACAAGGAATCACTAAATTTTTTTGTTTTATTACTTGTGAACATTCTTGGATAAGATGTTAATGTTACTAGCTCACATTGTTCACTATGAACTTGAAAGTTTTATTGAATTATATATAAAATTACAAATCTATCTAAAGGTATTTATCATATTGAGCCCTAGGCAATTTCTTAGTTTATTTAGACTCCAGCCCTCTTAATACTTTACTTATTTTTATTTGTATGAAAAACAAAAGGAATATTAAATTAATTATATAAGACACAATTGATATTTTTATATATAGAATATTAATTGTATTTGTTGATACACTAATGCCTTCTTATTCTTATTAAATCATTCTATCAAGTAGAAATAAAAAAATACTCTAACATTTGTATTTTAGTTTCATAAAATTATTATTGTTTTATAAAGTATAGAAAAGAAATGATTATTTTTAATGCTATTTGCATTCATATAAATAAGGAAAATAATTTTTATTTCTAATACATTAATTAAATTATCTGTATTTTATGCAAATGAAATTAGTAAAATTATTATTAGTTTTTCATTACATAGATTTTTTAAAATTTATATTTAATTATTCTTCCTCAAGCAAATTAAATTTTTTAATATAAAATTAATCTGATCTTAAATTTGGTATTAATTAAAAAAACCATTAAATGTAAACTCATATTTATAAATAATATCAGAAAAGAATATTTTAGATAAAATGTAGAATTTAATCAAGTTTTTTTATTGTACAGTTTCTCTAATCTGAAATTCTCTTAATCTGAATCAATTTTCTTCATTTTAATGCTAGATGATCCAACCAAAAACAAAAAGAAATCTTAGATTACAGCATGATAAATTTGAAAAATTAATATTTACTATGTATTTTAACATAAATATACATATTATATATAGTAAAAAATTTATATATATATAAATTTTTTTAGTCCTTTTTGATTTCCTATATTTTATATATGTAATCAGTAGTGTATTGGGACCAGAATATGCTGGAAGACCATTCTGGTATTTGTTTCTAGAGCTGAATGCATTCTGAAAATGTTTTTAATATAAACATACAGAAATGTATAGATAAATGATTAAACTTTTGATATTTGTTATAAAATGTCAAAGTTGCAAATTTTATATGTTCAAGTCTACACAAGAAGCATAAATTTTGATTTTCAAGCACACTGCACAGTGCAAAATGTTCC
The DNA here is from genome assembly GCF_030686945.1 of Centruroides vittatus. Classification (NCBI taxonomy): domain Eukaryota; kingdom Metazoa; phylum Arthropoda; class Arachnida; order Scorpiones; family Buthidae; genus Centruroides; species Centruroides vittatus. The sequence goes on along the minus strand of NW_027122649.1, from coordinate 361,563 downwards.
AAATGGCTAATGCCATTCTCATTTCAATTTAAAATTTTGTTCGAAATTGGTACGATTCCATATCTACTTTAGGACGACACCTTTTACTGCGTCAAAAGTGTTCGTAAGAAAATAAAACATACAGTAAAACAATAGTTCATGTCTTTTTGTGTGAATTTTCTGTCCAATCAATTCAATTAATGTATAAATAAACATCATCATCAAACCTGATATATTTTAAAGCAATTGTCCAACTAAAGCCAAATATTAATCGGGCTAGAAATGGCTATAATATTAATAATTTATAAGACAATTTGGCACTAGAGTTAGGCATTAGGCACCATCTCTTAATAAATTTTTAATTATAATTTTAATAATTTAATTTAAATAATTTAGAAGTACTGGAAGAAAAGAATCGGCCTGGAGTGGGATTCGAATTCGCAACTCTTGTTTACCGTGCAGATATGTTGCCACTTACGCTACCTGGACCTCCGGTCTGATCTCCTCTTCCAGTATATATAAGCTTATGTTATAACCATCAACGGTTATTACAACAGTCGACGGTTATCTCAAGTATTGACGGTTATCTCTCAATAAATTTAATAATTTATTAAGAGATGGGGCCTAATGCCTAACTCTGTTGCCAAATTGTCTTATAAATTATTAATATTATAGCCATTTCTAGCCTGATTAATATTCAGCTTTAGCTGGATGATTGCTTCAATTAATGTAACCAATAAAAACAGTGCACTGTCTAGATGTGCTGTTACTGACATTAATTTATTACATGTTGGTCATTGCTTATACTATCATAACTTTTTGTATTCAGGGTTGTATCATTTAAATGAAAATGTTCTCAACAAGTATTTTGGCACAAGATACCCATTCAGAAATGATATATTTAATAACATACTTTAAAATAGTATATATATATATATATATATATATATCTGTTAATTTATCTTCTGCAGTATGAATTTGATTATATCAGAGAAAAAAATCATGCATTTTTATTGAACTTGTTGCAAGTTTATTGTTTATTAAATTACACAGACTACCACTAGACATATTAGACTACTAGATTATTTTATATAGGCATGATTTCTAATTATTCTGCTATTGACCAATGGATGGAAACTATTTTATTATACAACAAACACATTATTGATCTAGTTTGAAAATTTCTTCATTAAATTGACAGTTCCTTAATATTTATTTAGTAATAATTTTAATTTTGATTTATGTATTTTAAATTTGATTAATAATTTTATATGAAATATACAACTTGTTTTAAAATTATGTAATAGATTTTTCTGATTTCTTTACTTAAATGAACTAAAATAAATAAACTCTTTACATTAAGTAATTCTTTGTAATATTTTTGATTAACATTTTTATGGTTGATTGTCATCTTCGGACCATTATGCAAACTTTCAATTCCACTGATTATCAGTTGAAAAAAACTTTCAAATGCATTTTATTTATTCAAGTTCTTTTTATTTTTGTAAAAATTTGATGATAATATAATTAACATAACAGTGATATTTCATTTTGTCTTTAAAAATTTTAAATTTAAATTATTTTGCATAGATTATGTGATATTTCTAAATTAGAAAATTATCCAGTTTTGTTGAATGACATGGAAATATAAAATGAATTGTATTATTTAATAAATGCTGTTAAAATTAAATAAATTATTTTTATATATTCATAAAGTTTCTATTTTTTGTTTTAGTCATTTATTCAAAATTATGAAAGCTCTTTCTTTTTCTTTTTTTTTTTTTACTATTAATTTAATGTTCTGTAATTTTAAGTTAGTTTCAGAAATAAACAAGTTTTATTTACAATAAATTATACTCTTAAGATTTTTTAAAATTTTATTGTTCATTTAAAATTTCATCTGTTTCATATTTATAATTTAACACTTCTTTTGAAGTAATAAATCATTCAAAAACATCTTATACAGTATTATAGTTGATTTTAACATAATAATTATATATTTATATTAGGCTAGAATAATTACAGTGTATTGATTACAATTTATTTTAGATAATTTAATAGTAATTTATGAAAATATAATGTTAATAGTTGTAATTTAAAACATTCTAGTTTCACCAGAATTCATTGATCGTCCTCTGAGTCAAGTTAAACCAACTGCACAAACTGCTCGATTTGAATGCACAGTAGATGGAATTCCTGCTCCTTCAGTACAATGGCTCAAAGATGGTCAGCCATTATATATAAATGGGAGAATTAAATTAAAGACAGGCAATGTATTAGTTATTTCACAAACAGTAACTTCTGATTCTGGAATTTATCAGTGTATGGCTACAAATATAGTTAGTACTAATGTAGCTTCTGCAAGATTATTAGTAAACACATCAAGTAAGTAAATACTTTAGCAACTTTTTAATAAGATTATAATTGTATACTGTTTTGAAATGTAGTTAAAAAGAAATTTACAAATAATGCTTGCTTGTTTCATGTTAAACTGATCAGTAGGGAAAACAGTTCTATATCCATGTGTGTTAGTTGTGTTTTAAAAAATTGATATTCTTAGACATAATGAAGACATTTATAGTTTCTTCTATTTTTTAAATATTAATGTCATCTTGGTCAGTGTGTTAACTGATATTACTACTGTATTATAGTTTAGTGATGTCTTGTCTTGGATTGAAAAAAAATTAAATTCATACATTTACAGATCTCAGTTTTTATGGCAATACTACCAAGTGTATTATGAAGTAAAAAGCAGTTATTAGTGAATGTGAAAACAATATTTTATTAAAATTACAAAAAATTACGACAACGTTTATATCATTATTTTTCATAAGTTGGAAATATTTTGTTTTTGTTCCTTTTTGTGTTTTTGTTATCAGAACAATTAGCAATAGCATATCTTGACATTTTGAATGAACCAACATTGCAATAATTCTGTTTCTAGTAATTTCACATTATTATAGAATTGCATTTTATTTAATAGTCTAATACTTTTAAAAAATTCAAGAAATAGAAGAATCTTTAATTTTATATTAATTTGTTTTTAAGCATTTAGAAATAAGAGTTATTCTATAATGACTAATTAAAATAAAGTATAGAAATATTTTTTTTTTAATGATAACTAAAAGTTATTTATTTATTATTATTATCATCATAGATATTCATAGAATATCTAAAGCTCTCTGTTCAGCTGTTTATTTTATTAAATTCTTATACAGTTAATTTAAATTTATAACAATAAAAAATGAATTTTTAAATGTGACAATGATGATAATGATTATAATACATATCCATACATGCAAAATAAAATTATATGTATATTGATATCGAAAATAAAGCAAAAGAGTAAAAGTTTTAGACTTGAAATATATCAAACCTTATTTTTATTTTTAGTTTTTTTTACTTGTTTTTGTATCAAATATTTCATTATCCATTTCCAGACAACTTGGTGAACATATAAATGATTATGAAAAAGATATGCTTTGTGATATATTAGAAGTAATTACCATAAAATAACCATTATTCAAAATTGCTTATTTGTAAGAGTACTTTATATCAATTTCTGAATAAAATAAAATAAGAATAATTCAAATTTTTAACAGGTTTCATTTCAGTATGTTCCAAATATAAATTCATAATTTAAAAAATTCAAATACATATAATCAAAGCACTGTTATATTATTTTTCTGATTTAGATCCTGTTTTTTTACTATTTAAAATTTTTACTAAATAATTTACTTAATACTGATTAAAAAATAAATCTATTAAATGAAAATTATTTTACATAACATCTAAAAATGAATAATTTTTATTACTGATAGTACAGATAATTTGATAATACATACAATAGTGTTTAAAAATTTCTAATATATATTTTATAAAATTTAATATAGAATAATACACTATATTACATTTTAATTAATGATTAATTGTAATTGCTAATTTAGGTAGTCAACCGGATCCTCCTCAGGGATTACGTGCACGGACAGTTTCTAGTTCTGCTATTTTACTGATGTGGAATCCAGCTATTTCACCAAATGGACTAAATATTCAAGCTTACACTGTACATTATTTGCCTACTTCAGGTAATAACAACAAAATTTATAAAAAAAAAAAAAGAAATATAATTAATTAAATAAATTTTTAAATCATAATTCTGTAAATTCTATATTTTGAAAATTAACTCTATAAAAATTAGTTGACAATCTTTGATAATATCTGGATGTTGTAATTAAAAATTTTTGAGTATGAATAGTACAGTAACATATGAAGAAATTACTAATATAATGATTCTACTGTAAACAAACTATCATAATTTGATTTCTAATGGTCAGATGTCTGTAAGCTAAATTATTTTCAGCTTAAGATTAATCAAATTACAAAATCTGGCCTAAAGATGAACTGTTAACATGCCATTTTGTACAAGATTAATAATTAATCTCTTCCGTAATCTTTGAAATTAACTAATTAATTCAAAATTAATTTTTAATTATTAATCTTAGCACAAAATGGGTCTATTTTTATGCCAAATTCCATAATTTGATTGATTAATAATTAGCTTAATTTTAATCAGGAAAAGTTTAGTTTTTTGTTATAATAGTATTGCTTTTATATTTAAGATTTTGACAACAAAAATGTTTAAAGATATATATATATATATATTATTTAAACAGTTTTATTATATGTAAAATTAGTGTAAAATTTGAATGGAGAAATGTTTGTTTGAAATTTTTGAATAATATATTTCCATTCTACATTTTGCTTTTCATGAATATAAAGGGTGTAATGATCTTTAATACCATGTGATTTAATACTTCTATGTTCTTTTTTTCTTCTCTTTGTTCTTTGGTTGTGCTGATTTATTCAGTGTAAATGTTTTAATCAAAATTTACAGATTTGTGTCATAGTTATATTATATTATTTACATTTTTCTTGAAAAAAAATATTTTCTTACATTTAAAATTATGATGAAAACTTAGTTGAAAAAAATTTATAAATTCAGTTTTTTGAGATAAAGAATTAAAAATATTCATAATTAATCATGTTTTATGTCTTATTATAATATAATTTATTTCATAAACTGTAATAAATAAAAATTCAGAACTATGATATGCCTTCATATTAAATATTTAAATGTTAAAAAGGAAAAAATTTTAATAGATGTCTTACTATAAAACACAATATGCATTCAAATACTGTAAATTTCAAATTATTGAAATTTAGAACTACAATATTTAAAATATTTAGATTAATTTTGCAAATAGAACAACAAATTTAGAAATTTAGATTTATATGAAAATAATGCAAGCAATTTCTAAAATATATCATTTAATAAAATTGGTGTTTTAATAAAAGTCATTTATGTTATGTTACAATATTAGATACAATAATGACTATGAATATTAAAATGTAAAGTAAATATTTATAAAATAAATAAAAAGTAAATCAAAAATACATTTTATCTTATCTGTCAAAGGGAAAAAATTGTACCAATATTTTCTCTGTATATTTTAAAATCATTGATATATTTTTTTTAATTCTATTATTGTCTCTATCTTTTCTCTATATACTATATATAAAACATATATATATATTTCTTTTTAATGCATCATTGTGACACTACAGGCAACAATGTTTGGAAGGTAATTTAAACAGTTTACAAGTATATAAAAGAGAATATTTTTAATAAAAGTTCAAATAATCCTCCTCCTACTTCTACACATAGAAACATCTATTTAACATTGATTGTTAGACATGATTAAAAACTAATGAGTTATCTTTAATTTTACTTATGACAGCAATAATGTGGGCACCTTCCTTTGTTTTGACAGGATTCTAATAAACCATAGACTTCAGATGTCCCAAAGAAAACATCTAATAGCATTAGCCATTAGATGTTTTTTTTTCTTCTCATATTTAAATGCAAAAGCACCATAGTACCATAGTAAGACCATAGTAGTGAATTAAAGAGAAAAATGTTATTGACAAAAAATATTTCTTTTTATATCCTTCATACCTTCCTGAAGTTTGTATAGCTTTTTTACATCATTATATACTAGGTATATATGATACAATTTAATTAAGTAAGTTTACAATGTTTTTATTTTTGCTGTAAAGTTTATAATTAATGTAAAGTTCTTAAATATATATATATATATATATATATATATTTTAAAAACTTTACAGCAAATTACAGCTAATATATATATTATATATAATGTTATTTAATTTTATTAAAATCTTATTAAAATTTTTTTTTTTATTGTAGGAGGACTTGAGTTGCAGAAAGTTGCAGTAAATACCAGTCAATTAATTGATAAGTTAAAACCTTACACTAATTATACATTTTATGTGAGAGCTTACAATGGAAGAAGTGCCAGTGAACAATCTGAAGCAATAAACTCATATGACAGGAGAAGATGGTATGTGACAAAAATGTTTTATTAGTGTTTATAATAATAAAAATGATTTATTAATTATTAATACATACAGTCCACTATAATAATTTTATTATGTGTAATATAAATTACTAATAATTATTAATTTTATAAATACAATTTAATATTTATTTCCTATATTTGTGAAGTTCAATTTTATTTCTTATGTATTTCTTAAAACTATTATTTAATATAATCACTTGCTATCTTTGTTTCTCAAAAATGGTTTAAACTATGATATATATGTATATCTTTTAGTGATTCTATTTATCCTGATCATATTTTTTCAATGCTTATTGTGGTGGTTTTGTTTTGCTTATACGAGGGGTGTTCAAAAAGTATTGGACCTTTATTTTTCCCACGTAAACCAATGATGCATAGGAGGACTCCTTCGGTGGAGATGTGGAGGGGACAGTCATGCGCAGTCCTGAATTTTTTTCTGTCTGCAGGAAGTGTCAGTCGCTGGCAGCCTATGAGTGAGGATGTGTAGTGAGCGCTCGTCGGATTCCATTAAGTTGGAAAATGACTGAACAACATGAGCAGTGATATTGCATCAAATTTTGCCAAAAGCTTGGCAGTACCCAAGCGGAAACCATTCGCAAGATTCAACAGGCTTTCAGGGAACGATGCCATGAGCAACACACGGATAAAGGAATAGTACAACTGCTTCAAAGACGAACGCACATCAGTGGACAGTGAACTGCGTTCAGGCAGACCCTCAACAAACCGAAATGAGACTGTCATTGAGCAAGTGTGGACTTTGGTCATCGTGGACCGTTGTATCACAGTCAGAGAACTTGTGAATGAGACAGGAGCACATCAGTGGACAGTGAACTGCCTGAACGCAGTTCGCTGTCCACTGATGTGCGGCCATCTTTGAAGCAGTTGATGCAATATCACTGCTCATGTTGTTCAGTCATTTTCCAACTTAATGGAATCCGACGAGCGCTCACTACACATCCTCACTCATAGGCTGCCAGCGACTGACACTTCCTGCAGACAGAAAAAAATTCAGGGCTGCGCATGACTGTCCCCTCCACATCTCCACCGAAGGAGTCTTCCTATGTGTAATTGGTTTACATGGGAAAAATAAAGGTCCAATACTTTTTGAACACCCCTCGTATATTAAGTTTCAGTAATATCTCAGTTTCAAATTTATAACTAAATCAATGAAAATAATAATGCAGTAGAGCATCGTTTATCCAAATCAATTGGGGACTGGGGTTGTTCGGATACTGATTTTTCAGATAACTGATTATGTACAAAAAAATATATTAACTTATACGATGTTGAAATTTTTCTCCATTGTGTGTTGAATTTTCGTCGATTTTAAGCCTAACGAAAATTTTTATAATAATAATCGAGGCTATTGTATCGTTAAAAATTATTTCTTTATTTTGTACAAACAAAATAAATATATTGGAAAATATAAAAACAAAAAAATTATACTTTAGAACACTGTTTCTCAAAGTGGGCAATAACGCCCCCTTGTGGGCGGTGAGTAAATCTACGGGTGCTGGAGGCAGGGTACTGAACGGTGACCAAAGGCAAAAGTTGGAGTCACTGACAGCCGTTCCCTTTTCGCTGTTAAACGGATAAGAGAAAACATTGTGTTTAACGGTTTCCAGATGTTGAGAACAATGTATGGTAAGGGCACAAAGTGTAAGATTCATAGAAAAGTTTTCCTAAGAATGTTTCCAATCCTTTCTCACACAAGAGAAAATGGGTTAGGGGGCATTGGGTATAACTTTATAGATAAAGGGGGCGGTGGATTGAAAAAGTTTGAGAATCACTGCTTTAGAAGTTAATCTAGTATCAAAAACGTTTGATTCAGCACGACACAGTTGGACTGGAAAGCTTTCGATTAATAGACGTTTTGGATAAACGACTCTACTGTAGTATATTTCATTTATTTATTTACAGATATCTTATTTGGGATATATCTTATTTAGTCAATTGCAAAACAAAGGTTTGCAATTGGCCAAATAAGATGTATCACAGCTTAAGAAATTTCATTTCATACAGTATGACTTTATATTGATCAAGTTTTTATTTTTTTTCAAATAATAAATAAAGAAATCAACTGTTTCTATTTTAAAACAGTTCGAGATTATTATAGTTTTATATCTGTATTAAGATAAAATTTTTTTGTGCAATTTTATGTCAGATATTGAAAATATATATGTATGCAATAAGACCTTGCTAGTCAAACTGTATTAGCTCAAAGCTGTCTATGGGTCCTGGGCACAGTATATAGGATTTTCCATGTAAATTATATAGTCTCATTAAGTTGAAATAGTCAGTACTTTTATCTCAAACTTATTTTCCCATGCAACCCTCCACTGTTTGACAGGGTCTTCATTTTCTCTTATATTCTGTGTGTATACAGATGATAATAGAGAGGTTACGGCTGTTGTTTTCAGCCCAAAATGTGAATGTCGGATGTTTTGAGTGCTGCCATCTGGCAATTCTAGAAGGTTGATAATGGCGTTCGCTACATCTAGCATGGCAAGTAGAAGATCGGTTTAAACTTCTTAATTTTTTGTGTGTGGGGTTAAAATTATGACGTATTTTATTAAAATAATGATTATTTAAACATTTATGAATAACATTGCAAAGAAACAGACAATTTTAATCCAGAAATTATTTAATTATTCAATTTTTTGCAAGTGAGATGAAGTGTCTATAGAATTTTTATAGTTGTATTTATAATAGCTTATCATAATTCTGTAGGAGTAGGTTTGTTCTTTTGCAGCATCTTCTACCATCAACAGCATAATACGTTTGTAAATTTTCTAAAAATAATTTCCCGAGCTGCTTTCAGATTTACATAAGCCACTACTTCCCTCAACAAAAGTGTGAGGTTGTTCTATCATCTGATCATATGGTAGGAGAATTAAAAATATTTATTTAGTGTTATTTAAACATCCTATAAATACATTAAAATAGTTTAATTTGTTTATTTACCTTTGCTTGTAACATTCGTTGTTGTTAAATGTTTGCCATTTTTCAACAATATCCGATGAGTCAGTGCATGACACAAACATGTAGCACAACATGCTTTACTTGGAGTTCAAACATCAAATGTGTACTCCTTGCTGTACAAGTTTAACATTTGAACTTTGGTCACAACCTCTCTAATCATCTGTAAGATGAACAAACACTGTGGCTCTGTACCAAACAATGTCATGACACAAAGGGAGTGCCTTGACAACACACTCAAAAGTGCCATAAACTGTATACAATTTGTAATAATTCTGTGACCAGATTTTTAAGGAACAACTTGATAATGAGAAATTTACAACTACAAATATATTTGAGAAAATTGGAGTATTAAACTTGTCAATTTAAAGTTGGGATTTTTTCTCTTAAATTTTCACTTAACAAGGTTTATATATATATAAAACTATCATGTAAGCCCAGCATTGTCTTGAAAAAAATAAGAACAAACATTAAGATTATTAGATTCTTCATACTTCCAACTTTTCTATTATATAACTACAAAGGTTAGGGTTTATCATGCCAAGTGATCAATCTAACACATTTTTAAAATTCTATATTCCTCTACTGTACACAATTTAAAGAATTTTTAAAAGTTGTTAGATTGATCACTTGTATGATAAGCCTTTATGTAAGATAACATTTGTTGTTATATAAATCAAATACTATAATATAAGAAACATTAAAATGAAAATCATATAAAGAGTTTGTTATTTTATCCTAGCATTGTCATGTTTATTGTGATACTTGGATGGTACGAAATGGCACAATTTCATTGGTCAAGTAGACAGAATTTTTTCTAATATTAGCTCTAACAAATTGTTCAATTCACAGCTAAATATCAAATGGTAATCTATCAATCAATCAAATTTCATGAAAAATTGACTAAATATTTAAACTTGTCCACCCTCAAAAACCACTTAAATCATATTTTGTTCTTGCTGGTAACCTTGTTATATGTAATATTCCTATTCAATTGCCACCATATTGCTAGATCCAATAAGAAGAAGGGAGTGTTGCAGAAGGGGGTTGAAGTAAATTTGACGAAAAGTAGTAGTTGACCTTCTCCTGGAAGAGATGATGATCAATGACTACTAATTAATACTGGTCTACTATTAATATTTCAAAAATGATCTGTGTTGGATAGGTTGTGATGACCCTGCATGTGATTGAGGTTGCTAACCTTGATGTCCAAAAGACTTCATATAAGACTTGTTTAAATAAAAAAAATACTGTAAAAATGTGAGAATAATTGCTTTTATATGATCCCATAAAATAATTGGTAAAACCAGGTTGAAAAAGTAAAGCTCAGCAAAAACATCTAAGTAGAGGAAACTTTTGAAACTTGTGGCATAAGAATAGTGGATGCAGATTTGACAGTAAGACTCAACATGTGTGTAAAGTGCACATTACTCAGACTACAATTACAGGATATTTTGAATGAAGCAATGTTGCCATGATAATAAATTGGAAAAATAAACATCTGCACAGAAAAAGACTTTCAGCTCTACTTTGTGCCTTAAAATCATTGAATGTACTGTATAGTACATTAATTTGGCTGAATGTTAGATGTTTTAGCAGTATCAGTAGGAAGTTTGGGGCAATGGGTTTATGAGTTAATAAGGGGAAATGAAATCATAGGAGGGGGCAGGGTGTCCTGGTTTTGTGGTAGTTAAGTATATTCTTGTAAATATCACATTTATAGAATTGGTTTGATTTGTTTGGTTACAGCAACGAGACATGTGAGTGATCTGCCAAGGAAGATGCATCCTGGGAAGATTTATGTAAAGCTGCCAGTATTTAGGTGTTACGAACATAATCAGAAAACTCCATATGGGCAGTCCATTGGCAATGTGCAAATCCAAGACTGACTACCAGTGTTCAGTGTTTTATAGACTCAGTTATTGGAGAGTACTTATTGGGCTGCAATTTGAAAAAATTATAGACCTGTAAATTTCTACTGTTGTCTGTCTGTCTCTCTATCCTTTCTTAATCTCAAGAACAGTTAGATAGATGAATGTCGAGACCAGATATAGTAAGCTTAAGAGCAGGAGGCCCAGATTAACTATATACGAATTTCCAATTTGCACGGAAAATCATGTTATTTCAATTTTAAAATTTTCTACTGAATGAAGTTAGCTACGTAACCAGCACTACTGTATTGCTAACAGGAAAAGTGTGATGTACAGGGACAAAACACTGCTCTATGCAGCAAGTGCTATATGCTACCTGTCACAGTAATGGTGTAATGATGCATAATAGTGCATCTGTTTTGTGCTATATTATTGCCGCAGTAATTAAGTGTTTATAATATATATTTTTCAAAATTATATTCTTTTTTTGTAAGAATTATATATAGTTTTATTATTTTGGTGTTACATGTAAAGCCAGCAAATGAATGTAAACAGAAATTAATTGATATATAGAAATCCAATCAATATTTGGGATGGGATGTATGACATTATCTAAGTTAGAAGTATGTAAATGTAACTGCCAAGTTATGTAGCAATTAGTCAAACAGCCTAGGTGTGCATAGCAAACAAACAAACATCCTCATTTTTATATATAAATATATTTTCAAAATAATATAATCTAATGACCATTATTCTATAAAAATTTTAAAAATATTCAATAGGTGGACATAAATATTGATATTAGTAAACAGAATTAGTAGCATGATATAACAATTGACTAGCCCAGCAGACATTATACTCTTAGCAAGTGTTCTTGTTGTGGTTTATTGATGTTTATAGCTTTGAAATGGTATGCATTACAGATTTTTAAAGCTGGAGGAATAATTCTAAAAAAATTAAATAGTACAAAGAAATTTGTGGACAAAATACATTAAAATGCTTATAAAAAATCTGATAAATTTCTAGAACTATAATCTTCTATCAGTTGAGTGTTTAAATCTTTTACCATTAAAAGAAACAATGGTTGAAATTAAATTTAATGAAGATTTTTTAAAACTAAAAGTAATATAATGTGAGGAAATAAATTCAATATAGTTTCAGTATAATAAATATAAATATTTATTTAATCAATAGATTTCATTTTGTCATTGTCTGAATGATAAAATAAAATCTATTAATTATTATTGTTTTTTTTTATTGTATCTAAAATTTTTAATTTATCAAATACTTTACATAATCTCTGTATATATCAATATAAGATTATTGACTTTACTAACAAAATCAAAAATTAATTAATGTTTCAAAATCCTTTAGGGAAGAAAAATAGTTATTTAATGTTTATATACAGATCTTACATAGTGCTGTAATCATATAATACATTATCAATCATCTTTGAATGATGGTAGCTTCTTATAAATTTTAAGTTACCATATGAAATATCTCTATATTAATTTAAACAAATCTTAGAAATATCTGAAGTAATTTGATGTTTAGTTTGATATTTATAATAATTAAAACATTAAATGTTTAGAAAGTTAATGTTTAAGAAGATATCATTATATAAGTATGCAACTAAATTCTATGATTTTAATTTCAGTACCAATAACTGCACCTAGTATAACAGTTAATAGTCTAACACCAACAACATTACATGTTACATGGGATCAACTTTCTCCAGAAAATTCTCGAGGTGTAGTGATTTCTTATCGTATTCATTATCGTAGACACAATCAAGCATCATACAGTGTTATTGATGTAGCAGAAAATATTAAGGATTATACAATTACTGGTACGATATGTAATTTTTATATAATTAAATATTTTTGTTGAAATTAATGGAAAATATAGAGAATTTTTAATAGTAAAATAAAAAAATATATATGTATAATATAATATTAGTTTTAATTATATTATTAATTTTTTATCATATAATATTTTAACAATTGCAAGGTCTTCAACCAAAAAAGAAATATGATGTTCGTGTAATGGCAAGAACAAAAATAGGCTTTCCTGTTCTTTCTGATGAAGAATGGCCTTGGGTTGTACATGAAATGCCTGATGCTATAACTGCTACTGGTAACTGTATAAAATATTTTAATCTAATGAAAATAGAATTGATTATTGAACTTAATATGGAGTTAAACTTTCTGAAAATTAATCAAGATTGTTATGTTTATGTTAAATAAATTTAGCATTAACTTTATAGAACTAATATTATTATTAAATTTCATTAGATTTTTGAGGACATTTCTGTTAAAAATAATAGTTAAACTCTGTAATTATATCCAAAATATTTTAATGTTTGCTCTTCCTATTCTGTTTTCTATTACTGTCTCCTCAATGCACATTTTCTTACTCATTTTTGTTATCTAAAATAGAATATGTCTTCAACAGAAAAAAATCATTGATTTCTTTAAGCTTTGTTTTGTTTAAGCACTCTGATATACTGCTCCACAATGGAAAGTACTGTCTCCTCCTCATTTTGTTTGATTTGAAAATCATTTAAATTAATTTATTTTTGTAAAAAAATTTTATTTTATTTAAGTTTATTTAGTAAATTAAATCAAAATACTATAATTTAGAGATTTCAATTGTATATTAATCCTTAACTCTGTAAATTTTACAACCTTGAGTTTGATCCTGAAAATCATTAATATGAATTTTTGATAAAGTGAACTATTCCACTAGCAATTCGTATTAATACGAGTTGACTGTAATTTTAATAAAATTTAATTTATTAAAAATTTTAATTAGCCCTTAATACCAATTTAAATTTGTTACTAAAATATTTAGTGATAATTTAATTAAAGGTTTAATAAAGTCAAAATGTAAATGGTTTTTATTATGAAAATAATAGCTTGTAGTAGTTCAATAATGAATTTTCCAAGGTATACAAGCAAAAAGTTCGAGTCCTTTTTTCTATTTTCTTCCTTTATTCCGGTCAGGAACCACTTTGCAGCTGGCGACATGAAGTCAAAAAAACTTCTAAAATAACGAACAAAATACCATTAGACGATTCACAACACAATTAAAAATGATCTTCGGCGCCGACCTGTTTCTGTAGGCTACGGCGCTTACAAAACATTAAAAACTGTTAATCTTCCACAATAGCACCCGTGTTATATAATCGCTTTTAGCTGCAGGCCCTCTGGCGGATTCGAGTAATCACACAAAAATTTACATATTTGTACAGAACTCAGGAATTAAAGTTTAAATTCAATAATGAATTTTCCAAGGTATACAAACAAAAAGTTCGAGTCCTTTTTTCTATTTTCTTCCTTTCCGCCAGAGGGCCCGCAGCTAAAAGCGATTATATAACACGGGTGCTATTGTGGAAGATTAACAGTTTTTAATGTTTTGTAAGCGCCGTAGCCTACAGAAACAGGCCGGCGCCGAAGATCATTTTTAATTGTGTTGTGAATCGTCTAATGGTATTTTGTTCGTTATTTTAGAAGTTTTTTTGACTTCATGTCGCCAGCTGCAAAGTGGTTCCTGACCGGAATAAAGGAAGAAAATAGAAAAAAGGACTCAAACTTTTTGTTTGTATACCTTGGAAAATTCATTATTGAATTTAAACTTTAATTCCTGAGTTCTGTACAAATACAAAAAAAAAAGCTTGTAGTAGTATTGTGTCAGACTTAACACATAATCAAATGTAATCAGATAAGACATGCTAAATTTTTTATTTCATTGAAAGTTAGGATTAAATTTAGTGGATTAGTGTATAATATTAATTTATCTAATATATATTAATATTTAATATTTTAACATATTTATTATCCACTAATATAAATATATTAGTGGATAATATTAATTCACACTATCAGGCCCGAATCCAATAAGTGCGGGGCCCGATTGGATTTTTTTTGCTCTATAATATATTAAATATTTAAATAAAATGCAAATTATATATATAAATCAAATGTCATGGATATAAGATAGGTAAACTTCTACATACATTAAAAAATAAAAATGCACAAAATACAAAAACAATTACATTTTATTGAATATAAATTTACATCATTGAATATGAATATATAAATTTACATATTTCTAAGTTTTTGTTCTGTAAATTCTTCTAAAATAGTTTGAAAATCCAATTTCCTTGCTTCTTCACTTTCAATCGACATAATTGCTAAACTATTTAATCTATCCTGAGTCATTGTCGATCTCAGATAGTTTGTAATTAGTTTTAGCCTGGAAAATGATCTCTCTCCAAAAGCAATGCTCACTGGAATTGTTAAATATATTCGGAGAGCAATAAACAAGTTTGGAAATGCCATTGCTCTGTCAATTTCCAATAAAAATTTGAACATTTTAAATAGATTTTCAAAAAATTCTGATGGAAGGATAGATTTTAAAGCTTCCATTTCTTCAACTAACATTTTTCCATCTATATCAGCTTCCTTCACTATTGGTGCATCATTTTCTGTGAACCTAGAATCTGTTAGAGAAATTTCTAATTTAGTTGCATGTTTTTGAAGTGCTTCTTTTTCCATATTTTGAAATTTTCCCAGAAGCCCAAATAGTCCTCATGATTTTTCACTTGTTCAAAACGATCTTTTAGTGATTCTGTAGCTTTATCTAAAACAAAATTTAAAAAAGATATCTTGTATGCGTTTATCGGATCTACAATAGGTTCATCATCACCTTCAGAATTGAAATGTTTCTTTTTTTTTCGAAGCCTTTTATTTCGAAATTCTGTAGATATTTCTAAATCTTCTGCAAGAGTTTTTGCTTGAACTAAAACTTGTTTGAATCCAGTATTTATGTAGTCACTTAACCATTTTAAAAGTTTTTCAAATGAAGAAAGTGCAATGGATACATCCAGTGGTGATATTCAGCGGGTTCGCACAGGTTCAGCTGAACCCGTTGGTAAAATGTTCGGTTTTCCGAACCTTGTTAAACACACGTAACATTTTTCAGTGGTTTTGTTTCTTTTAAAAAATATATTAAAATATACATATTATACTCTGTAACACTACTAAACTAGAGCCTTATACCCTGTTTGCACCGAGCATTTCAATCTAGATTGTGAGCAAGGTCGGGGACTATGCCTTGGTGCAATCTCTCTCGACCGTTTCAATCTTTACCAAAACAAGGTTTAAACGTGATCAATTCAAGAGAGTTCTTGAAACTAGATCCAGTCATAAGAGAGATCCCACAATCTCATGCGCGCGAGATAATACAAGATGGCTGTGGAACACGTGTTGGGCTATGGATAGCGAAATAAAAAGGATATTGTATTTCGAGAGATGATGACATCTGTCTATTATCAGCAGTGCCATTCAGGGTGAAAAATTTCTCTGCCTTAAAAAAAAAAAAAAAGTTGACAGCACTAATATACTATTGTTACCTGGTCTTTGCCCAGGGCCCCTTACATTCCAAATACGCCACTGATTATTAGATATATCGCAAGAAAAGGTATATTTATTTCTAGCCAAAACTTCCATTTTGTTTGTTGGTGATTGTTAGGGAAAAATTTTCTGCTAGTGAACCCTTTGTTAAATATTTCGAATATCACCACTGGATACATCTACAGATTTACTTTGAAATTCCTTGCTTACATAATTGACTTGGAATAGTAAATCGTACCAAAAAACCAGTGATACTAAAAATTTATAGTCTTTCATTGCATTTCCAAGAGATTCTGCCTCGCTTTTAATTTGTGGATCTTCGGAAATTTCTGATATTTCGAAAAGAGCATCATAAAATTCACCTATTTGGTATCTCACTGCTTTTACACTTTGAATCTGACATTCCCACCTGGTATTGCAAAGAGGCTTCACAGTAAGTTCTTTTATTATTTGAGAAGTACTAACCATCTTTTTGAAGATGCTGAAAACAAAACATAGGCGTTGGAGAATACCAAAGAAGGTTAAAGCTCCTGGCAAATTTTTTGCTACATCTCCCAATACTAGATTATAATTGTGACAAACGCAAGAAGTAAAAAATGCCCTTGGATTTTCTTTTAAGAGTCTAGCTTGAACACCGGAGACTTTACCCTTCATATTCGAACCATTGTCATATCCTTGCCCTCTTATGTTGTTGATGTCAAGCCCAAAACTTTGAATTTCTTTCTTTAACACAAAAAATAGATTTCTCCTGTGCTGCTCTCTACATGTATAAATTTGATAAATTGTTCATATATAGCGATATTTGAGCCTGGTAATGTTCCATCTGAAACATATCTGATGCTAAGAAACATTTGTTCTTGATGACTGACATCTGGAGTACAATCCAGAATCACAGCAAAATATTTTCCATATTTTATTCTATCAATAATGTTATTTTTTAATTTGTTGCTTATTAAGTTTATTATTTCATTTTGTATTGTTTTGCTTAAATAACTTTGGTGTATTTGTTTTGTGGCAATTCTTTGTATATGATCCTGCATTACTGGGTCAAATTTTCCAAGTAGTTCAAGTATTCCTAGAAAAATTCCATTTTGTGCATCGCCTAGGTTTTTGATGGATCCTTTAAACGCGATATTTCATTCAGCTAAAAACTGAACTACAGAAAATAATCTTTCAAATAGCTTATACAAACGAACTTTTTCTTGGTTCAACAACTTCTGTTGAATATTATCTATTGTTTGCTCAGCAGAAAGTCTTTTTTGTAGCTCTGTACATTTTAACATAGCTACCAAATGATTTTTTGATTTTTCATGTGTGGCTAATCTATTATATATATTTGGCCAGTTATTAAATCCTACAGTGGCTAGTGCAATTGAGGCACTCATACTGAATAGCTGACAATAAAAACAAAATATTCTGTCTTCTGATTCAGAATATATTATTCAAGGATGGCTTATTATTTCACCATTCGTAAGTTTTTTCAGATGCACTTTTCAAAAGTGTGTTCCATCCTCTTGCCGTGGAAACTCATTTAAGATAATTTTTGTAGGACCTTTTTTAATTAAATAATCTCTTATTTGTTGAGTAATAATCTCGAGCCAAGAAGCAGGATCATCAGTTATATTCAGTTTTTCCATTTTTATTCCAATATTTGCTTCTTCCAGTTCCGGTCTGTGTAATTGTGTTTCTTGTTTATTTTTTACCTGTTCTTCTTCATTTTTATCATAATTTTCTTCTTCACATTTGTCAGTACTTTCTTCTTCAACTTTGTCATTTTTTTCTTCTTCACTTTTGCCATCATTGTCTATTTTTAAAAATTTGTTCAAAGCAGCTCTGAGTTTTTCACTTTCGATTTTCCTTTTTGCACTTAATTTCCTTTTTAGACTACCACTTTTATATTTTCTTCCCACATCTCTTTCTCGTTTTAGTGGATTCGACATCTAATGAAAAAATTAAATGCATTTTTAATCACAAAATATACTTACATTTTTAATTTTAAATATAATTTCTTGTTAATAAATATTATGTAATACAATTAGTACTAACCTTTTTTAACAATAACAATTAGTAATTGTAGTTACAAAATACGACAATAATAATTAAAACGATTAGAAGAATAGAGAACTGCAAATGCAATAAAGAATTGACATTTGATAGTAGCTACATCTACTTAATAGCGAGTGCAGCACAACAATGACTAATTCCAAAAAACGAATGTGAGTGTGTTGAGTAAGATGCATATAGAATAGAATAATTGAGAGAGAAGATAGTACTATCCAATTAATTAAACGTTAATCAAAAACGACACTTACGGGTATCCGTTTTCTATATTATAATGTATATATATTATAATAAACACAATAATAAATCTCATCCATCAATGCAAACTTAAAATAAATATATTTTTAATTATTTGAATAATTTATAATTTATCCTTTATCGTCAAAAGCAATTTGCTTTAAATTTCGAAAAATAACTTTTTGTTAATTTTGGTGGTGATGCGGGGCCCCTTCAAGTGCGGGGCCTGTTTGGGCCCAATCGCTCCAATCGCCTTAAATCTGGTCCTGCACACTATCATAATTTAGGTAAATAATCTTAAAAACGTATCATTTTAATTAATTGTGCTAAATTCATATTATTTTTTTCATATATTTCATGTGCCATATTTTTATATGGAGTACAATTCTACAATATTTTATTTTGAAAATTTTAAATCTTGTAATAATATTTTTGAATTTGTCTGAAAATAGTGTTTATTAAAGTTTATACATAATTTAATTATCAGTATTTGTATTGTCAGATAATAATATTTTATTATTACTTAAAATCTGTTTTAGTGCCAATGCCACCAATCTTGCATTTAACAGTTATTAATACAACTGCTTTGGAAGCAGAATGGTCAATGCCAGATGAAAATAGGCATCCTGTTGATGGATTTCTTTTATATTATCGTCAACGAAGCCATTCATTAAAAGGTCCAATTGATGTTCCTGCCAACATGACCAAGTTTTTAATCACTGATTTAGGTATTGAGATATACTAATTTTAATATTTTAATTTTAAAAATTATAAAAATTTAAAAATATTATGAGTTTAAACTTTTGGCTGGAAAAAATATTTTTTTTAGACCTACCAGTGGGTGAGTGGATAAAACCACTGAATGTAAATGATTGATTGTGGGTTTGCACCTCACCAATGGACTGACTGCATGCAGTTTTCTGGGTTTATTCACATTTGTGACATCTAAATAAGGGCCAATTCCCATAAAAGTCTTCCTGGAGGCATACCCCTTGATAGATTGCCCACATGTTGCATTGCTGTAGACCAAAGTTAAACTAAACCAAACCAAATCTGAAAATTTTTTAACACAGATTATTATTTCTAATTACAATATCATTCTCATACATTTCCAATTATTGAAAATAACTGAGAATTTAGTGCTTAAGTTTGGAATATATTGAACAAATTTTCATTCAACATTTGTTTATGTGGATTGTACTGAATATCTATCTTAAGTTAGTACTATATAAATCTGTGAATATTTATTGGCAACACTATAACTTTAATTATACGATTAAACAAAAAACTTATAATAAGTTTAATATTTAAAGCATTGTCAGATTATATTCAAAACAAAACATTGTTACAATAAGAGAAATAGTATAATCAATAAATCTGTAAATATATAATATTAAAATCTTCATCAAGGAAAAATGTTTGTTTGTTTATGTCTTACTTAAATCAATGAGTAGTTGAATGAATTTTATTTAACAATAGTGATAAATGAAGAGCTTCTGTTTATCCAAAATTTTATTATGTATCATATATCTTAAAATTTGATTACTTCATTGTAAGATGTGTTATAGATTAATGTCCAAAAGCTAATTTTTCTAAAAATAGAAAAGTTTAAAAAAATATTTTAATGCTGATATTTTAAATTAATTAATTATTCCTCTATTTTATATCTTAATTAATCTTGCTGTTAATATTATTATACATCTATATCAATGCTTGTGTTTACTCATAAATTTCTTAGGAATATAGTAGACCCCCCCTATAACACAGTAGATACGTTCCATGTTATATGAATCTGTGTTGTATGAGTTACTTAAATACGTGAGCCAATCACAGCATGGCACGTGTGCAGTTTAGGGGCTATGGCTGTTTGAAAGGTTTTCTTCCATAAAATTAATCGATTCTAGACTAATTTGACTCAACATTTCCAAATCACGTATAATTTTCTGGGAATAATTCATATAAACTATGCTATAAACAAAAAATTGTAGGATTACTTACTGAGTGTGCACTGTTCGACGATGCCATTGCTTAAGCTTGTTTTCGTCACGGAGCAGCTCATCGAACGGCGGACACGTGTTTCTTGATCAGTGAATTTTTCGCAGAAAATAACTTAACTTTGGAGACATCATTAATAGAAACATAATTTTTATGGCCATTGAATAATAAATGTTTTTTAGTAGGTCCAGTGCTCATTTAAACTCAACGGTTTGTACAATATCTGCTATTGGTTCAGATTCGACCAATCCTGTCGCGACACGAGTCGGCAATGACATTTTACTGTGTTATACGAGTCTCTTTTAGTGTGTTATATGAACACGATTGCAATTTTTTTGCCGTGCTATATAAACCCGTGTTATAGGGGGTTCTACTGAACTGAAATTTTGGGAAATTCTGACTTGGAAATATCACAGTACAGTAGACCATCGATTATCGGACTCAATGGAGGACTGGGGTTGGTCAGATAATTGAAAAACGGATAACAGAAAAGTATGAAAAACTACATGATTAGTATATCCCATGTAATTAGTATATTAGTATATCGCTTTTAACCTACTTCACGTTGAATTTTCATCGATGTTAAGCCTAACAAAATTTTTTTTAAAATAATAATCGTTGCTATTGTATTGTTAAAAATTATTTCTTTATTTTGCACAAAATAAATACAGTACTGTACTGTATATTGAAAAATATAAAACAAAAATAAATATATTCGGGTTACATATTTTACATAAAGTAGGCCTATACATTAGAAAAAGAAGTCCAAAATTTTCTTTTGCTTCACAGCTGACACTCGTTTTTTTGCTGCTAAATCTTGCACACATTTTAAAAACAGCAATTGGATAGCATCGTTAAATAAGCCTCATTTAAATACTGGCCTTCCTTTCATGGTTGAGCCAGTGTTGCCAGCTAAAACACTCATAAATTTAACAAAAATTAAAGTAGCCAAGACATAGCCAAATAGTGTAGCGCCACATTACTAGCGGACATTTGAATTTGCCAACTAAAACACGGTCAGTTAACCAATGTGATGGTTGATCGGGGGTCAGATAATTGATGCTTTACTGTATCTCTCAACACCATAAGTACAGGCACTTCCTGATTTATAAATATTCATTATAATAAATGTATGGGACTGATCTTTTTTATCATCAGTAATATAGACAACAGCCATATTTGGCTATTGGCTATAGTACTGATGATAGAAAAAAGTTACTAGATTACATGAAAAATTAGGCATTGAGCTACTTTTTGAGTGGTCCAAATAATAGGTTTTTGCAACTTTTTTTTAATAATTTGAATGACTTTTTGGGCTACTTAGTTTTCTAACAAATAATTTAATTTTCTAAATTTAATGAAATTGCTGATTAGGTATAAACTTAATTAACAATAAGTTATCATACTACTGTTTATTAGTCTATTAATTTTGTGAATTGATTTTATTTTATTAAGTAATTAAAGGTATTTAACAAATAACAAAAACTATAACAAATGACCTCTAGGAATAGATTAATATTGTGAATTGAGACAGCAAAATAACTAGCAGGAATAGAAAGTAATTTAAGACATTTTATAATTAATACTTGTAAACTGTAAATTTAAAAAAAAAAAAAAAGCATATTATAAGTTTAAATGAATTTAAACTTATGAAATTTAACTTATTTAAATGAATTTAAACTTATAATATACATTTATAATAAAAATATATTAAAAGTTAAAATGAATTTGAAACCATGATTAACAAATGCATTGTAGCAACTACATCATATTTGTGTCCTAGTTTTACATTTGAACAGTGTGAGAGTATTTAGCACAGAGAATTTCATGAGGTGTTTTCAATAAAGCTGTTTGAAAGGGGATAATCTAAAAATTTTGATGACAATCAATTTAAATGGTCCATCAGTTTTTTCAGTTTTCAAATGCAAAACTATTGAAGCTTTTGAATATATGAAAAATAAAATTTTTTTTAATCATTTAACATTCTCATCTATTATAATTTAAGATTAGTAGTATTGTAAGTAAGTAATCTTAATAAAACTTTATCCTAAATAGGTTTTTTAATTATATAAACTAATCACTATCAGGAAATAAATTTGTTTTATTTGACTTGTAATTCTTTGTACTTGACTCACATTCCTGTGATCTACAAGTCAAAATGACTCAGAATATTTTAGCTCTAGTATAATCCCTGTATATATACAGTAGAACCCAATTATCCAATGCAAAGTTGTTAGTGAATACACTACTTTTCTTATATTGTAATTCATAAAAGAAAGTTTAAAATGATAACACACACAAAATTATTTATTTCTGTTACCTTTTATTGTTTAACTTCAATCTGAGACAAATCATTCATGTTAAAATGTAACTATAATGATACAAATTTTATTCTTAAATTATTCTATGTATATTAGTTGTATAATAAATGATGTAAAAATTCTCTATAGTGAATTTAATCATATATAAAAATAAATATAATTAAATTCAATAAAGTATAAAAGAAAGCTTAAAAGTGATGCATTACATAAATCTTTTATATTTGTAATTTTTAATCTGAACTGTCCATTTATCTGAGTTTCCAGTTGTCTGAGGTACCATTGGTCCACATTTACCTTGGATAATTAGGTTTCTGTTGTACTAGTTATAATTTTGTTAATTAGATTATATCAAATATTTCATTTAATATAAAAAATTTAATTTTGTTTTTAATTTTTGTTTTTCTATTTTATTTTGTTAATTTAAAATTATGAATTTTGTTTAATAGAATACAATATATTATTGTATTGTGTAATTTTAAAAATAAAAAAGTTTGTTTCTAGTCTGCTATATGAGATTCTGAGAATGGAATTTATTTATTGTGAAAATGCATAATAAATACTTAGTACTATAATCTCTAACTTTTTAATGCTTAATGAGAAAAATTAATTATATGAATTGTCATTTTCAAAAAGCTATTTTTCTGCTTTTTGAATGATTTATTCTTGTTGCATAAATTTTAATATTATGTATTTTATAAATGTAGCTCCAGAAACATGGTATGAGGTTCATTTATCAGCTTATAATGATCAAGGTGAAGGAAATGAATCAGTTAGAAATATACTCACTTTGCCAGAAGATCATCCAGATGTAGAAATTGTTGAGGGTAAGTTTTAAAAGTTTTATATTAAAATCATATTTATTAAATTAAAATAAATTTAAATTATAAAATTATAATGTAGCATATTTCTTATCACATTTTCTTTTATTATTTTAAAATTATTTATAAGAAAGAGTAATAGGAAAGAAATTAAATAATTATATATAATTTTTATATTTTCATTGCAAAGAAAAAAAAAACTATTTGCCAATATATACATATATAATATATTAGAAAAAGAGTCATTTATAAAATACACATTTCAGGTGTCACAGAAACCGATACATCCAAAAATATACTATGACCATGCCATGCCATAATCAGAGAAAAATAATACATCACAACAGACCAGATATTTACAGTCATTGACAAGTAAAATAAAATCATAAACATCATGACATAGCTTTTTCTACACTTGCAACATACAAAATATATACACTGAAAAATTAGTAAATATTCAGAACTTGCCCATAAAATTAAGCATCTATGGAGAAGAATGGATAAGTCAGCATTGCATTCTTTTCTTGCATAATGTCATACCACACACCACAAAAGTCTAGAAAAATGAGGGTTTCACAATAGCATATAAATCACACTACAGAAGGCTACTTTACTAAATATAGGCCACAGTTAGGAAATTCTTAAGTACAGATACATACTTGAACAGCACATAAAGAAAACATTTGTTTTCTGTAATTATGACTTGACTTTGGTCTAGCAAGGCTTTAAGTTCTGATATATATGCTATGTAGGAAACACTTCACCAGCACTATAATAATAATAATAATTGTTCTATAAGCGCAATATAGTGCAATAATGATCACATGGCATAATTCACTTCTTTATTTCAATTTTGTTGATACGCGTTTATACATACGACTTTCGGGCATCATTTGCCCCTCTTCAGTCAACTTAAGAATACAAATGCCATTCCTAGACGTATATTACCACAAGCAGGAACTATACAATATATATTTGGATTACCTCGATAATAATAATAATAATTTTAATAATTTCAATAGTAATAATAATTTTATAAGCAATCAGTGTATTAATCAGCATATCATTGTATTAATAGTATATTTTATCATTTAATTCATTAAATTATATAGAAATATAAATTATTACATATATAATAAAGTAATAAATATCTTTTTAAATATAAATTTTACTTGATAACATTTTGTTGTAAAACAT
The DNA here is from genome assembly GCF_030686945.1 of Centruroides vittatus. NCBI lineage: Eukaryota > Metazoa > Arthropoda > Arachnida > Scorpiones > Buthidae > Centruroides > Centruroides vittatus. The sequence continues at coordinate 336,248 of NW_027122649.1, read as the reverse complement.
ATTAAAATTTATTAGTATATTGTAAATTAACAAAGTAATAACTCTTTATAAATATAAATTAAAAAGTATCAAAACTGATAAAAAGTTTTTTTGATTAGTTATAGAACCTCCTCATCATTTAGAAGCAAATCCTACTAGTTCTACAAGTATTCATTTAATATGGGAAATTCCAATTATAAATAAAAATATCAGTTATTATACTGTTCAGTATCATCCAGTTTATAGCACTGGAGAAATAAATGCTTCCTCTATATCCTACATCAGATGGTAAATTTTACTTTGAATGAGTAACAAATATTTATATAACTAATTTAGTTATTAATAGATTTTAATTTTTTTCTTATTTTAGTACTAATAAAGAAGTAATGATAACAGATTTATTACCATTTACTCTATATGAATTTTCTGTGAGTTCACATGATTATAAAAATCAACAAGGTCCATTTGGAATGAAAGTAGAGTGTAAAACAAAAGAAGATAGTAAGTTAATACTTAAAACTTTTCAAACTGTTTTTTATACAAGATTTTATAAGAAAATTAAACTAGTGTTTATGAAATATTTCTATTTATAAAATGAATAAAAAGTTATATCAAAAAATTAGAAGGTTAGGTGTTATTTTCACTTCTTCATCTCACATGTTTTTAATGATTGTAATTTAAAAAATATATTTAAAAACAAAAACATATTTAATTAATGTAATGAGAAAATAATGTAAAATGAGTTATTTATTGCAATCTGTTCTAACTATTAATATATAGTCATAATTTAAAATATATCTAAAAAAATTAATATTGAAATATGTTTTTAAAATTATCAGTTATTGTTTCAGAGTCATTTGTGTGTGTCTGTGTGTGTGTGTGTGTGGTGTGTCTGTGTCTGTAGTCTGGTGGTGTGTACACATAATTATATATATATAACAACAATTAACACATTGGTATTGTGGCGTTACAAGCAGCAATTTGTAAAAATTTACATTTTTACAGATCACCGCTTGTAACGCTGCAACACTGATGTGTTAATCATTCATTATTGTACATTGGCATGAAGTGTAATATTATTTTATATATAACAACTTTTTTGAATGACAAATATCAGAATTTAAAACTTTTATCTTAAATAATTTAAAATTTCTAACTATAACTTGAATTTTATAACTAACATTCATTTAAAAATAATATAAAAGTTTTATTTCATAAGAAATATAGTTAAAAATATAAATAATGAGTTTGAAATTTTTTACATTATTTGAAAATATAAAATACTATTTATATAAAGTTTTCGTATACAAATATATATATATACATGCTGTAGACTGTAATCTGTCACTTACACAGAGAGGTTCCAGATTACTGAGAGTGCATAGGCCTATAGCATGCCCAAAGGCAATGAATGATGTGATCTGTAATCCCTTGATACTGATTCTTTTTGGAGGCAGGCAAATAATATGGTGTGCTGAAATGCAATACTGTACACAGAAATGAAACCTGAGTAAACAGGATGTGTGACATGACTAAATTCACATTTTCATGAAAATGGAAGTCCACAGGTGATTACACTGGAGCATATGTCAGATAATTGAGAGGCCAGATTTAACAAGTCTACGAAAATGTTCATTTCACAGATTAAAAATAAAAACCTTTTGTCTTCTTTTGGCAATAATGTCTAGTACAGAAATAGAATATGAATTTTACAGCATGCTTGCCAAAATAACATGAAATAGATTAGCTACAGTTAAATAGGATAATTGCATAATTTTTAAAATGAAACTGAAAAGTTCTGTCCAACATTATTATTTTGGTTATGTAAAAATTAAATTTATTTATTAATAAATTTAATTTTTACATAACCAAAATAATAATAAATTAAAAGAATAACATAAGCTTGATTCCAAAATTTTTATTTAAATAAATATTTTTCTGTGTATTTACATAATAACATCTCTTATAAAAATTTAATATTTACTGCTTTCATATTACATAAGGTTTTATTTTAGTTTCTAATTTTTGCTGCTAATTTATATTTTATATGAGATGAATTTCATTTTATAAAAACATTTTTATTACATATATTATATTATGGTAAGAGAAAGATATTTGGATTTATGAGATACTTTTTTATAAATTTTTAACAAATAAGAAATATAAACTGAAAATAACATTTTATTTTTTATCCAATAGCACTGATAATTTCATCTATATTCTGTATTTTGACAATATTTGAGAAAAGTTGAATTACTAATATATTGGATATTTACATATACTGCTCTTATATTCTAGCATGCTACTTAATCTGATCTTATTATTTGATCATGAGAGAATAGACTGGTTAGAATTAAAAACATCTTCAGAATTTAAAAAATGTCTTTGATGACTTTAGAAGAAAGATTCCAAATAAGAATTAAAATTAGTAATTGAACATTGCAATTAATATATAGTATATTTTTAATTAAAATGATTATTACAATTTTGAATAAAAATATTGTCAATTTAATGCTTAATTTTGCAATTTATTTATATATAAATTATAATTATTGGAAAAATAATTTTTTTTTTCAAATAATTGCTTTCTTATAGAGACATATGAAAAATATTTATTATTATTATACTTACTATTTATTTTGTATTAAAATTTATATTTAAACAAAATAAATTATAATTTATTAATATATAAAAATAATATCTTCTCAGTTCCTACTGCACCAAGAGACTTAACATGGACACCAGTTGATGCACATTCAGTTAGATTAAATTGGCAAATTCCTGTTCGGCCAAATGGCATTATTATAAGTTATTATATATTGTATAGTGAACACACAGATGATGAAGTACATCCTGATAATTGGTCAACTAAAGAAGAACAAGGTAAATTAATTTTACAACTGCTGAACTGCTGGATTATCATAAAGAAGTTTTTTATGATAAAAATCTTATTTTAATTAAAAAATATTTAATAATATAAAATAAATTAAAAATATGTAATAAATCAAATTGATAAAAAAGTTGATATTTTTATTTATAGGATCACAGCTATCCTCATTAGTGAATGGATTAGCTAGCAATACATTATATTACTTTTGCATGAAAGCAGAAACAAGAGCTGGAACTGGTCCGTCGACTCCAATAATCAGTTTAAATATTCCAGTAAGACATAGCAATTATTCAAGATCGTCTCCTAAAGAAAGTAAGTAATCACAAATATATGAAATAATTTTTTTAGAATATAAGGAATTTATATTGATATCAAAATAGTTTTCTTTTCAAAGTTTGTATTCAAAAAGTAAAGTAATTTCCAAGAGTTCTCTTCCAGGCACTCAATGCTAAATTATACACCAGTACAAATAAATGAGACTTTTGGCATTAAACTTGAAAATATTATTTATTTAAACATAAACTTGTTTAAATAGATAATATTTTCATTAAATAAATTTCAAATAAATAGTCTTGTTTATTTGTACTAGCATAAAGTAATTATATTAACTTTTGCAATTTTTGATTGTTTTATAAATATGCAGTAGTATATTCAGAATTAATTAGTTTTAGAAGAAAAAGAAACTTTTTGAAGAAACTTTCCATCATCATTTACAGCTTTCATTATTAATTTTCATATTTATTATCTACTGTATAAAACTGAAAAACTGGGCAGTCTCTGTCACGGTATGCCAAAAACGACCACTAGGGGCATCTTTAGCTATTATTTAAATTAACAATAAATTCAGTTTTTTGCATAACAATATTAAAATAACAATAAATGCGTTTTTTTGCATTTTTGACTGCATTTTAGTAGGGTATGCCACGAGAATGCACATTAAGAAGGGATTTTTTGAAATTCCTCCAATGGAGGAGAGGGTTAAGGATTACCCTGAAGAACTTGGCTTCTACTGTATATTTTAGATGCTGGGCTACTAGTTATTTATAAAAACAAATAATTTTTATCCCTGAAACAATAAATGTAATATTTTAATAACATTATTTTCTTTTTCTTTTTAAAGGATAATACTTTCAGAAATTATGATGTTTCTCTGATTAGCATTTCTTTAAAAATATATAAAAGAAAATTCTGTTTTAAAAAATATAGTAAATATGTATAATTTCTTACTATTTTTAATAAAAGTGTTTAATTTATTTTTCATAATAAATAGTATAATTTTATTTGGAAGAACAAGTTTTCTACAACTTTTGTTTTTCGTTTTTTTCCCATGCATCATAAAAATTTCCACCAAATATGATAATTTATAATGATTTTTAATTCTCCAGCAGCAATTTTCTTTCTGGCAGGATAACAATTCTAGTCTTAATATTTTTTTTCTATATTCTTTATTCTCTTCAATTTTTTGAATATTTTATAGTTATATATTTTACTAAATAATTTTTTCATTGAATTAAATTTTTATTTTAGAAAAAAATATCATATTTTGGAATTTCTTCTAGAATATGAATTTCTAATGAAAATGTTCCGAATTTATATTTTTCTTTCTGTTATTCTAAAACAAAGCTTATTTCACTTTGTTTTTGAATTATGTTGCTTTATTTGAAATATTTTATTTATATGAGTATATTAATTTATAATGAAATATATCCTTCATGTCATATTAATATCCTTTCTTTGTAAGTTTTGGGTTTAGTTATTGTTTGAATAAAATTTTAAAATGCTTTTCTTGGAATATTTGCTCATCACTTACATTAAAATATCTGGCATTGTTGATTAATAATTGACTGAATAATTCATCGTATTTTGTACAGTTTTTCTTCTGTATTAGTTTACATTACATTTATATAATTTCAATTCAAAGAAGTAGAGAAAAAATACATAAAGATGCAATCATTTATTGTTATATGCTTTATTCATTGCTATAATATTTATCTGGAACAAAAAACAATTTTTTTGTACATAATTTGATAACATTTGCCATTGTATTTGATTAAATATTAAATGGAACAATGAAATCAGCAATATTGAACAAGCCTTTTGTAATCAATATTGAGAACACTATTGATTTTTATCAATCAATATTCAAAACTTGATAAGTTTTTATTAATCAATATTGTTTTTTAATTTTGAATTGAAAATAACTTTTGTATATATAAAGTTTTTTTTGAAATATTTATTATAAATATATAATTTATCATTTGTAAAAATTTTTGAAATTTAAGTGTTAAGGATTTTAAATATTGATATTTTCATTTGCACATTGTTATGAAATATTGCAGATTACTAGCAAAATATGAAAATAAATTATAAAATATTTTTCTTCTTTTCCCTTTGAATCCATTCAGATTATATAATTTGAACTCTTTTGTTAGCATTTCTTCTTTAAATTTTTTAAATTAAAAGGTTTTATTTACCTAATATAATTTATAAATATGTTTAATTAATTGCAATTAAAATAAAAAAAATTTATATGTATTATTTATATCTTTCAATTAATTGCAAAAAATTAATTCAGTTTATAGTGTTGAACCTCAAGATCCATTACTTGGCATTGTATTAGGAATATCTATTGGTGTTGGATGTATCATCATTTGTGCTATTATTATTGTTTGTCGTAATAGGTAAGAAATTATTTAATGTTATATTCAAATTTTAAATACCTTTAAATAAAAATAATAATAATAAATTTATGAATCTTGCAGAAAAAAATTATTCTTACATTTATAAAAAAACAAATTATCTTTATTTATGCATTGTTCAATAATTGAGAAAGAATTTCTAAGGTTGATTAGAACTAGATCAAAAGCATTAGAATAATTTTAAAAAAATTATTAAAATTTCTATAAATGTTTTGTTATTTATAGAAATATTTGAAATAGTTATCATCAAATACATGTTACATGTTTCTAAATAAAAACTATCAATAAATAAATAATCAATAAATTAATGAAAAACTATTTTTCAATCATATAATGAATGTAGTGTGATGATTGTGTTTAAGAATGAAATAATTTATTGTATATACATTCAATTAATATTTTATTTAATGATATAAAATTATTTAATATTGTTTTCTGTAAGCCCTTATAACAGAGATAAAACTCTTATTATGAATTAAGATCATATTTTATTTTATATATAATAATGCTTGAAACTAAGTAATATAATAAATATCATATATTAGAATCTTGAACATTTTGTGATAATTTTATCACAAAATTTTTAATGTTCTAGCAAAATGTTCAACTAAATAAAATTTTAATGTTTCAAAATTGTACTTAATCCGAAATATTATAATTATTTTTCTGTTTTTATCTGATTAATTAATACCTTATTGCTATTTATTATTTATTGATAATTTTAATAATAAGAAGCATAAAAACCTACGTGGAAAATGCAACAAATTTTGAAAAATTAATAAAGATGAAAAAATAGTAATTCACTTTTTAATACATTGAATGTGGATCTTACATTCAATGAACTTGGATATAATGTAACCTCAGTTTTATTGAACTGAACAGTCTAGTCCCAGCAAATTCACTATGTCTTTAATGCATTTTTCATTGGATATAGTGAACATGGTTAAAATGGAAACTCTGTTACATTGAACCAAATTATTCTCAACCTCTATTTGAGAGGCCTGAATTACAGTGTACTGCCTCCAGTGAACTTCAAAACACCTGGTAAACCATAGGCTGCTGCTTTTCCTAGAAAACATTTGTTGTTCACTAGAAAGTACAGTACTGTATTAGTTACTGACATTAACAGCCAACGACTCACATTTCTCATTAACCTAGAATTCGTCTCCCTTTTGTATTCAGTTGCATTTGCTGTTTTGACAATGATCTTGCTACAGAAAGAGTCCTTACAGTTGAAGAAATTTTGCAATCTGTGATTGCCCTGGAAGAAAAAATGGAGGAAGATGAAGAGGAGGAAGAAAAAGAAAGTGATGAGTGTGATGCAATTGTTCTTATTCCAAGTGCTGAAAAGGCCAAGAAGGTGCCAAAAATAATATGAATGTGAGGACTTGTCAAACTTCAAGATCAGATGCAGATATATTCTCAAAGAATATTTGTCAATTGGAGAAAGTCCTAAATGAAAATCTCATTAAGAATTACAAACAAAATTTGATTATAGATTTTTTTTTTAAATTGTACAAAATTAGATAGTCATAAAGGACAATAAAAGTGCTTCATAAATGCAGCTCTACTGAATATTGAATTATTGCATCTTTCAATGCATTTGAATTGTTCTTTTGATATATGGTCATAATGTACTTTGGATACAATGGACTAAAACTAGTAGTCTCTTGCCTTTTACTGTGCTAGAGTTCCACTGTACTACAAGATTTTAAAGATATATTAACTAAAATTTTCACTCTTGATGTGATGATTATGAAAACTGCTCCTCTCTTATGTATATATTTAGACCAAATATTAAAATATTAATAAACAGATATAGCAAGAATAATTAATTATTTAAAGAGAAAAATAAATTATAAATAGTATTTGTACATTTTGTGTTCTAGATAATAGTAATATACATATTAAATAATAATAATAATACAGTAGAGCATTGATTATCCGACTTAATTAGGGACTGGGATTGGTCGGATAACCGAAAAGTATGAAAAAATACATTATTAGTATAGTGTATTAGGCCTGGTTTAAATACTAGTCTCCCTTTCATGGTCGAGCCAGTGCTGCCAGCTAAAACATGCAAAAATTTAACAAAAATAATATTAAAGTAGCCAAGACATAACCAAACAGTGTAGTGCCACATCATTAGCGGACATTTGAATTTGCCGACTAGAACGTGGTTGGTTAATCAGGGGTCAGATAATCGATGCTCTACTGTAATAATGTAATAACTGATACCTTTCTGATTTTTAGGAGGATTTTTCAATAAAAATTTTGTTAAATGCATTAATATTCTTAAAAGATATCTTTTACTATTCATTTCACAAAGACACTAAATAAAATTAAATTGCTATAATATTTTGTAAAATCATTCATGTATTATTTATAGATGTTTTCCTCCACCACCACCTCCTGGAAATAGATATTCTGTATGTTGTGGAAATGGCCATGTTCCACAATTAAATGGTCATGCTTCTTGTAATGGAAATGAAAAACAAGCTATTAGTTCAAAATGGAGAGAATTAGACTGCTTTACTCCTATGTTGTCACATTTTCCAAATGGCACCACAGAACGCCATTTAGATACAAAAGTAAGATTTTTCTTTTTTTCATTTCTAAATATTTTAATATGAAACAATTTTATAATTTTAATTTCTTTAAAATTTTGAAAACATGTGTAATGTTCTCTAATTATTAGATAAACAAAACACTAAAGAAAACTTGTAAATCTAAACAATTAGAATTATATTTAATAATATTATAATACAGTCGAGTCTGCATAAGTCGACACCCGGATAACTTGACACCATCGGTTAAGTAGTCAGTTTCTGTGGTCCCGGCCAACTTACATAGGCATTAATGTTAAAAAACTCCAGTTTACTCGACACCGTTTAACTCGTCACCACTGGATAAGTTAACATACTTTTTGCTGTCCCACACTCTGCTAAGTCGTCACCCCCTCCTGAAAAAATGAATTCACTCCGCACATGTGGTGTGAACTCATTTTTTTTTCAGGAGTGGAGTCGACTTATTTATTAATATATAATTAATATTATTAATATACATATTAATAAAAATGCCTTAACATTTTATGTATTTCTATGTATAAAACAATAACAGATAAACAAAAAGAAAATATACAATCTACATCAACGTCACACCAGAATCCAATATTGCATTTTCTCAAGCTAGAGGCATTAAGAATCCTTAGATGTTACTTGCCAACAATTGATAGTTGCAAAGATGATGTTTTAAAGGCGTTCGTGATTGTTGAAAAAGAAAGACAAGACAGTTAAGTGCTTAAAACAAACAACACTAAACGATTTTTTCAGTTTTTCATCTACAGAGTAATTGTAAATGGAGAACACAATGTATTGTAAGCCTATACTACTGTATAACGCACTGCTGCATTTTATTAACTGTAGTTTTGTGGGTTTTTTTTCCAACTTCACTTAGTCGTCACATCGGATAACTTGACACATTTCCACTTCCCCTTGGGGTGTTGACTTATGCGGAGTCAACTATAATTAGTTTTTTCAGTGTAATACTAAAAAAATTTAATCATAGTAAACTTTTCCCGAATTTATTAAAAATGTCTTAATATGGCAGTAGGAACCAATATTATCTAATAATAATTAACAAATAAATATACATAAATTTTATTAGATACACATTTGGAACTTAGTTTGATTATTGATTAATATTTTATTATTAAAAAATAATTGTATTGAAAAAATACTGACTTCAATAACATAGGATAGTATTGCAACATTGACGATGCTGAATCTTTTTAAAATAAAAATATATAAATCCTTAGATAGTGGAACAATTTGACATTCTTGATTTAAGAACAAAGTCTGATATAATGCAACCTGGTAACTTAGTGAGGTCAAAACTTTGGCTCGATAACTTTAGTTAAACAAAAAAGATAATTCAAAATTACAAATTCATACATACTTTTATTTTATATAAATATTAAATTATACATATATTGTGGCAAGTAAAGCTAGTATTAATGAAAACTTTTATATAATTCAAAAATATTTAAAATTATATCAAATTAAATATCTTTTGTATGAAATTTTTAAATATTTATTATAGCCATAATCATGAAATATTAGAGATTTATAGTTACATTCTTTGTTTATTATTTTTTAGTTTTGATAAACATGTTTTTAGAATCAGTGAATCAATTTAAGAAAAAATGAATTCTTTTTTTTAATCATAGTTTTATGGATTATTTTTACTTTTGGGAAATTACTTACTATTGTTTCTTATTGTTAAACTTCATGCTTTGCAAATTCAGAATTTAATAAAAAGTTGACATATATTATTTAGGGAGGATATCCTACTACCATTTGCAATGGTGGTAGCAATGGTATTACCCATCCTCTGCTTGCATATCAGAATGGGGTTGATAGTAATGCAAAAATTTCAGAAATTATTCCAGAAAGTTCTCAGGTATTTATAATCTGCTATTTTATATATGTATTTTCTTTTAATGATAAAATTTAAAAAAATTTTTATTTTGTTAACATTATTATCCAATCATCAAGTCAAAAGCTATGATTAGTTGTACACATTTTAGATGGATTGATGGATAGTTAACTTTTATTGGTGTAAGGGCCACTTTGTCCACACTGTGTCATAACTTATTTTGGTCTCCTTATTGAGTTATATTTTTTGACTTTGAAACTTTTTATGATACATCCTTGTGAGCACTATAGGGCAACAGAATATAATTGTAACAAATTTTGAAAATTGTGTGTTCAAACAAAAATATGATAGTGATTCATTTTGCATAAATTAGTAGTACTTTGTGTGAGTTACTTAAAATGAGTTAGTAGTGGAGGCATCAGAGATTCACGGGATGCCTCCAAAGCCATTACCTTAGAAGAAATAGAAGAGTTATTTTATTGAATGAAGTTGAATGAACTACAGATATAGTATAGTCTTTGATGTTTTCTTCTTTTGAATATGGAAAAACTTTATCTGGAAATTTTCTGACTGTGTATTACTTGATAACCTCAACATTCACTTGCATCACAGAAATACAATCTTTAAAATCCAATCACTTGTTCATCATCAATTTTTCTTGCCATTGCCTATTTATATTGTAACTTTGATTTAGGTTTGCTTGGTTCAAAAGTGCAATTTTACAGGAATGACAGTCTTTCCAATACCATATTGACTTTTGCTTCAAGATTATCATCAGTAATAGGGAGGTATTCTAATGGTATTTTCATCATTTGTGAGTTATACAAGGCTCTGTTGTATTTTATTCGCTGCTTCAGCAAAATGCATTATTGTGAAAATCTTTTACTGTAACTGGTTCCAGTGTTGTTTTGATGGTTTTTCAGAGAAAAACTATCAAAATTGTAAATTGCAAATGAAAATTATAAGAAATATCTTATGCTAGTATAAGGTAAATGTATGTCTAATAAACAATTTATTAATACAACAAAATATCTTTTCTCCTACTGCTATGTAGTGCTATTTGGGACATGATGACCCCTCTAGCTCATAAAGTAACCCATTTAAAGTGTTATTGATGCAAGATGCATAACTTATATAAAAAGCTTTGCCTAAAGATAATATTTTGAAATGATGAAAGTACTTGTTAGTACTTAAAATCTTTTCAAGTAAATAACTTTAATATCAAAAGACAGTGTAGTTTATTCTTAACATTTTATAAGTTTTTGTTTGAACATAATTTTAAAAATTTTGCCATATTCATACTCTGTTCTCTGTAGAGCCCACAGATTGCAAAATGGTACAAATTTAAAGGTAAAAAACAACTCAGTAGATGGACCAAAATATATAAAGATTACCATAGGTTTGACCTGGTAGTTAGGTGATGTTACTTATTAATTTAAAAATATATTAATATTAGAAAAAAATCCTATATTAAAAATTTTTTATTTATCTTTTTCAATATTTATGATTAATATCACTTATTATAAGTCTTTAATTTAAAAAATTTCTGTGATATTAGAAATATTATTTTTCCATTTTTCAATGAATACAGTGGAGTACTATTTATGTTTCACATTTATACATCCATTTCGGTTGGTTTTAAAACATTCCTATTTCTTTCAATAGTGAAGCATTTTTCTTCGTATTCTTCATAACTTGCCGCAATTTTATTTGATATTATTTTGTTTGTGCATCTAAATTCATTGAGTTTCATTTATACATCATTTACTCTATGTTGACAATAATGGATATTGCAGTGATTTTTTAAAAAACATACATAGAATTTCTAGAACACATTTTTTATTCTATTCTCATAATCATCTCTTCACATTTCAAGAATTAAATGGCATAAAATTGATCACACAAAGTATATTGTCTTTTATAAAGGAAGATTATTTGCAATGGGTATGACGCAATCACAATGTAGGGGAAATACATATTTGCAGTACCTTGCGACAGCAAGAGAGCTAGTAAGCAATGTTCCTTTAACTAAACAAGTTTATTTCAGTAACTATTTCAATGTATAATACTTAATGATTATAATGTAGAACTTATAATTACTCTCAATAGACATTCTAAAAAACTTTGTAGAAGGAAATATGCCATGTATTACCCAGTGACACTTGAGTCTTGAATAGACAGAATTTAGTATTGTTAAATAGGTATATGAATTATATCTACTTGACCATTGATCATTGCAATTTCAAACAAAAGAAGTGTGCAATAAAAAGGTTTTACTGTTTTTTTAAATAAAAACATAAAGTAAAAGATAAGCATTAGAACATTCATTAAAAGCTATAACATTGTAATTGTCATAAAACCATTAAATCTGCATCTTGTAATGCACATTCAAAAATAATTGTATTTGATTTTTTGCCCGAGGATGGTAGCTATAAGTTATTGAAAGTTCTAGTGAATACATCTAAAATCTAAAAAATCGCAATTTGTAATGCCACAACACTGAAATGTTAATTATTTTATTTATCATGTGTTAAACTGCATTGGTTCTTGAGTGATGTGTAAACAGTGTTCCATTGTATTTTGTTTGAATTTTTGAAAATAATCATGCAAATAATTTTATTCTATAGTATCCTTTTTGTCTGTTAGCATTATTACTATTAGTTTGTTTTATAAAATTTTGTAGATGACACATATATAATTTATTTACTTTTTAACATTTATCTATTAATTCACTGCCTATCTAAATTTGCATAAGTAGAATTTTACATACATTAAAGAATATACATACTATTATATATACCGTATTAGCCCGAATATAACGTGATATTTTTCGACCATTTATTTTCCGTTAAAAAATCGACTCGCGCTAAATTCGGGGTTTAAGTAATGGAATGTAATATAAACAAGGACATTTTCCTACAGAGATTGAAACGCGACTGAACGTCAGACCTAGCTCGACCGACCACTTCAAAACAACCATGTGATCTAGTTAGTAGGCCTGCGCTTTTGTTTGCATAGCGCTACTATAGTAAGGCTATGTTTCCGCTTGTTCGAAGTTCATTAGTCACGTGATTTTTCGACCGCCTTTTAGTCACGTGGGCTCTCACAGACGCCATTTTTTATCTTAAAATTGTGAAATTTTTGGCTTTGCTGGAAAAATTATTATTACATCTTTCTTTTCTTTCTTTTCTCTACTTTTAAACAATGTAAAATATTTGTACATTGACAAAAATGCTTTATTTGTGTCGAATTTAATGTAATTTGATACGTAAAACGCAAAAAATAAACATATCAAATTTCAACTCGCTGTAATTTATCTCATGTTTCACCGATTGCCATCGGGTTTGTTTGTAAATGGGGAAGAAATATGACTCATTCAAGTTAAGTCAGTAGAAATTTCGTACTACTGCGAGAAAATTTGTCAATAGACCCGCTTTACCCCCTAACGCGAAAGTCAATAAACGCTAATTGTTTTATAACCCTATTTTCAAATGCTTCTTTCGGAGTTGTAAATCGACCAATTGTCTAAGTTTTTATTTTGTTTTACTCAGAAAAATGTTGTGTTTAAGATTTAACAGATATTTTCTTTACATTTTTACACATGAATTTTATTTTTAATTTTTTATGTGATATAGTCGTGTGTTAGGCTTAACTCGATCATTGACATGAATGTAACCTGTGTTATTAGCAATAAATACCTAAATAAATGCTTATCTGATTGAATTTTACTTTCTTTGAATTCTTTTATGAGTATTATTTTTTTTTTTCTAAATATCTTTATGAAAATTTTGGAGTCGCATTAAATTCGGGGTTGCGTTATATTCGGGCTAATACGGTAATTTCTGTTGTTGTTTTTTTCTTACTTTTATTACCTAGAATATACTGTATTTAACTTTCATATGCTTAAAAAATTGTTATTTAGTTTTTTAAGAATTAAAAATTATAAAGATATTATACTTATTTATATTGCTCAGTAATAACAAAAAAATACTTTTGTTTTCTTTTTAATAGAATAATTTTTATTTAATTATTATATAAATTCATTAATTAATGGAATTTAATTTCTTATTATATACAAACTTTTAATTAAAAATAAATAAATATTCAATATATTTTATATAGAATGAATCAGAAGAAAATGATATGTGCCTTCCAGTCTCTAAAAATCGTCTTCGTTATACAGTAAAAGATTGCTGGGATTCTGAAGATTGGAATGATATAAATGAAATACAGGCTTCTAATTCTCACCAAGTTGATGATATAAATTCCAAACTGCAAACAAATCATCAACAGAATAAATCTATAAGTAAAGACAATATAGTATTGGAAGCTGAAACATCAACACAACATGAAAATAATTCCATTAATCACAAAGAGACAGATTCCAAAACTAACTCAGAAATGAGATCCCACACTCAGAGTCTCACATCTCTCACATCATCTCATTGCCAAGCAGAAGATACAGATGAAAAAAATAATAGTAGCAACAAACCTCAAGTACATGCTCCCTCCCCTGCACCAAATATATATGACTCCTCATCTGTTTGTGCTATGAACGATTTCAGTGAAATGCAGTCTTCTACTGATCCAGAATCTGCAGATAATTGTAAGTCATCTGCTTCCACACTACAGCCAAAGTATCCTCATTCAGTCACTCCCACTGGCAGCATTCTCCTAATGTAAAAATAATCTGATATTGGCCTACAAAGAGAGACACCTCTCCCTTATTATTCAGATCAGGTCTTTTTTGATAGAAGCGGGTATTTTTTACAAGCTGTTTTATATTTATGTTAGTAAAGATGTACATGCGTTTATGTCATTAATACATTTTTACTATCTGACTCTATATATGATTTTTTCCTTATCCTATAAATAGTAATAACAAGAATTGCCAGATAGTTGTTTTCACAACGATATTAATTTTCAAGATTTACAGAAAGAAGAAAATTTGAATTTGATTGAGTAACACCATCTTACAAGGCATACTACACATATTATTATATTGAATTTTATGCTTCTGAACTGCTGTATGAAATCTGACTGTGAATTTTAAAGAAGCAGCTTTTGTTTTGATACTCAGGGAAATGAATAATTGATGTCATTATGGTCCTATATTGGTACAGATGAATAGAACATAACAGAAAAGGACAATATTCTGTTTGTGGAATTTCAGCATTACTTGGTTACATTCCACAATCCTTTATATGAAAATTAAATAATAAAATATCTGTGAATTATGATTTAAGAAACTTATATTTTAAAATACAGTACATGAAGGGGAAGGAGATGTACTTGATAATAAGGTTAGTAGTAAAGCTATCTTTTTGTTTGTAGCTTAAACTATTAATAGAAAGAAGAAAATTTCCATTTCAATTAAATCCAATTAATTGGTTTTTAACAAAGCATATTGTACATGATGTAAAAAGTTTTTCATATTATTTTATGTATTGTATTTGCACTCAGTCTTTTGTTAAAAAAATTATGCAATGCACTCTTAATTTTATATAGTTTTACATTAAAAACTTTTAAGTAAATGTAGATAACACATAGATATTTGTCATAGTTGAAACTCAGTTATTTAGTTGATTACTGGTAATTTTTAAAAGTTAGACTTTTGTAAAATATGTCATTCCAAAGTTCAAATGATAGCATTCAGAATATGTTAAAAATAGAATAAATTTTTATTCTAAAACCATATGACATGGAAATAATATAATGATTTAATGCTGAATGGATAATTAAGGATTTATTATATTTGTTTTCTCTATCTTAAACATAAAATTCCTTTATTGTGCCAAGTTTATTTCTTAAGTCAAAATATACATTTATTAAGAAAAGAATCTGGTATTCATTTGCACAAACATTTAGTTTCTAACATATTGTTCACATTTCCTCTTTTACTTATCTCTTATCATAACTCTTTTTCCTTTCTTATTTATTAGAAAACAGACTCAAAATTACAAACCAAAAAGAAAAAATTCTAAAATAAATTTTAACCCGCTCTCTTATTTGGCACTTCTTGTTATATAATGAAAACCTGCTGAATTAGAAACAGTAGGTAAATTGGCAGTTCCTAAATTGTGTGCCAGTGTTCTTAATCAGCTGCTGATGTTATTGAGGATAAACAGCAGCAGAAAAAAGATGAATTATTAGTTCCAAAGTTTGCATGATGCTCCAGTTTATATTGTTCTGGATCAGCTCAACATTGTCGAAATATTTATCTGTGCCAATTAGTATATTGTTGCTTATATTGTTGCTTTTGTTAATATAACAAACTTTGCTTTCTTTATTTTTGGTAATTTTAATTAAAAAAAATGACAAAGAATATATTAAAAAGTATTATCATCATTCAGCTTCAGTTGTTTAGTGATATTATTAGATTGTTTTTTGATTTTCTTCTACTGATTAAAATTATTGTCTGTTCTATCATAAAAAGTATTCTTTGTTCTTTTTACAGTTAGTATTTTTATTTTACAGTATTTATATCTTAAAAAACTGTTAAGTAATAATGATTCTATGTCAATATAGACAACATCATTTTTATCGATGGCAGAAAAGTTCACTGTTAATTTCTTCAATAATCTAAAGTTTATTGTTTCTTTTAAAGCCATACATGTATGTTAAAATATCAGGGATATACTTCTGTTTGTTTCTACCTCATTCTTATATGTTTCATCAATAAATTTTCTTCTCTGATTTAGCACTTTTTTTTAATCTCTGATATTACATAGCTAGGTTTGATAAATTGGGACATTTTTTATGGTAATTTCAGATATGAAAAGAAAATACCGACAATGCTTTTGTTTGATAAATTGTACATTATGGCTAGATGTATTCATTTAGAAACCATTTATAAGATATGGATAGTGGAGCACTGCACTGTATATTATGCAATGTTTAGATTAAAGAAAAAGTAAAGAAATATTAATATGTCAATTAAAAACTGTGCTATGCAGATAAATGTGGTGTATTATTGACGCATAGAGTGTACGTTAAATGTAGAAGAGTAATTAATGGATTCATTTTTTAATTTTTAATTTATATTCAAATTATCATCTTTAGTTGTTAGTCAGATATCAGAAAAAGATCATTTTAACTAGTTTGAATTTTAAAAAAATATTTTAAATATAAAAAAAGTTTTGAATTATCTTTAATATAAGATTCTTTTATTGTGCCAACACTAGCACCTTTGCAAACAGTAGATAATGTTGAATAACACTATCTTAAAAATTAGAAATAATAATAAACGTTTTGATATTCTAGCTTTTGTACAATTTTTATTTCTTCTTACTTTTTTATGGCATTTAAAAAAAAAGGTAATAAGAAATAATTTTATTAATTTTGTATTGTAAAGAATATATCATAGTAAAAATGGGTGTGAAGTGGCTAATGTCTGTATTAAAGAATGTATGTTGCCTAAAAGTAGCCTGAAGGATAGAGATTTCTTCTTTCTTTATAATTTGGATCATGATAAAATTCACCTTGTGTAAATTTAAAAAAAAAAAAAAGCTTTCTGTGACACCATTTCATCAATAAACAATGTCCAATTAAATGTTTAGTATCACTTTTAGGTAAAGGAAGTAACTAAGTTGCAGATATTTTGGATAATTCTAGTAAAATATTAGATTTATATCCTACAAAAGATACAACATAAGTACAATAGTAATAGCATATAGCATTATGATGCTATTAATGTGGATGTGGAAAGTTAACAATAAACATGCAGTAAATTGTCATTAGCAATTAAGACCAAACTGATAGAGGATATATATTCACAGAATTTTTGCTGCATAGCACAAAATTTTTCTACATTCTTTGCTTTGGTAACATTCTCAGTATGTGCTGTTCCATATCCAGAATGGTCTGCTTTTAGAATTGGGTATATTGAAAAATAAGAGCAGTGTTTGTTTTTTCTTTAAAAGTTGCTGTAAGTGTAATGGTCTCTCATATTCACCCTTTCACACCTTATTTCCTAGTGCCTTTACAGCAAGATTCCATGGAGTAGAAGAAAATTTAAGAAAAAAGAAAAAAAAAGAAAAAAATAAAGATTAAGGAGAAGATATTGGATCATAAATGTGTTTTCAGTATTAATTCAGATGTACAAAGTAATTCTGAATTGATAATAAAACAATGTTTTAAGTACAAAAATGTTAAAAAAGAAGAGTTGAAGATGAGTCTGCAAATAGTCTCTTGCTGGTCAACTTATCATAAGCACAGTGTGGGTAGGGTAGTATATGATTGGCCTATTTCTTTCACTTTTAAAAGTTGAAGGGAAGGAATGATTTGAGTAGAGCCCAGTGAGGGTTTTTTTAGGGCAGTGGGAAATTTTTTTGACCTACCTCATTATTTTTGTACTATCGGTGTAAGCCTAGAGGGTTTTATACTCAGGGAGCTGTGAATAAATAAATAAATCCCCCTCTTGGCTGTTACCATTCTTGTGTAATTAATATGTCGAACTTGGGTTGATGTGTATCGTAGACACATGGGCATTGGCGATGTATATAATATCCAATGATTCTATAGTACATATTTTGTGTTATGGTAATGTCCAACAGTTTTGTCCTCTAACCTTAGGCTACAAGTTTAATACATGCTAATTTCTTTGTATGTTTCGACTATTGCACATAATAGCTTATGTTACTAATTCTGAATGAAAAGTAATGTATGCTCAAATAATGGTAATCATTGCTGTTTGTATCCATAACTACAATATTTTATTGTGTACATTGAGACTGAGCCATATAATGTGTAACACATTGATTTCTGTAAGTGGTTGCTGTCAAGATGTAACAGTTCATCATCCAATGCCTTGTCAGACATTTTCACAATGTAAATATATGTAAAATCACATTCTTATGCAGTCTAATTTTGTATGTCATTCCACTTTATCTCACATTCTGCCTGTTTCCTCTCCCCATATTCACATAATGAAATTTCTAAACAGTACAAAGTAGTGTGCTGCTAGACTAAATTGAAGCAGCGTAGGATTGTTCATGTGAAAAGTTTAGAACTTCCAGATGTAAGTATCAGTAAAAAGTCTTCACAATAATATCTAATATATATATTTAAAAGCTTTTCCAATTTCTAAGTGGATATTATTTCCAGAAAAAATTATTTACTAGTGTTTAGTATTATAGTTTGCAAATAAACTGATATCTATGTATATAAATATATATAAATATATTCAATCTTATGTTCATATTGATTTTGGTTATTATACATTTGAAACAAAAAATTTTAAATTATTTCTTCCTGACATAGTTTTATGAATTTTTATAATTGACATAAGAATATTTTAAAAAATGGAACTGTAGTATTGATAGAATTACATTCGGATTTTAAAGTATTGTATTTAAATGCATGCAAATATGCAGTGTCTGGATGAAACTAAAGCCAAGTTGCTCGACAAAACGACATAAATTGCATTCTGGTGCTTATTATGTTTACAAATACACAAATATATATATTTTTATTCGTTTATAAAATATCTGCATTGGTTTGAAGCTCAAAATAAAATTGCATTGCATAAAACTATCATTATATAACTTTTTATGTTGCAGCAAATGTTTCTTTCTGTATGACTAAATTCTTTTATGTGATGATTTATTAGTTAAATTTTGTTTGTTATTAAATATAAATACCACTTTCTTAATTAAGTGGTTGGGTTTTTTTAATAACTACCTCAGTATCCTCCTGGTACCAAATGGAATTATGCCATTTGCCAGGGAATGTTTTCTGGTTATTATATAAAAAAATTATAATTTTCATTTTTTAAGAAAATTAGTTTTTGCATCACATGATATTTTGTATAATTTACTTTATATGCCATTTTTTAAGACCACAGAACAGAATTTTTTAAAGGAAGGTAATTTAATATTTCAAATACAGAAAAATCTTTTAAAAACAATTTAATATAATAAATATAACCAAATTTATCTGGAAAATATTTATAATCATTTAAATCATGGATAATAAATTGATGTTTTTATACAGACTGAAATTGAACAAATATTCAATTTTATGTAATTACTCTTTCTGGTTTTCTTTGGAATTTTTAAATGGCATTAAAGTGAATATTCACACATGACTTCCATTTGTATATCTTTATTCACCTGTAAAAATTCAAACATATGATTAGACAATCTGTTAAACTACTTGCTGTTGGAATGAATCCAAAATATGGCCTTATTTGAAAACAGTCTTTATATTTTGAAACAATTGTTTGGACGTAATTTTTCTCATAAGTGTCATCTGTGCATAAACTATTCATCAAGTTTGCCTTCAAATTTAAGCTGTCTTAAAAGAATCAGTATATTTTCTCCATCCAAATTACCATTTTGAAAATCATTGGATGCTACTAGCAGTCACTCAATACCATTCATTCCCCTGGCAAGTGGCAGACAAATTTTTCCAGCTTTATTGGAATCTAATGATTATTTTTTTATACAGTATATTAAATTACATAAATTGTAGTAAGTATGTATAATGATCAATTCATTCATAATTATTGTCATCTTTTCAAACTTTTTGTAACACTAGAACATGACAAAATTGTCTTTGAAATCTCTGTGGAAGTTTTTGTCCTTATATAATAAAGACTCCATCCACTAAAAAACCAATTGTCTTTGCAGTTTTTAATTATTTTAATATCTCATTTAACGTAAGAACACCGTTTGCTTTTTATAATTGTTTTAATAGTCACTGATAGACTTAATAACTTTAATGTGATTTAATTGTTTATTTTAAATATTTATAATACTAATAATAATTTTATGCCCTAACACAACATTTGAACGTTAACCATATTCAGGGCGGGCTACGGGGAAAAGTTATTAGTAGCGCTGCAAAATATTTGCAAAAAATAATTTTATAAATCAAATGTTTTTGGAAATTTGAAAGTGCGGGGTCTGAGCTAGCCTTGGCCATATCATGTCGTGACTTAATTTAAATATTGGATATCTAAGCCCATCAGATCAGAGATGAAATTTATATGGGCTGAATAAATTTTGATTTATCATCTTTGTCTAAAATAAATCACTTGTTTTTACTATTATTTTTTCGTTTTTGGCCTTTCCGCCCTGAATACACTGTTTTTTTTTTCCATACCCATCGTGGCATGGGAAAAAAATCGCTCTCGCCTCAATCTTCTGCCCTCGCTTTTTTATGATTGGAAAAAATAGCATTAACTAGACATTTTGACTGGAATATTTTTCTTCTGAAGTATTAATATTTAAAATTGATTATTTACGAGATTAATATTAATATATTTAACTTAAATAGATTCTCCGTAAAATAACATATGGAATCGTAATAATTTTCCCCGGATAATTCAGGTGTAATTTTATTTCACATCCTTCATTATATTGTCTGATCACATTGCAGGCCAGATTAATCCAAACCGTAATGAACAAATGTTACTACAATAGATTCCCGATTATTCCAGGTAATGGTAAACCGAGAAAGTACTTGAGATATCAAAAACTTCGACCACATCAAAATACTTGGTACAAAATAAGAGAATACTGTTATACAATTAAAGTCTGATGAATTGTAATCATAAATCTTTTTGAAAATTCGTATTGTTATGAGCAGCTACCGGAATAAATTATTTTTATAAAACTTTTATAAATACTTTTCCTGTAGGCTACCGCTCATCACCCGGTCAATATTCGTAAAATGAATTATTCTGCAGTTCATTTAGGCCCGTGCACAGGAGTTTTAAAAGAATGGGAAATTAATAAACTATATTTTTTCATAATTTTTATACAGATACAGACAGTAACACAATACAGTAGAGCAAGGAGAAACTGAACTAGTACCAAAGTTATATAAATATACTGTGATTAAACTGTCTGAATTGGCAAATTTATCCACAACCTCCTCCCTAGACACATTTATTATCTCTTTGGATGTTTAACAAACCAGGGCCTTTCACTACCGTGGAATTTTTAAGATGTGTTTTTAGCGATCTTTTTGCTGTCGCTATGTTTAGGCAAAACGGTTTGGATTGTTAAAAATTTTTGTTACACCGAAATACGTTACACCAGGGTAGCTATTTTAAATAAGCGTCTAGCCCGAGCGAGCATTAATTCTATATTATGCCGCTACGGCAAACAGTGTCAATGGCGGGGATTGGATTTGTGTCGGTTTTGTTTTCGGTTGGCGGTGAGGAAATATTTTACTAATCTACAGCGGATTGTCCGTCGCATAAAATGGAATGCGGTGAGTGTAATTTGAAATATAATCATAAGCAAAGCTTAAATAGACATATTAAAGCGAAACATTCTCAAGGCTTAATCTATATACTTATGCATATTACAAAACGTTCAATTACTAATAACAATAGCATTTCTGTCAGTGGGAGAATATCAAATTTTAAGTCCCTCTATGTTTTATTTTATTCATAATTCCATCTCATAACCTTACATAATCTTATTTTTTACGGAAAAATTCATTAAGCAAGATGTCTATCCATAAATTTAATTTATTTTCACTTTTTAACTAATACAAATTACGAATAAAGCATTCATAATTTGAAACTATGACCGGAAACTGACGCAAATCCAGTTTCCGCCATTGACACTGTTCGCCATAGCGGCGTAATTTAGAACTAATGATTTCTCAGGGGCTAGACCCAAGGCCCTAGAATATAAGGTTACCTCATACAGTCGGTTTAATCCATTCAGACCTAATGCTTTTAGAAATTAAGTGTTTTTGTCTAGGAAACACGTGAAACGTTACACTTTCTGGGGATACTATAGATTACCACCTATGGAATTTCGGGACTTTGAGTACATATTTGAACTCAGGGGACCGAGACGAGTTCAACGATATCCTACTTTTGGACCGGAGACGAAAAATAAGAAAGTTATCGTACCTTTTTCCGGCGATAGCGCGATGATCCGGAGTCGCGTCGCTCTCTCCGCTAAGCCTATCGAGTGTTTAACAGGCAGTCCAGCACAAGGACCATATACTACAAGGATAGCCAGATCTCTATTCTACAATGTTAGCCAGGAATGCGAAGTTAGTGACGTCAGCACGAGACCTGACCTCTGCTTACGTATAGCAGCGTGTGCACGTGTTTAGTTTTCGCTTTAATATTCGTCCAATTTTGTTATTAACGAAGTGATTTATTTTAATACAGTATTTCTGTAATTGTTTATTTGACTAAGTTATTTATAAGGTAAGATGATTTAAATATAAGTCATTAAATATTTAAAGCTATATTTTTATGTTTAGGTGAAAGACAAAATGCCGGGTACTAGGTGTTCTGTGTATGGTTGCAATAATAACCTTGTAGTAAGGAGAAAGTTGGGTGTACTATAGATTACCACCTATGGAATTTCAGGACTTTGATTACATATTTGAACTCAGAGGACCGAGACGAGTTCAACGGTACTCTATTTTTGGACCGGAGACAAAAAATAAAAAAGTTATCATACTTTTTTTAATGCTCTCACGAAGACGGCACCATAGTTGCTAGTACTGCCATCTTGCGGTAAAGTGTGCAAACCATGACGTCGGACTACGGTCATCTCCAAGAGGGTTAAACACGCGATACGAGAGCGGAGAGAGCGACGAGACTTCCGATCATCGCGCGATCGCCATTTCGGTTAAATTAAGTTACTTATGGCAGCGAACATGGCGGCCGTTCCCACTGTTCGTGCTCCCGACTGACCTCCCGGAGGGGATCCGCCGGCAGGCCGCCATGTGCTAAACGTCACTAGTTATTGATTCACGGTAGTTCTTGAACAAAGTAAAAACAAGGGGGAAAACGTCTACTAAAGGCAATTTTAACAGCAAGCGACGCGACTCCCGATCGCGATAGCGAGGCCGACTTAGCGGAGAGAGCGACGCGACTCCCTATCATCGCGCGATCGCTGGAAAAAAGTATTATAACTTTTTTATTTTTCGTCTCCGGTCCAAAACTAGGGTATCGTTTAACTCGTCTCGGTCCCCTCAGTTCAGAAATATACTCAAAGTCCCGAAATTCCATAGGTGGTAATCTATAGCATCCCCCATAATTTTATTAAATACAGTAATAAAACTTTAATGTTAATATACACATATCGACATTACATTACATATTAAACATAAAATTTTACAATGCAATGCAAAATATATTACGCCTACTGTATATCATATTTAAAAAATGATGACGTGTATCACTGTCTTTTAAATATAATCATTTTTGTAAACATTTGTCTTGTGCATCTCTAATCTTAATACAGTAGAGCGTCGTTATCCGACTCAATTGGGGACTGGGGTTGGTCGGATAAGTGAAAAAACGGATAACCGAAAAGTATGAAAAAATACATTATTAGTATAGTACATCCCATGTAATTAGTATATCGCTATTAACCTACTTCGCGTTGAATTTTCATCGATGTTAAGCCTAACAAAATTTTTTTTTAAATAATAATCGTCGCTATTATATCGTTAAAAATTATTTCTTTATTTTGCACAAAATAAATACAGTACTCTTAAATCATCTTACCTTATAAATAACTTAGTCAAATAAACAATTACAGAAATACTGTATTAAAATAAATCACTTCGTTAATAACAAAATTGGACGAATATTAAAGCGAAAACTAAACACGTGCACACGCTGCTATACGTAAACAGAGGCCAGGTCTCGTGCTGACGTCACTAACTTCGCATTCCTGGCTAACATTGTAGAATAGAGATCTGGCTATCCTTGTAGTATATGGTCCTTGTGCTGGACTGCCTGTTAAACACTCGATAGGCTTAGCGGAGAGAGCGACGCGATTCCGGATCATTCTTATTAGATTGTCTGCTATATTTAAGTTTCTTTTGTAGCCGTTCACATTTCTGTCATGTTAAAATTAACATTTTACGCACCTTCTTTCGAGATGGCAAACAATATGTGTGATCACGAGAGACTGATACTTCATATTCTATCTTTGCAATTTTTTCTTTACAGGCTTATACTGGCTTTACAGGCTGTACTGTATATTGAAAAATATAAAACAAAAAAATATATATTCGGGTTACATATTTTACATAAAGTAGGCCTATACATTAGAAAAAGAAGTCCAAAATTTTCTTTTGCTTCACAGCTGACTCTCGTTTTTTTGCCGCTAAATTTCGCACATGTTTTAAAAACAGCAATTGGATAGCGTCGTTAAATAAAATTAAGTCTCGTTTAAATACCGGCCTCCCTTTCATGGTCGAGCCAGTGTTGCCAGCTAAAACACGCAAAAATTTAACAAAATAATATTAAAGTAGCCAAGACATAGCGAAATATTGTAGCGCCATACTAGCGGGCATTTGAATTTGCCGACTAGAATGCGGTCGGTTAACCGATGTGACTGTTGATCGGGGGTCGGATAACGATGCTCTACTGTACTTTTATGACATCATCTGAAGGAATATATAGACCACCTTGATCTTTTGTAAATATTAAGAATGATCAAATTTTAAAATATTTTGCAGATTATTCATTGTATCTTTATTATTATGTAAATCTTGCTTTTCTATATTTTTGATTAGAAGTGCTAAATGGAAGGATATCTGTAGAGTTCAATTGACTATTAGCTTTTAGAGATGGAAAAACTCTAGCTAACACTTCCTATATGCTGATCTAGACTGCAATGCTGTGGGATTGTTGTTATTGCCACTTGTATTTCTAATTGCAGAAAAAAAAATAATAACTCAATGTGATCTTGGCTGAATTTTTTTGTTAGAAGATAATTTAATAATGGCTTTTCACTTCAAACATAGTGATTTGCTATTTGTTCTATATTTTTTAAATTAATTATTAGACCAATTAGACTGTTCAGTAAAGCCAGGACTACAATCAATATAAGAAGACCATTTCTGTAGAGAACTAGTAGCAGATAGTTTAATAACCCGTCTTAGATACTTATATACCTTACTAGAATTTAAAGCAAACTTTTTAACTTCTGGATATTCATTGCCTTTATTACCAAAAGCTGATGTTTTAATAGATGACGAAGCAGTCCATTAAAGCTATTTTCTATCATTATAGCATCGGATTTACAAAACATTTCTCCGAGCCTTTGAATAATGTTTGTTGAATTGACAATCTTATTTGAATTTCTTTTATTAGATTGTCTGCTATATTTAAGTTTCTTTTGTAGCCGTTCCCATTTCTGTCATGTTAAAATTAACATTTCACGCACCTTCTTTCGAGATGGCAAACAATATGTGTGATCACGAGAGACTGATACTTCATATTCTATCTTTGCAATTTTTTCTTTACAGGCTTCTGAAATAGGGTCTTTAGATGTTCGCTAAGCCATTTCTTAAGAAGGGATTCGTCAGCGAATTGGAAACCTGACAAGAAAAAGTTTTATTTTAAATTTCACTATCACAAGAATAGTTCGACACAAGTTCGACACTTTTATTAAATTAATCTTTAAACATTTTATTAGACATATAGTGTAAGCAAAATTAATAGTTACAACTTACTTGCGAAATGAAATTCCCGAATCTTTCTTGGAACTGTTGGTACAATTGATAGCGGCACAAAAATGTGGCATGATTATGTCTTAAGATCCTCTTTGCTATAGAGCTAGTAGAAGGAATCTTTTCCCCTTCCACTAGCTTTACTAGTGGAAGGGGAACATTAGTTCTAAACTACACTGATAGGTGGAGCTATCACCAATGAATACGCTGGAAATATACAAATTTGACGGATATCAAATGTTAAGTACCGAGAATTTCTTCATACATCTCATCTTTGTAAATAGCGCGTTTGCAAGAATGCCAGAGTGCCAGAAAAAGCTTTGTTAGTGAAGCTGTTTTACAGAGACAACGAATCAGCATCCATTACTTTGCGAAAATTCCGAAATACATGGAAAATGTAAAGAATGCAAAAGGTCCCTTAACATATGCAGAGCAGCTAAGGCTAGTCAAGCAATATGAAGAAACTGGGAAGTTAGAGGATCAACAAAGAGCCCTGTGCTGATGCTGTGGCATCTGAAATGGAAGAACTCGCGTCTCAAGCAGATATAGGGATAAGTAGCGTTCGTGAAGTTGCAATGTAGTTAGTCTTACTTGCATTCACAGTAAGCATTATCCTTCATGGTATTCTAAATTTGTATCCCTACACATTGCAGACATGCTACGAACTTTTACCAGCAGATGCCGCACAATGAGAAACGTTTGCCATGTGAGCTTTGTCCAAAATTGCAGAAGAACCACAGTAGTTGTTTAATGTGTTGTGGACAGTTGAAGCACATTTTTTTCTGCACGGAGATGTGAACACCCACAATTGTTGCATATGGACGACCTCTAATTCCCATGAATACATGCAGCAACCACTGCATTCCTCAAAGGTGATAGTTTGATGTGGCTTCTCTGGTTCTTCATTGATGGACGCGTTTCTTTGAATCGCGTTGCCCAGTGAAAGACTGGATAACCTGTACAGTGAATGCAGAACATTGTTTGACACTCCTGCGTGAGCATGTGATAACGTCTTTGCAAGAAAGGAATGCGCTGTCTATGGAAACATTTGTGCAAGATGAGGCAATCTCTCACATTGCTAAACCAGTACAGACATTCCTGATCAACACCTACTACCTGTTAAGACGGAATCATTAGTAGACACTACAAGATCTACTGTGACCTCCTCGGTTTCCAGATTTGACACCTGTGTATCTAATACTGCATTGTCTAATATCAATATTTAAATAAGAACAAGTTTCCCACAGAAAGTACTCCCGGTAAGCACCGTCTTTGGAAATCACTTGAATGTTGCATTGCCGAATCTCTTCAAACCAAACCATTTGACACTTTATTTTTATAGAAAATTAGTTGAATTTTTCAACTAAAGTATCAAGTGAGAAAGTTTTTAAAAAGAAAATATATCCTCGATTAATAAAACCTTTTTTCTTGTTAGAATTATAAATACAAAATTGAAAACAGACCATATCTCATCAGTTACAGACTTTTATTCGTAAATATCCAATAATCAGTTATTTTCAATAAAATTTCATCTAATATGATGATTAAAATACAACATTTTGATCTGACGGCATTATTGAAAAATAGTAACTTATATTTTATTCTTCCGTAAATATGTGTCAAATATCAAAAAATCCTCTTTATCGAAAATGATAGGAAAGAAATCTCAACCAAGCGTGATTTTTTATACATATTTTGACTATAGCTTGTCGGCCTAGCATATCGGAAACACTTGAAATATATAAATTGATTATACGTCAGGAAACATTCTCCTCTTGTCAAAACGAATGCCAGATTTGTCATTTTAATGTCAACTTCCACGCATGAAAGATTATTTTCAACAATATCATAAACTATAAGTCTATGTTCAAAATATTACTTTAAACTTAGACTTTCATGTTTATATTCTAGTGTTTTATGTTATACATAACTTATTTTAATAATAAATAAATAAATTTTATATAATTAGCTTAAAAATAAACATTTTAAAAATTTTAGTATAATGTTTTAATGTACAGTATATATTTATATATTATTCACAATTTTAGCTTCAATTTTCTAATAATTTTTTTGTTCTATATAACTTATTACATAAAAAATAATTTTTTAAATAAAATAAATCAAGAAGTTATTCGTAAATTCAAAGAATTAATAAGCTTTAAAATTTGATATCACTATTCTCAGTTCAATACAAAGTAGAAAAACCTTAAATTAATATTGTTAAAGTCGATAATGAAATACTCCTGTAACAAAAAGATATAATAAAAAAACTAAAAATTTGTTCTTGGTTTTATAAAGCAGTGATTCTCAAAGTGGGGGTCGCGACCCCAAGAGGGTCGTGAAAAAATATTTGGGGGGTCACTGAAAAATTGATGCCAGATCAATATTTTTCAAATATTTTATAAATTTACTATGGATTCATGTTTAGAAATAATAGAAATAAAAAAATATGTAAAATAATTTTTATTTAAATAAATTGCATATATAAATAATAAAAACAATATAAATATTTAAATACGAGCCTAAATATAATATTCATAAATTTGTGCGCTATTGGGGAATGCCCGAGTTCCACTCTCCGCCTAAACTATGATAGAACAGCGTTGTCATTTGGAACGGTGTTCGCTAGCAGCGTTGCGTCTGTAGGCAAGTCGAGTTAGAAATACAGTAGAGCGTCGTATCCGAAAACCGATCAACCGAAAGCGTTTCAGTCGGCAAATTCGAATTTCCGCTAGTGCTGTGGCGCCACAATATTTGGCTATGTCTTGGGATACTCCGATATTATTTTAGTTGATATGCGTTTTTAGCTGGCAACACTGGCGCGACCATGAGAGGGACTTAAGGACGCGCCAGTATTTGAACGAGACTTGTTTCCCATCGTGAGTGGTAAGTTTTGCTTGTTTTTCTGAGGACTGTATTGTGCTGAATCGGAACGTTTTGAGACTAGATTAACTTCCGAAATATAATGTTTTTTGTTTTTATATTTTTCAATATATTTATTTTGTTTGTGGAAAATAAAGAAATAATTTTAAAAAAAATTTCGTTAGTCTTAACATTGACAAAAATTCAACGCAAAACGACACGCAACGGAGAGAAATTTCAACATAGATTAATTAAACAAAAGAAATTATCTCCTCCTGAATTTAAATTAACCCCCCTCCCTCCGGGATGTTTTTCTACACACTCATTCTTCGGGGGTCCTTTGAAATTTTTAAGTGCAAAAGGAGGTCGCGGACCAAAAAGTTTGAGAAACGCTGTTATAAAGTAGCAGCAAGACTAATACAAAATTTCTATTCAAAAATTATGCCGGAGAGATAAAAGAATGATTTACTTTCGTTTTTATGATACCACTCGATTGTGGCCTACTTCAATGTTCTGGAGAAGTAAATGTTCTTGAG
Source organism: Centruroides vittatus (assembly GCF_030686945.1). Lineage (NCBI taxonomy): Eukaryota > Metazoa > Arthropoda > Arachnida > Scorpiones > Buthidae > Centruroides > Centruroides vittatus. The sequence continues at coordinate 306,390 of NW_027122649.1, read as the reverse complement.
TGTTACACGAAGTCTCGAAGAACTTGAAAACATCCTGTACGTTTAGAATGAATGTAAAAAACGTTAATAATTATACTTTTTGAATATGTAGCGATGTTGATGCGCCTCTGCAATTCCTCTAGTGTCGTTGGAAGTGGAAGAACATAAACATTTTCCTCTGCTATCGTTACACAAGACATGCTTGAGAGGGTTTGGCAAAATTGGAGGTACCCCTAGACGTCCGCAATATGCCACATATGGGGCACACATAGAATGCATTTAAGGTCAGTACGAAACTGCAAATATTCCTCTTTTAAATGGTGTTAATATCACATATTTCTGTTCAGTATCGGTGAAAATATAGTCTTAAAAATCGTCCAATAATTTGTGCGTACCCTGTATAAATATTTAAGCTATTATTACCCGAACATAATATATTTATATTTGTATATTTCTGTAACTGACTGTTTTGAAGTAAAAAAAATATTAGCTATAAATTGTACTTTGAATGTGTTTCTATTGTCTAAATGAATTAATTCCCGAACCGTTAAGTGTACTTTACAAACCTTATTTGTTAAAAAACAGTCTCAGTAAGTAAAAAAAGTTTATTACATATATAAATTAAAGTCCTATGGACAATATTGAAAAAAACCTCAGAAATAGTTAATCGATGTAATACTGCTACTAATAATAATTTCAACCCCCAGTTTTAATTAATATAAGATGTTAAAAGTGTACTGATATTGTAATGTAAACCGTTGAGATTCCATTGAGAAATTAAATAGGCAGAAGACGTACCTTTATTATTAGTTCTTCATAGTCCTTTATTAGAACTTTCTATTAAATCGTTGAATAGTGATTAATGAGAATTGTGAAGTTGCGAACGATTACGCCGGCCGAGGTTATGCTGCCAGATTTTTTTTTTTTTTTTTTTTTTTTTTTTTTTTTTTTTTTTAACAATGACATGAAATTTAAAAGATTTAAAAACATGATTTTCCAGAAAAATAAAATCTTACCAGCGTTTTTCACAATTAAGTTGCAGACAATCAAAACTCGCTTACCTCTTCAAATATTTTATAAATGGTCGCACAGATTAATCAATTTTATGCGGCTTGAAGCCACCAGTTGTAATTACTGCTAAAAACTTACTCTAAAATGCTTTTAATGTCGGAATCGAATTAAATTTTCAAAATATGTTGATATAATATTTCAAACAGTACGAAATTATAAAATAGTAAAAATATCATTTCAGTCATTTCACGGTCGTGTATGATTAACAGAATTCTTGAGTGAATAGAGAGGTTGCGGCTGACGTTTTCAACGCGAAAACGTATACGTCGGACGTTCAGCGCCACCTTCCTGTAAGCCTAGAAGTTTGACAATGGCGTTTGGAATGTCAGTGGAATTGTGCTCGACGTTCCAAACGCTATTGTCAAACTTCTAGGCTTACAGGAAGGCGGCGCTGAACGTCCGACGTATACGTTTTCGCGTTGAAAACGTCGGCCGCAACCTCTCTATTGTCAAAATCAGATCTTTTAAGGCATTTACAGTGGAAAATTTCAGAATTATTATTACAATTTTAAATTTTTATCCACTCCCAAAAGTGCCCGAGTGGATAAAACACTGAATACTGCTAATTGGTCCGGGATTCGTGCCTGATTCATAAGCCGGGAGTTTTCCGGATTTTCATTACTCGTCTAACACCTAAATAGTAGCCACTTTCCCATAGAAAGTCCCCCGGAAAGCTCATTCCTCTTTGTAGATCGCCTTTGTGTTGCGTTGCTTTATTCTGTCAAACCTTTAATTTGCGTTCACAATAAAAGACTCAGGAAGTGTTGCAAGATAAAGCAGTCTTAATGCAGCTGGAAAAGCAAGCCAATGACATAACCCTTTTGATTTGAAACGGACTATGTCATTGGATTGCTGTACAGGTGTATTAAAGTCGCTTTACCATGCAACAAGCCCTTAGAGTGTCTCTAAGAATCACAATTTTAAATTAAAATATTTTATAATTCAAATAAATATTATATAAGCACGTCTTTTGATAAATATATCCTGCAAAAAATAAAAATAAAAGCAATATACTAAATGAGTTTTCAAATGTCACAAGTTGATATAGATTTTCTTCATTTTTATTTTTTCTAAAAATATATTTTGTCTGTCTGAATAAACGGATATTTTGCTCCAACTATCCTTATTTTTTACTTATTTTATTAAAATTTTATTATGATTTTGGAAAAATTAAAATTGGAATTGAAAAAGGCATAATTTTTCTGATGATGAAAATTTGAGAATATGTTGCATAGCTTAAATGATACGAATTTACGTAGTGACATCATTTATCAAAAGTATTATATAAAAGTTTTGATATTATAATAGCAAAACTTCAGGTTACATAAATAACTTCTATAAAATTAATGATGCATTTTTATCAATTAATAACGGACGAAGATTAATTATCAACAAGCACGACATTTTTTATGAATGATTTAAGGTTTATTATAATTAAATTTTCTCATTTTCGTACTTCAGAAAAGCTTTAAATCATATTTTAATATGGACAGAAAAAGAACTAAATATTATAAAGCATATAAATTTTGCGAAATTTTTATTTTTATTTTAATATTAAAATTATTATTATTTTCATATTATTAATTGCATTTTCCAGTTAAATATAAAAAATAACCATTTAAAATTTTGACGGTCGGTTGGTAGAAGCTGTTAAGGGATCAACACAACACTGGAGGATCCGGGTTCGAGTTTGCTCCGTCAAAAACCTCACAGAAGTTGGCCTGTCTCGGATATGTCGAGTTCCGTTTCTCGCGCCATTGTGGGCCTGGCCGAACCCACGATGGGTATGAAGAAAGGACTCTTATTCCCAACAGAACGAAGAGTTTAAAAAATTAATAATTAATTCAGAAACGTAATTCTTAAAATTGCCGTAGATTAGAGTTTTAACTATTTTTAAAAAACTTTATTTTACTTATTCTATAGTTTCACTGATAATAATAATTGTAATTTTTCAATTTATGAACAATAAATTAATATTTTATATATTTAATCCACTTTATCTGATTGAGAAATCAAGTTACTCTAAAAGACTTACTGTGTACGTCTATACATTAGACCTACTGGGGTTCGTTTGTAAGATACTTACCGTAATAACTGCAACATCGAGTAATAAATAATATTGAAAACACTTGTTACTGTTTATTTATTTATTTCTTCTCTTTATAATTAATCTTAGAATTCAGCTCTTAGATATATTTAACCTTTTATTTGTGTATTATGTTTTATTTCTATAGAACTCTTTTAATATAAGAAAAATTACTCTTAATAAATGTCTGGAAACTTTTCCTTGCTGTTTTTGATATGTCAGAATAGATTACGAACGTATCTCTTTAATAATTTGCTTCTGAGTTATTGTTAAGATGTTCTAATGAGGTCTAGTTACAATAGAGAAAAGTTTCTTATAATAGAAATGACACTATACAAAAAAGTTCCAGGAAATAAAACAATGTTAAAGTGACTAGACAGTAAGAATTATTTTGTGATCACAATTAAAAAGTAATTAAACCAGTGCAAAATTCTATTAAATTATTTTATTTTATTATGTTAAAATAGCTGTAGTATTTGCGCATTTTATGTATATATATATATATATATAGTGTGTGTGTGTGTGTGTGTGTATATAAAAAGTTATGTAACTTAATTACTGTGCCTTAGCTGAAACAGTTATACAAGTTTCTCCAGTTTAACTAATTCAATTTAAGCACAATAATATTAAAGGTTACTTTATATTAAACTAGGTAAGCAAAAGGAAAAAGTTGCTTATTACTAATTTGTTAAAGTATGTGAAATTGACCCAGATTATTTTTATTTCCTGGTTATTTACTTACAAGATTATCGTAGTTGATGGTATCATCAATAACATAGATGTTATCGAATACTATCGATAGCTATCTACTTATGTGATGAAACTATATATATATATAAAGTTTTGAAACAAAACAGACATAACAAAAACAGAAGGCACAATTTCAACACTATTTTTAAACGTTTGTTATTCATTTAGAGTAAGAAACACAATAAAATCAACAATTTCATTTCGTTATCACAGAATAATATAAATTTTTGAAAAATTTAAAAATTTTTGTTTTGTCAGCAAAGAAACTTATTAGCTCTTTACATCAATATACGAGATTTTTAGCTGTTAAGAAATCAATTGATGTAGTCATAACGAAGCTACGTGTCAGCCAGCAATGTCATTTCCGTAATAACACTACCAACCTTAAGGAAAACTAATTTTCTAAGTTACTATACTTTGGAATGGAAGTAAAAATCTGTTTTTACCACTTTATCACTGTGTCAGAGATGAGAGAAATTATAAAAATCTATGTAAACAAGTTCTTAAAAACATATTTTTAACTATACGAACTTCTTTGTTTTTTTTCATTTTATATATGTAAATAAGAAATTTTTATAAATAATTTTAACAATATATATTTAATCGTATGATTCAGTTTTATAAAACGGCATTGTCAACTGGAAAATATGCTGAGAAACTGCTAAATTTATGTGGTCTAAAAATTATGTTAATGGCCCATTTATTTAAAAAAAATATATATATATATATTAAAATGGTAAATGATACAAATTTCTATTTTAGAATTTAATTTTTATAAATAATAATTTTTATTTAAAGTTAAAAAATCGATAGTTTTTATTAGGATAAGTGATTGTTTGAATGAGGAGTATCTTAGAAGGCATTTCAGGCATTATTCTTGTTAATTTACCAAGCAGCGATTTGTAAAAATGACAGCAGAAGTTTTCTTTATGAACAATACACATTATGTCTTACTTTAACATCTCTTGACACAATTGTCTTAAGTTGAAATTCATGTTTTAAGTCAATCTTGGATAGTGCTAACGATTATCTCATCTATGCCAAATTTTTTTGTTTTGAAGTAAAAACAATATATGAGATTTTTATTTTTTATATAACTTATATACATATATTTATTTTTTATAATGTAAATTTTATTTTAAAAAAATTTATAAAAAAGAATTTATAAAATTTCTTTTAAAAATGTTCATTCTTAACTCACAAGATGGCAGCACTTATGCTAAAAATATTTTTTAAATTTATAATCGTAGACTTTTGTAATTATCAAGAGCTAATTCATCCGTTCTCTTTCTAATGATATATTTTATTTAAAAAAATAATTTTACAATTAAAATTCGTTTAAAATTGTCATTTGTATTTTAATTAGAAGACGTGTATAATTGAAGTAATTAAAAAGTCTTTGATATTTATTAATCAATATAAAAAAAATCTTTATTGAATTCTGTATGATGTTTTAAAGTATTCAAGAATAGTCATTGAAAAATATCTTCAAAAAGTCATTTATTTTTATCTTTCATAATGAAGCTTCGAATTAGAAGAGAATTTACACACAGCCTAATCAAGCTACAATTTAGAGCCGCACGCTTTTAAATTTATTTAAGGGAGGAGGAATGGTTTCTTTTATCTTAAGGGTTTCACTTTTAAGCCATAACAGGATGCTCTTTCTTGTGGAAGAGGAAGTGATAACATAATATAAGAAGCGCTTTCTCTTCCACAAGGAAGACCCTTTTATATGTTACAGTGTAAACACACAACAATTCTATTTCAAACCCTTTAAAATTATTATTATGTCCAAAAGAAATATTTACAAAATTATCCTTAAAACTTGCTTAGGATCATTAAAAAATTATACTTATTATGTCAATATTCATACAAATATAGTTTAATGAAAAATGTATGCCAGGGATTAATTGCTATATATGAAAAATGTAAGACCATAAATATATTGCATATAATAAATAATAATTATGGATATTACACATAAAATGCATATAAACAGACGTGGAATATATACGTATATTATACATAATTTATAGACTAATTGATTTAATATACGTATCAATAGTATATAAATTAATGCAATTTATAATTTATATATAGAACATAACTTAAAAAATTCACATATAAATTATTATTATTTATGTACATTATTATTTACAAAATAAAAATCGTTTTATAAATTAAAAATGTGTGCGTGTATTTACCATTAGAAAGGAGACGTAAATATAATTTATAAAAAAACATAGAACAATAATTTAAATTATCAAATATGTATATATATATATATTTGCAATGATGATATAAACTCGACAAGCAATCAAGATGATTGATGATAGAAGAAACATCATCTATATTAGATGAAGAGATTATTTTTATACAAAAACGCTTTTATTTAAGGAGCGAAATCTGAATATAAATAGATATATGTAGATACATAGACAGATAAAGGTGTCATAAAACATATTTTTTCCTCTTTACAGTGATAACAAGCGCCATCCTGTCGAGCTGGAGAACACTAGAATGAAGTTAGCTTTACAGGTGCTATGTGTTCTGCGCATTCTCGATAGTTGGCGTCACTCACACGCCAGCTTAAAGCAGCTTTGGTACTGTTTGAAGACCGGTGCGAGGACAACTAACATCTCGCAGTTTATACCAAACCAGCCTGCACCTTGGGCGGTTTCGCCTAACAAGGTTGGTACCGAATTTATGTGTTGAGTGTGGTGACGCATTTACAGTGTTAAAGAAACAGTTGGCATGGAGCGCATCCATGTCTTTGCTTTTGGATAAATATTAGTCATCGGGAGGTAGACACGTAAGTAAATATTATTTATTTTGCACGTTCTACAATTTGCATGCGTGTTTCTCTTTTCTTTTCGTTTTATGTTAATTTTTAATACGTAAAATTATTTATTCTGCCTGTATTATTATTATTAAATCCCGTATCTATAGAAATTATATTGAAATCACGTGTCACATAATCATTCTATGAAGTCGTAAAGATTCTTTTAGACTTTATGGGTTCTGATCATAAAGTAAACGACAAATTTGATCACGTGCCTTATTTCTGTACGTTTAAATATGTAAAGAATTCATTATTCATTATATGTGTTCATTTAATCACAAATAAAGAAAAATAAGTTTACGAAAAAGAATAAACTTTATCAATTGATTATTTTTTAAATTAATTTAATGATCCAACTCTGTAAATAATACATTTTTTAAATATATTTATTTATTTATATTTACGTAAGAAATAATTTAATAAATATAAGTTTAAAGATTTATCATCAGATGATTTATTTTATAATTACAGTATTAATATGTAATATTTCAATGTCTTATCTTATCAGCGATTATTTATATAATATTACTTCCTACACTCTAACGCCATGACTTTTTATCGCATTTAATGGTATTTATAACTTAAAAATCTATATTTTATCACTTATAAAAGCATATTTTTCGATCACAAATGAATTGTTCGATAGGAGATTTTTGTATTACTATTAAATTAATCGAATTAAGTTGCATTTTTATAGTAAAACTGGAAGAAAATAGCATATTTTGTTGACAAGATGCAACACAAAACTCTTGGGTGTATCCAATATCATTAATCGAAAGAATTTTTGATTGCAAGATTAATTAAATAGCATTAATTTAGTATAATTAACATTGCTTGAGAAAAAGAATCACACCGATTTTTCTGTCTAATAATATAATTTGATTAGAGATTAAATTTTTATTAAATAATATTTTATTTTATTGAATATAAAGCTATCATATATAGACCCTTATATATACATTTTAATCCATTAAATGAGAAGATATACATTTAAAAATTAAATTAAGTTTATGAGATATATTTTTTGTTAAAATAAAACTGTCCAACTTTATTTTAATATATTTAAATTTACTTAATTTCCTTCTTTAATTAAATAGATAATAAAATAAAATTTATCATACGCAAGAGAATAAAACGATTATAAATATATGCAACCGAAGGATAATGTTTAATGTGTCTCTTGTTATATCAGTTAAATGAATGGAGTATATTGACTTAAATAATGAAAAATATTGTACTTTTAACTAGTTTATATTTTCGATAATATTTAAATATATATATTTTGCGTGCGAGAGATATAAAAACAGACTAAAATTAATGTTTTCGTTCGGTGCTATAGTTACTTTAATGTAAATTTCTAAAAAAACAATGTCAAGTTCGCTTCATTCCAAAATTGTGTGTCATCAGTGAAGTGCTGTTATTGATGATATTGTTCGATATCGTTAGTACGTAATATCAATCATTGTACAGTTTTATTGTATTCAGTTAATGATTTGTGTGTACAATATATTTATTGATTATTAATAATGTAATGCAAGGCCGTGCACATGGAGGGTGTTTCAGGGGTTTTACCCCTCCCGTTTGGCAATTCGGCTACAAAAAGATATTGCTATGTTAATATAACAGTGTATTGTATAATATTTATTTTATACCCGTTCAGTTCCTCCTTACTCTACTGTATTGTTTATTCTATATACCTATTGTATATTGTAAAAATTAATGAATTACTCGGGCCTTATGTAATGAAGCACAGGAAATTGTCTCATCTAGAAAAAGATATTTATTTTATTTTAATATATTTAGTAAAGTATTATTACGTAAAGATTATAAAAATATAAACTTTTGGATTTTTTTTATTTAGTTATGTTAAAAAGGAATTAAGTATAAGAAAAATTTTAACTCATAATTTTCTTTTAAAAACTCCAACAACTTTATACAATATTATAGATTTTTCTTTAATACTGCATTTAATATGATCGTCATTATTATAGTATGATATATATATATATATATAGAATAGTAAGTTTAATTTAAACTAAATACAATCGAATGGCTTGAAAAATACATAGAAAAGTTGTTTAACTTGACAAAACATTTTTGCTATTTGAAGATACAAGCCAGGAAATGAAGGTCGTTATTTACAATGAATCCCATCAAATAAAAGAACACAACTAACTAAAAATACACCTTTAGAAAACTTTTCTCGAATAGATGATAGACCCTTCCCCTTTAATATTTTAAAACAAATATTATTAATACAAAATAACTCTATTTTTTTCCAAGAAAACTTTATTTTTAATAATAAAGAGTAGTGAAAAGTTTCTACTCATTTTAGATTTATTTAGAGAGTATTTTACGTTGTCAGTTCAATCTGTCAGCAATTGTGGAATAGACCTCGGGTTAAATCGTTATTTTTAGTTCATAAGAAAATAGAAATTACATTATTACGGACAAACAACTTGAAGATTCCTACGATATATTTTTGTTTTAGTTGTATCTTTCGGTGTAAGAAGTTAGTTACAACTGAAATCCTTAGAGGTAGGAGAAAGAAATTTGTTTCCTTGATAATAGCCCTTGAGAATAGAAACCAACAGACGGTGATAATAGGCATTTTATATGCTTTGGTTAGCTTATATATATATATATATATATATAAATTTACTATTAAATGTAAAATTAATTTTCATTTTAACGTGACAAATCGGATATTATCTTCCATATTTAAATAAATAACATTTAAAAATTTTTCTATATTTAAAAGAAAGCAAAATTTCTTTGATATTTTTATTAATATCAGTTTATATTTCTTATTTATTTACACGAATTTAAAAAAAAATCCACGAAAATTGGCGTGGTTACAGATAAATAAAATTATTTTCTATATAGAGTGAGGTTGATATTTTTACAAATTTAAATTAAAAAAAAAGAATAAAAAAAAATAATATATACGCATTGATATTAATTAAAATTATTTAATTTAAATAAATAATCAATGCGTATATATTATTTAATATAAAATGATTGAAATAATTTTTAAAGAATGAGACTTAATAGAATTTTTATAATTATTCGTTACTTCAAATCACAATTAATGAATGATATTTATTATAACATTTAAGCAAAATGTTCTTTTATTATTTTAGAAAAGAAAAATGTTAGATTTTCAGTATTCATCCTTAGAAAATTCGGATTTTATCAATTCACATACCTCGAATTGATCAGGCAAAGAATAAAGGTTAAAACAACAATCTCCTATTGTTTGATACTGTAGTTGTACTGTAGAAAATGACCGTGGCCTAGATGCCAGATTCACTGACTACACGCTGCTCGACTGATTCGGACCATTTTCAAATAAAGATTTACAATTGATTCATTCTTCTGATATTGTAATTCTGATGATTTTTAATTTCTTATGAACAAATAAATGAAAGCGAAAATTGTTCACTTCTATTCTACCCGGAAGAAATTATATAAAATTTATATTAAACTATATATTCTCCTCCAAGCGTATATAAATTACAAAATCTATTTTATTAAGTTGAACTAAAGCATAATTAGCATGGCATGTAATATAAATTCAGTTTATTCTTATATTTATACATGTATTTATCATGCACAGAAACTCACAGAGATTGAGAGAGGCCCAGACTACTTATTTTCTCGAGACCCTCGGCATATTAAGAACTGTATTATATTTTTCAAATAATAAAAATTGACAAAAATAAAGAATTTATTCGTTAATATATAAGAAATTCAAAGGAATTAACAACTCAAAACAATCGTTTTTGAGACTACTTAAATGTGAGATTCGGGCCTTATGGCTCTGTTGGCTCTCCTCTTATATCAGGCCCTCTAATATATATTTTGTTTAATAATTTATTTCTCTTATTTCCCACTATTCTATAGGGAATTAACTAATAACAAATAAATTATTATCATTATTATTACTTATAATATTTTATAAAAAAAATAAAATATCCACTTTTTATCACTAAATAAATTATTTAATTCGCTTATATTGACTCGAGACTCGAAAATTTCAATCAATTTTTGATTATATTGGTTTACTATATACACTGATATATAGTTATTATAGTAGTTTGCAAGTAATGGTCACGAGTGATTGGTTGCAGTGAGGTTAATAACTCGAAAGAGGAAACCTTTTATGGGATGATACTATCCAATATGAGTATCACTGCATTAACAATAATAAAATAATAATAAGATAATACTCAGTAAGTAAGTTTAGACATTGGAAATTCTCATAGAATCTTACATCAATGATATAAAACTTCTTGCAATAACGAAATAAAACTTTAATTTATAGATTTTTTAACGTTAAAATATTCAAAAAAAAGACTTAAATTTATATTTAAAAAATTGGTTTAATGTAACTTTGCAGTACATACTTTTGATAAGAAGATAATACCGAATTATAAGAAGAAAGTCAAAACTTAACATTATCGATCTGTTCGAGAGATTTAACAATTAATCAAAATTTTTAGAAAGTAGAATAAAGGCTAATAAAGAACTTCTTTATGACCTTTGGGCCTTTGTGTGTGATAATAGGATTACTAGCACCATGAGATATTTCTGTATTTATCAATGAAAAAGAAAAAAAAAATGTAATAGTTGGGATGCTGAAAAAGGTTCTTCATGTTCATCTCAACTTAAAATTATATTTAAATTCGCTTATTAAGATTAGTTTTTATTAAGTTGCAAAATTTTTATAGAAAGTAAATTTTAAAATATCTTTTAAGAAGATTTAATCATCCTTTATTTTTTTTAAAGATGTTTAAGATTTATTTATAGATGGTAGCATTTGATAAAATCTCAGATTTTCGTTGAGAGTTTACTACCTTAAAAGTTTATTAATATTTTATATGATTAAATAATAAATATTTAACATTTTTAAATAGTTTATTATTAATCCAACATATTTTATAAGTTTATTTTTACAGTATAAAAATTGTTAATATTTTATTATAGTCAAACAAGATGGCCGCTGTTTATAAATGGTCGTTATTGAAGGTTTGACTGTATTATTTAATATATTAAAAATACACATTATCACTTATAAAAAAATACCTTTATTACTTCACTTAATTTTAAATTTTTAACAGTGTTTTATAGAAAAAAATAATAATAAACCTGCCTAACAAATACGTAAGAAATACAGATTTATATTTAGATAATTTTTAAAAATATTTTGTCATGTTTAAGCTTTAATTTACCTAAATTGCTACTTTTAAATGTTAAATATTGACTAAGAATAGTTCTTAAATGATATTATTGATAAAATATAAAAAACAAAAGATAATTTCATGTATTGACCCATTGATTTATCGAAAATCAAAATAAAGTAAATAAGAAAAATGTATTTATCCCATTTCTAGGAAAAAATCTAAGTTTTCTATTGCATAAATTTAGGTTAACAGTTCAATAGATTTCAAAATTATATAACATATCGATAGAGATAAAAGTAATGTTAAACAAAATTTGAAGCCTACATTTATATATAAACTACTATAACAAAATTAAGTGTAATTACAATTGCTTAAATTGGACTCATTATTAACTAAGTTTAAATGTTTGTTGGAGAAACATAGGAATTTAGATTATGTAGAACTTAAGTTACAATTATTAAAAGATATAGATTAATAATAATTAACTTCCTACTGAATTAATTTAAGTAACTTCATGTTTATTATATACATTCATGAATAAATATTAAGTAAATTTGATTAATCGAACGTAAAATAATAATTTTCTTATTTATTTTTAATGTAAGATTTTTTAAAATTGTATATTCTAATTATAATCGCATTAATTGTAATTTATATTTGATAATTATAAAAATTAAATTAAAAATATTACTTATAAATATAAATTATAATTAAATAAATGCTAAAATACATTTCATAAAAGTCAATTTTATAACTTTTACCCGAAATTTTGCTAAAGATTTATTTTTCATTTGTAGACATTGCTTATTAACATAATTAAGTTCTATCATATTTTAATTTTAATTAATTTATCTTAACAAATTACAATTATTTTATTTGAATATTTAATTAAAATTAAATTATTAATTTGAGATTTTTCTTGTAAAAAAAAAAAAAATTGCAATTTTATAGAAAATTTCCTGAATTAGAAGTCATTTTTAAAGAGATTTATTTTTAATTTTAATTCAGCGGAAAATTTATAACGTTTAATTTAATAACATTTAAAAAAGTTCAAGCATTAAATATATAAATTATATAATTGAAAGGGATATTATTTAAATTATTATTATTATTATTATTATTATTATTATTTTGTTTTAGAAATGCTTTTAAATATTTATTAAAATATCTAATTATATCGTGAATAAATTTATAAAACTTTCTATTATATATGCTAATATATCCAATGGAATTTACTTAATTCGATAATACTTATAAGATTAGTACTTTAAGATCACGAATAATTTAATTTTTGATTTTTATTTTTAAAATCTTCTCTTAATCCCCAAATATTCAAGTTTTGAAATTATTTAAGAATATTTTAAAATTAAAAATAAATAAAGATTTTATTAAATATATATATTTAAAATATTCAGATGTTTTAATACTAAACATGCGTTAAATGATAAAAATTAATTATAAAATTTAATTATATTTAAATCTTTCATTGGACATAATTATTATTATACAGTCGAACCTCCAATAACGGCCACCTCCGATCAACGGTCATTTTTACTGTTTTTTTTACTGTTTCAGTGTTCGTTGTTTAGAGGTTTGAGTGTATATAAATAAGAAAACTCGGGTTAAATATCGGGTGATAGTAATTAAAATACCCCTGTTTAGCGCTGTCTAGAGAGATATTTAATAGCCCAAATGCGACTAAATCTGGCGTGGTGACATTTCAGAACATGCGAAAGATATTTTCGTAATCCGTAAAATTAGTATCAAAACTCGCCACTAGGGCAAGTTTTGGCAGTATCATTTGTGGGAAATGTGGTTTATCGAGGACATATTGAAAATTGGCAGCCTGAAAGACAGGATCGTATTGCTTGTGTGCAGCACCATAGAGGATCATTGAACATACTTTCATCAGCTTCAGGTTTTACAGTTTCATAATGGAGACCACATTCAGCAGTATCGCTGCATTATTAAAACCTCTTTACAGTGAGTTTGTACAAGTAAAATGTTTCTTACTTGTGGCCAAAAGTACCACAGTGGCAAGGTTCAATACTATTTTTTAAAATATTTTTTCTAATGGAAACGTCCGCATGTTTTCAAATGATTTGGCTTCATTTGGACTGCTGTAGACAGTGTTAAATAAGAGCAACGTGCGAATAGCTTTAATTACCCAATATTTTAAAAATTATCAAATTAAATTGTAATCATTAAATTGAAATTTTTGTAATTCATGATATTTAACAAATTTTTAAGATTAAAGAAGAAAATATCCATAAAGCCAATCATATAAACCAGATGGAGAGTCTAGAACAAATTTTTTGTGTTATAATTTTAATTTGTAAAGAAAAAATATAATTTAAATATAGATATTATTCAAGGTTTAGAAATTTTTTCTAAATTTTCCAAGCGTCTAAATCTTTATTATAACTAGGAAACATTCAAATCTTAAAATAAATCAGGCATACGAAGTGTAAAATCTGCGAAATCAACGTTAAATAAGTATATATTCAAGCTTTATTAAATTTGAACAATGTCAAATTGAAGAAAATCTTCCAACTACACCAGTAGCTATTAATCAAGTGAAAAATCAAAATATTCTATTGAAATTCCATTAATGATTACAATCAATTTTTAAAAAAAAACTAAATTTTTTTTTGTTAAAGTTTATAATTACACAAAACATTTTTCATATTGATATTATAATTTAACCAACAAAAAATATTTTTAGTTTGTTTTCTTTTCTTCAAGAAGTCAGTCGGAGACTATAACTTTCTTCTTAAAATACTGAAGAGATAAAAAATAATTTTTAGATTCCATTTATTTACTAGAGTAATCAATATGAAAACTAAAGAAAAGGTTCATTTTGATCGATTTAGTATAGTTAACAATGGTTTCAGTTTTCGATATTTATCTTCTTTGGGCGTTTTTCAAGCATGTATTCTAAGTGATAATTTCCTGTTCAATATTTGTGGTATTGGTTATTTAGTTTGGAATAAATAGTTTTTAAAATGCACTTTGTTTGTTGCAGATAAATTTAAGTGGGTGTAATTTTACACCCTTCTTTAAAGCATTAACTAAAGAAAATTGTAACTAATATCGTAAAGATTTACTAAAAAGTTATAAATATGATTTATAGATTTTTATATTAAAAAAACTACTGTATACTGTAACATTATTGATAAATTTAAATCCCGTTTTGATATATTTTTAAGTAAAAATATATATATAATAACCTACTTTTCATACTTAAAAATTGATTAATATTTTAACTTTTTATAAAATTTTTACTTATTTTGGACATAAGATATATATATATTTAAAAAAATATATGTGGTATATTTTGAAACTTGACTATAATATCCCGAGTTAAACCTTTATTTACTTCCTTTTCATAATGTTACATTAATTTTTTATAAAAAAAATATACTTTAATAAAAAAAAATTATATATTGCTGGAAATAATACTTAAAAGAATTTTTATTCAGTTTAGATTTAATACAGAAAGTCATATTTATTCTATAAATTTATTAAGATATTGGAATTTTTTAAAATTTAATTAAAATTTAATAAAATAACCTAACAATTTTTTAAAAGAAAATTTTAATATCCTGCTTAAATCAAATTTCCTGATATTTTTAAAACTTAATATCGTGCCTAAGGATGCATTTTAAACTAACTTGTAGTTAAGCAAAGTTAATGTTTCCTATGAAGATTATTTCTTAATATATGTTACAACAGAGAAAATAGTAAAAATATTTTTAAGTTTCTATTTAACTTTCCACTTTTTTTTTTTAGTCTAATTGCTACATTGTTTAAAGCCCGTACATTTTTTTTAATTTTAAAATAATATATGAATAATTCATCCAGGAAACTATTTCGATTAAATTCAAACTTAAAAGAAACTTTTAATATAAAGATATTAGCATATAATTTTATATGGAAAAATTGTTATAATATTTTGTAAAAAGTTTTAACAAATTAAAAAAAAAAATAAGATAAAAAGAACACAAAAACTTTTTAAAAGACAAACAAACATACCTTTAAATTTATTTTAAAAATAAAAAAAAAGATAAATGAATTTTAGAAATAAATTTAATGTAGATTGATAAAATGTTTTTAGAATAATTTAAAAGTAATTTATTCTTATTTTTAAAATAGATTTAAAGTTTATTATTTGTAATAAACATTTTTAACTAATATAAATGGAGAAAATTAAAGTTTTTAATGATAATTCTAACAAATTATTTTAAATTTGATCTTGTTTATTATTTAATTAAAGCAATTTTATTAATAATTAGTTGTAAATATTTAAATAAAAATTTGTAACTAGATTTAATTTTTGAAGCAAAACAACTGAAAGCATTAAAACTTAATTTATATTTAAAAAAAAAAACAAAGAAAATGTTTAGGCAAATTGTTATTTATTAACGTTTTTGTTAAAGAATTTTGTTTTAAAAATATTAAAAATATGCATTGATTTATTTCTATCAAATTTAAGATTTTATAAATTATTTTAAGATGTATTCTAGATGTACAGTAATGATTTTTCGAGTAGAAAAAATGATGATGATAACTGCATTTATCTAATGCATAAAAATAAACAAGAATAAATGTATTATAAAGAAAATATTCTTATTTTTTAAAGAAATAAAAAATAATAATAATGGATGATTCTTGTAAGAATGATTTATAATTTTTTTCCATTATAAACAATAACAATATGTAATTGTTAATGTTTAAAAAATAAAAATTAATTACATTCCTTTTAGATTTATTTCTTAAGTAAAAATAGAATTAATAACAAAATTCGAATATTTTGATAGATTAAATTTAGCGATGTAGAATTGGGTTTATATGCTATGTATATTAATATTAATCTAATTTAACGAGTTACACGATGAAGTTTTTGGAAGTCATTATCTAATAATTTGTTTATACAAACACATACGAAAACACAATTATATTCTCCAGATGGGAGATTTGAACAAAAGCATTCCATAGTTTCTTCTTCTTGAACATTTAACACGAAAAATTTTTATTTTTGATTCATCGGAACATTTGTTCTATTGAAATTTATAATAATTATACAGGTTGATAAATTACAGAATTTTAAAATATATTATTTGATCCTGTTTGTACTAACAAAAATAATATTTTAACGTATAAAATGTTCAAAATCATTCTGTCGTCATTAAAAATACAACAGAAGAACAATTAATATTATTAATTACTATAAAATTAAGTTTAAAGAATACATTCGAATAAATCCAAATATTTTTACTTTTAACATTTAAAATTCTCAATTAATAAAAACATTAATGATAATGCAGTTAAATGTTTGTTTAAATTTCCGACTGTACAGATTCTTGTATTTGATAGGATATATGTATGACTTGAATATGGCTAGTTAATTAAATGTTTAACGCTTAGTAATTCACATACTTAATGAAATATTCTTATAATATAAAGCATCGCATTTCTACGTTCTGCATGTATTATATATTCGAATTTACAGTATATCAAATAAATTAAATGCAGCATTACATTTCGTAAACAAATCTAACATAAAATAGGACATTATTATTTAATAAAAGTTATTTTTTTATATTTTTAAAATAATTTTTAATCAGAATAAAATTTTTAATTAAGTTTTAAAATTCAAACGATAAATATTAATAATCCAAATTGATATGAGAAATAATTTTAGATGAAATTTAAGTCTTTCTCAAGTTCTTGCTAGTACTTGAAAAAGATAAGATGGGGTCCAGTCTAATAAGAAGTATGATGCTATCTCTCCGAAAATAATAATAATAATAATAATAATAAAATATATATATAAATAAAATAAGAAATAATAATAATAATAGATTTTGCATCACTTATTGAAAGAAATTTTAATTTATATTGCCACCTTTTTTTTTATATAAAAGACTAAATTTTGCTGGCCAAAACGTCTTGGAACCGAACTAAGTCTTGTTGACCTCCTCTAATCTAGACCTTGTTATTGCATATAATATTTTAAAATATTCACGAATATTTGATTTTATTATTAATTAAACTAATTAATTATAAAATATAAAAATTATTTTAAATTAGTTGCAAGATTAGCAATGTTTGAATTTTTAATTTGTTCTATTTACGAAAGAATGTTTTAAATATTACCAAAAATGTTTTATATTAAATTATTAAAAATGCTAGTTTTATGCTAGAAACATTAATTCTAATTAACACATAGATATAATGCTATTAGATTTTACATCTAATGGTATTTCGATCTTTATTCTGATCTGTAAATTAATATTTAACTACTGAATCGAAATGTTTAAAAATTTTGTATGTATATATTCATTACCGTATTATATCATACGAGCAGTTTACTTTTATTTTAGTTTTATTATTTTCGACCGACATTTACCGAAGTAGTTCACGAATATATTATTTATTAAATAATGAAACAGTATCTTGACATATCATCTTTGAAATATATCTTTATCATTATAGCAGAATTATCTAAAAATATCAAATTTCTGTTATTTATAAGTAAATCGCCTATTTAATGCATACAAAATTTTATTTTTAGATACTTCGTTGAAAGAAAATCTGAAAAATACAGATAGGTTGGAAGATTAGGTATATACATGAAGATGATCTACTGTATTTCATTCAGATAAAGTAAAATAAGGGGGGGAAAAAAACTGTTTTTGGTTTCATACGTATCTTCACATTTCTGCACACTCATCCTGTCTAAATAAAAAGCTTCTATATAGAATTTTAAATACTTATTCACTAGCTGCATCGAAATCTTTCATAAGCCATCTTCACAATCGCATCCTATCGTCAAATGTAAAGCTTTATAAAAAATTTATTGTTAATTTCGACGAAGTTTTATATAATATTTACAAGAATATTCGGTGAAATACATTAAAATTGCATAAGAAATAGTTATTACACAGACAAATATTTATTTATATATTAAACATTTAAAAATATCCTGTTATTTGTTCGTTTCTCGATAACTTACGTTTAAATATTGTAAGAAAAGATAAAGAAATGGAATCTTTGCTTATGTTAAACAATGCAATCTTTATCTAAGAAATGTCAACGCAATTATTTACAGATCATTTGAAAAGAGTTGTTTGCAGATGGTTTCGTAATTTAAAAGTCGTACAAATTTCAGCGACTATGACATCCTTCCTGGAATATTTCCAAAATATTCACCTAAAGCAGTTCTCAACAACTAGACCGGTTGCTTCGGAACTATATTAAATTTCTATAGAATTTTAAGAAAATTTTGCAGACACATCAAAGCCGCCAACGTAAAATTTTGAATATAAATATTGAATCGAATTTAATTCGATCTTAGAACAATTTATTACTGAAAATTGCTGTTATGCAAATTTATGCTATAGTTTTATTTGAGGTAATAATATCCGATGCGTTGGCATTTTTTTTTTTTTTGTTTTCATGATTGAGTTGTAAGTCTATTTGATGTCGTAAATTTCGAATTCTCGTGAGTATCATTTGCCTGAATCGAAGAGCATATAAAAAAGCTTATTCTTTATAAAAATTGGATTATAAAAAATAGAATATTTTGATATTATTTGGTTGCATCAAGTCAAAAAAAAAAAAACCAAATGCACGTCTTAAAAAATTTTATATGCTAATTTTTTAAATTAAATATTAAATTTTGCAAAAAATTCTATAAAAAGTAATTGTTACACAAAAAATTTATTTAAGAAGACATTTAGAACTCTTCAAAAATTGTAAAATCTTAACTTGTTCGTTTTTAAAAGAAGAAAGATTTTACTTTTGACGCTAAATTAATTTCATTTTAATAAGTACTTTTTTAAAAATAAAATCTTTTCTGGATGATAGATAAGAACATTAAACGTATTGGCATGTTAATGCATATTGTGGAAAATTAATTAGCTAGAAGAAAGTTATAGAAAATTATTTTTTGCGGAAAACTTAATAAGTTGCATGATGTATTTAGATAAGATGGAGTTACATAATTAATAAAAATTTTTTAAAAATAACATAGAATTTTTTAGTCTTTCATGCTACTATATATTTCAAATTTTATTATCTTATTGTTTTATTTACATCATAAAATAATTACTTTCGTATTGTTAAAATTATACCCAATGAAACCTATCGTTTAAAATATAATAACAAAGTTTTTAGTTGAATATAGGAATCTATATCTAATAGAGGAAAATAATAAGCTATTAGCCAGACTCTGGTTACAGAATAATTCGAAATACAGTCTTTTATATAGAAAATGATATTATAATACAACAATATGTATTAAGATTTATTTTAATAAGTGATGAAAACTATATTTTTATTCGTTTTATTGATTTTATTCATATACTTTTATGGTATAAGTTTAATAAAATTAGAATTAGATTTCTCGTTCTGTAATTGTTGTATATAATTTTTATTGAAATTATTAAAGAATATTTTTATAAATTTAAAAATCCTTTATTAACAATTATAACCTTCGTTTTTATGAAAGTATATATATTTAATTAAAATAATACAATTTATATTTAAAAAAATTCTAATGTTTGTTGATTAAAGTGCAGAACTTTCATCATTTTATTCATCTAGAACGGTTGTAGATAAACGGTCTTGATTCATTAACTTTCAGAAAGGAAAATAAAATTATTTTGCGTTATGTTCATTTTCTTAAACAAACCTTTGTAAGTTTATTTAATTTCAAGTCATGGAAAATGTTTCTGTTGTATTTATTTAGAAAGGCTTCTGTCATTTATTGTTTTATTTAACTCTTCTGTTTGTTTATTTTTTCCCTTCCTCTCTTGCTGTGAAATAATAATAAAAACTTGTCGGATGATTGAAAGTGAAAACTTAAAAATTTTTATTTTAAAGAAAATTTCACTTTAAATTAGACATATTGTTTTTTAAAAACTTGATTTATATTTTCTCTTAAAATCACTATAATTGTTTTATTATGAATAAAATAAATATTTATATTATCTACTCATAAAAGAGCATAATCATTATATAAAGATTTAAGTGACTTCTAATAATTTTGTTACTCTATTTATATATCATAAAATGAATATTTTTAAATTTTATTATAATATTTATAAGCTATAATAATATATTTACATCATAGTTGTTTATATAAATGTAGTGCATTTTAAATTTTATTCAGCTTTAAAACTTGATATTCTATCTGTTAGAATAATACAAAACAAAATAAAAATTTAAAAAATAGAAATATTACAGGCACTTTTAAATTTTAAAAGCTATTCTCACTTTTATTTATCCCTTCTCTTAATAAACTGAGAAGCAGCTTTCGATACTTTCTCTTATCTTTAGTTGAAAGTTATTTGAAAAATGTCGATTCAATTCTTAAAAAGACTTCATAAGAAAAATACATCAATGAATTGCAGCCTCCATTCATCTTTACTTCAATTCAATAGTACGATATAATTTTTTTTGTTATTTTTCTTCTACAACGTTCAAATAATTACGTATTATTACACCTCACACTACCAATATTTTAAATAATTTAAGTTTATACTATAGTCATACAACGCTTATATTTTTATATCTTATACAATTGATATTCGGCGACAGCTTCTTTAATTATTAAGGAAAATATCCTTTATTTCGATATAGATGATTAATCAATCAATCAATCAATTGTCTCTGTAAAGAGTATATAATTGTTTATCTATCAAGTTTTTAATGTCAAACTTTAATTAACGACTCCTTTCTTTGAGTAAAAATACGTTTAATTCAATATAAAGTTATACAAAAACTTGTTATTTGCTTATGATATTGAATTAAAAATTAAAGAAATAAATAAAATATTCAAACAAAATATAAATTTATTCCTTTTTCTTGTCTCATTCTGATTTTTAAATTCATTATATTATTTATTTTTTTAACGACACTCGAAAGAAGTTACTTATTTTTTCTTACTTCGATATATTCGATACAATACTATTGTTTTATTATTAATATTAATATATTATATACATTAATACAGTATATTAGTGGTCAGTGTACAATACTAATGTTAATATACTATTGTAGCTTCTAATTCTATTAATACTTATATTTTGATTGATCGATGAGAAAGGAATATCCTTTTCTTATCCAAAGAAGTTACATCGCATTTTGATAAAAAATTTATTTTTTTACTTCGACCTTTCTTTATATATTAAATAATTAAGTTCTACTCTTTAATGTGTCTGATTCGTTTGTACAGACACATTAAAAAGTAATTGTTTAAAACTATTTATGTAATTTCTAATTATTTACTATTATATTATACGATTTTCTTCGTTAATCATATAAAATTATCATTGTAATAGTATACAATTTAAAATTTTTTAATAAAATGTATATATTTTAGCTGTTTTTTCATGCTGCTATCAATGTATTAGTGTAAGTTTTAATATATCAATTAATACAACATCAGAAATTAAAACTTTGGTAATTAGCAAGGAAACGATCAAGGAATATATTAATAAATATAATTTATGTTTAAAACTTTAAAAAATTAAATATTAACACAAAATATTAGTAATTTTAATGCGGGTTTATAAAATGTTCAATTTTCCATTGCGGTCATGAAATCGATATTTGCTGTTTACAAGCAATTAGAATGATGTTCGTTTTAAAATACGAAAAATGAATTCAGGCACAATCAAGTAAAATACTTTTAAATTTTCTTAAATTTATTTTTATTCGGTATAATAAGTGATGAAAAAATCTTTAGTGCCGTAAATTCTTAAAAATTTGGAAGAAAATATTTTATTTTGTATAAAATTAAATTAGTATATCGAATTATTTGGTTTAAATTAATAGCATAATATATCAGCTTATAGTTAATCCTCTGCAATGCAATTTGCTAGGAGAATTTACCTTGAGGGAGTAAGTATATTCTCGTGGTATATTATTACTATAGTTGAATATGATATTAAAGTTAAGCTGATATCAAGCTCATCATTAGAACTGGCAACAATGAAATTTTCTGTAATTTTTTTATAATTATAAATATTCAAATTTAAAAATACACGTTTTATTATTTACGAATTAGAACAAACTAACCGACTATTATGTAAGCTTAATCAAAGAACGTATTAAATTGATTTTTCTAGTTCGTGTTTTAACATTATGAAAGCGTACACGGGATTTTATTTTTTTACGATTTTAAATTAATGATAATATTGTATCGGTCTAATTTTACAATAGTTAAATTATTTAAAGCATTGCGTGATAAATTAAAAAAAATAAAATAACAATAAGTTACATATAACTTTTTTATAGAATATTTATTTTTTCTTTCTGTACACATTTAGGGAGCAATTTATAGATTTTTTTTGCCTAAACCCAAAGAATAAATGCTTCCATCTAAGATATATAATCATATGTCAAAATGATATGCAGTAACATTCTCCTTTTATTTATGTATGCCAGAAAAATTCAGTATAAGTATCAAATATATTCCAAAAATACGCTGTTTATTGTAAAAAATAATAATAAATAAATATTTTTTTTGAGAAATTTTCTAAAATATTCAAAAATTTATGAACAGCGAGTGTTCTACTTTTATACTTTTCTTTTTAATAAAAAACGATTTCAAAAGTTTATTGAAGAAAAGAAATAAATAAATATATATATAATATATATATACAGTATATAAATATATACACTCAAACAATTCAACTGGAGATTAAGAACTATATTAAAAACAAATATAGTTCGAAAAATTAATCTAAAATTGCTAGAGCAAAGTGAAATTGAAGTCACGCGACTTAAATTTCGCTTTTATTTTTAAACATGATATAACAATTGTCAAAAGATATCTATATTTTTAATAAATATATTATAGAAAAAAATATAGAAATACCTTTATACTCTTTGGTACAATTTAAAATACCGATAAATTTATAATAAATTCAATTAGTAAATTGCTTCAAATTCTCAGTACGGAAATGATAAACATAACGTTCATTGTTACAACAGATACTGTGAATTATCGAAACTTCAACTGTTTCCGGTTGATGATTTTATTGCTTTGTATGAAGTAATGTGAATTAATATTTTCGAAGTTGTATTAGTTGATCCTGTGTTTTGAAAGATCACGTAACACTACCCGATGCCTAACTAGTTCAACTTTTACACTTTAGTAATCACTAGCTGGAGTGCGTGATTGGAAAACAGAGGTGACAAACGAAGTGCAGTGATTTACGCGATTATCGGCTTAATTTTAGAGCTTAAACCTATGAATATTTCAGTTATCTACACTATAAATAAGTACTAAGTGTAGATAACACAGTTCTATAGTGCAATATAGACAGTAAGTCTAACTAATTTACTATAATTTTGTACAATGTAGAAAAAAATGGCCGCTTTGAATGAATGCTATTAAGTTGATGTTATAAAATTTCGAAAACAAACTTAACAAGAAATTATTAAATAAAATTAAATTTTTTTCTTAATAAAATATATTAAAAATAGTTGTAAAAAATTATTATAAAACTATTTTACAAGAGACATTAATGGATGTTCTGTTGATAAAATATGGCCTATAAATTCGTGATTAAGTTTAATTTTAATTAAAAATCTTATTGCTTTACACGCTTCTTGAAAATTAGGATTTGTTGACATAAACAAGAATTGTATCAAACTTGAAGTTTTTATAGCAAAATTCTAAATACTAAAGCAGTTTTTAAAAGGGAATGATATTAAAAATTAATTATAAGGAAAATGTAGAACAGTTTTTGTTTAAACCACAAAAAATATAGATTTTTTAAAAGATTCTAAATGAAAAAATACGTATATCTTTTAACTTTATTTGTTCGTGTTAGCATTACTTTTGTACGTCTGTTTGTTTGTTCGTATAGATTTTACCACCGAGTTCATTGGGACTAAGATTTTTAAATTTTAAAGTTGTTTGGAATTTTGTTTCTGATCAGAATTTTTAATTATAACATTACTAAACTGAAAACTTTCCTAAAATTTTGTGTCATTTTCGTGCTATCATACGAACTGTTTCAATTTCTCATATTGCCGAAAATAATACTATTACAATTCTTATTAATTTGAATTTATATGCGTATTTTATCCTTTATTACAATTAATTTTATAGAAAAATAATAATTTTAAAAATTTTTGCTGCAACTGTGTTAAATTTCTTTAAATTTTATCGTATAAAATTATTCTTTTATCAGTATTACTACATAAAAAGAACCACGATAAACATCAATGTATTTAAAAACGTAAAATTGGTTTACAACTCGGATAATATTGAACTTATTATAAATGTGTAACTTTACACGAACATTATATAGATTAATAAAATGAAATAGTTTCCTAATTATTATACTGATAACTAAAATATACTTAAAATTGAAATAATATTGCGTATTTTCTTTATTCTATGAATAATTAATAAATTTATTTAACTAAGCTGATTTTTCATCATGAAATGGATTGCAATTAGAAAAGAAGATACGAATCTGACATAGAAGCAAAGGATTTTATGCTTTCCTTTAGCTGATTAGCTAAAAGAATGTCACTAATTATTCGGCGAGATAATCGAAATAATTAAAATTTTATTCAGATCTTTTTCCCTCTAGGATGGACAATAAATATTCAGAAATAATTACGATTTGCTTTGTCACACATTTACGCATTTTTCACTGCTAACATCTCCACGATTTCCTCTTAATTGCGTCCATAATTAAAAGTAATTTTCGATTATATTCTTATTTTATCAAAGAGTTATTATTTTATCATTTACAGTGACTATAATTTATAACACTCGGATTTTTAAGTTATATAAGTAATTCGAATAATATCGATTAAAATGACTACGCTATCGTTTAATTTTTATATTAAAACGTGTACAAATGCGGCTTATTTTCACTGGATATCCCGAGCGAATATTTACTTTTAAAAAATAAAAATGAATAAATAATAGTAAATTATAGGAAATGATGCTTTTTGTTGTTTCTTTTTGACAGATTAATTTCAGTTTTCGAACTGATGAAGACGAGAAAAACATTAGGATGAAATAAACAAACAATCTCTCAGCTTTCACAAGTAAATGATTAACGAATAGAAAAAAGAATTTAAATATTTGAATCGATTCTACTTACCATAAATTTTAAGAAATTAAACCGTAATTCCTGTAATTTTAATTTTCTTAAACTAATTTTATCTCCTACAGAAAAAGCAGATAAAAATAAAACAAAACTAGGTATTATTTCGCATTAAGAAAATGAACAAAATTTTTTAAAAACTTATTTAATTTTAATTAACTTATTAAGCGTTTTTTAAATCTTATTTTAATATATTTTCTTGTATAAATGTCGGAAGAATATAATATTTGAGGGCGAGAGCACCTATCTAGGAAAGTCTCTTTAATGTGATAAAAGGAATATCGCTTTTTTATAGTGCTTGTATATTATATTCAAACTAGATTGGTTGGGAATGCTGAAATTTTACGGGATATTTTCAGTGTTCTAGATTCTACAAACACATTTAATTTATGGGAAAATTTCTAATATAATACGAAAATTGTCATTCTAGAAAAATATTAATATTTTCGAATCTATTTTTAAAACAAATTTATATTATTATAACCGTAAAATTCGTACAATATTTAGAAATAAACAAATTAAAAATAATGATTTTGATTATAAAATTTTATTTGCATTTTTGTATCTTTATCACAAAATTTCACAATTATAATCAGATCCTCGAACGTTGAAAGTTCGGAGATACTGGTTAATAAATTATGCACTAACAACTATTAAATTGGGTAGATATTTATTTATACATAGGTAAAGTTACGACATACGATTACTACCCCCAAGTAATAAGCAAAAACATAAAATCCCACAAAAATCACAAGAAAACAAATTAAAAATTAATTTAAAGTACGTAACTTTTTTACAAAATGATTTATAATGAACGTAATTTAAATGTAACAAATGTCCAGAATTATGCATATTTATAATACCTTGACAAAAGAAGGAACAACGTAAAATTAAGGAGGCCCAAACAAAATAAATTTCGAGTTACACGGAGAATAATAAAATTCGGAAGTTTAAAAAAACATTAAAAAATTTAAAATATATTAACGATCGAAATATAATCACAATAGTTTCAGATATATATATGTATACAAATGTATATACACATACATGCACAAATTATTCCATAGAAACACACATTAAAGTGATTGTATATTTACTTAACTAACATAAAAATTGCTAGAGGCAATAATTATATTTTTTAAATTTTAAATTAAATGCAGCAAGGTTATTTTTACGACAGACAAGTCTTTGTGAAGAAATATTGAATCAACTAACCAACCTACTGCAAAACAATGAAAGTCTTATAATATATATCTATGCGAATCAGTCAACAAAAATAACTCAATTTTGAAATAATATTCAGTCATTTTCAATTATAAACAACATTTTTATTATACAGATGCGTGTATATGTTTTTAGACTGATAAGAAAATATCCATTGTATATAACATTACTTTCATTTATATTCCTTTAAAGGAAATATTACAAGGATACATCTAGATGAAAAATGACGTTATAAACGATGGATATATATATATATATATATATGAAAAAAGTTTTAAGAATGAATTCTAAACTTTAAATTTAATGAGATTTAGTATGATCTATAGATACAACAGTAACAAAATATTTTATTTTTTCCTTAAAATATTCAAGTGAGTTTCTATTTACTAAAAACAAACATAAATTTATTAAACATATATTTCTAAACTCTTAAAATAATAACGATAATACGTTTTAAAATCGTCTAAATTGTGGTAAAAGCTTGAAGATGACGTCAATGCTGAGTTTAATATTATTGATTACGTTACTTAAGTACAATAAGACTAGACACTTTAAATATATACATATATACAGATCAATTTTTATATAATCTTATCGTATTGGAATTACTGAATGTTATTGAACATACGAAATAGGAAGAATATAATTTGATGATCAATAATAGATGTCTAAATGGAAAAATATGGTATCGTGTTTACAGCAGCATGCGTGTATAATATGCTATGAATCTAAATATCATGACCAATACTTTCTAAATCCAAAAAAAAAGAACTTTATTCGAAAAACGTTTATATATTTTTATAATGTTAAATTATTTATTATGATTTTGAACCAATAATTTGACTAAACTTTAAAAAAAATAATAAATAAAGTAATATGTTAGTGCTGTAAAATTACTTTGTTATATATATAACTAAAGTTATATAACTTTAATTTAATTTAATATAAATTTAATATAACAACACAATTTGTTAGCATAAGGAATTTTTTCCTGTTGCTTGGGGGAATACAGATTTATATTAGTACATTACATATTATTACATCTGTTAATAGAATAACCACAATAAATATTTGTTTACAATAGTCTACATATTATTATATTTAACATTTTATAATATAAGGAGAAATTATTATTTTCATTTTTACAGTTATGCAACGATGTTCTAGTTGATCATTATTTCGAATTTACTTAACTAGTTTAGTTTTCCAATATTTTAATACTCTTGGTAAAGTAAATTACTTTGTTATTGAATTCAGAAATATTGAAATAAATAATGTTTTTTTTCCTGTTTAACTTTGAAAACTTTTTGAGAATAAAATATAAAAAAGTAAGAGAATTTCATGATGTTTTGATCCAACAATGTTTGAAGAACTATCAATTGTACATCTGGAAAAATCCATTGTTAGATTTTTTTATATACATTCTTACCTGAACAAACTCATGCCTTGTTCCTTTATTTAAAAAATTTTTCTTGTTTCTAGGAACTGGCATTTTTTTTCCTTTTAAAATGTGTAAAACAGATTTCTTTTTTGATTCTGTTTTGATTTTCCAAGAAAATTTTTATTTATTTTTAAAACAATTTTAATTGAGTAATTACTGAAAAACTGAGATTAATTTTAATGTCTTATATTTTTTTCAATTTTACATAAATTAAAGATTGAGATAAAGATAAAAGGATAACTTCTAATACATGTCGTTGATAGATTAATTTTCTATCAACGTCAGAAGTGACGAAAACAATCTTGATATCTCATCCTATATAAATATTTCGTGTTAAACACTGAAACAGATTAGAAAACGATTTCTTTAACGATAAAAATAGATTGATTATCTTAGGCTTTTAATTAATAAAATATAGATTATATAGTCACATAAAATAAAACACAAGCCTACTTTTTAAATTGTTTTAATAATATTCAAGAAAATTTCTAAGAAATTATGTATTATAAAAACAATAATTTTTTAGAGTTTGCTTATAAAAAAATACTGCTTAAGTTACTTTAATTACTTCCTGTTCAATTTAAATTATTATTATTTCTTAAAATAACCTACATTTTTAGCTAATAACATACGAAGCCATTTTCAATACGCAACAGACTTTTTTCTTTATAGTTTTAGAACGATATTTTTAGTTTAAATATAACTTTAATTTGAATTATATTTTTATAGAAGACAGCTTAAAACGTTTAAAAATGGCCGAGAAGGTTAATCAGTTTACAATTCTGGGGAATCCAATGATCGAATCTGGATGCGCATCTCCCCATGAATTTTTCATATGTGGTTTGCCCGGATATATTGGACCAGTCTCTCACCCATTGTGGGTCCACGATGGGTATGAAAAAGGTGCCCATAGAGTGGACAGAGCAGAATAAAAAACATTAAAATAACTTATAAAATGAAATATATGTTATTATTATAAAAATGAACACTAATTGTAATTTCTTAACGTTTATAAATAATACTACTGTTCGAATACGCTGATATTTTATTATAAATAGAATAAACGTTTATAAATTTTCATTACCATTTTAAAAATAAAAAAATAATAAAATTTTATTTTTTAAAATTTATTTCCGACAGCAAGTATTAAAAATTATATAAATTAAGCATGTTTTCTATGTGAATCCAAGCTGTTTATATTTTATGCTTCAATAGGGAACAGTACATTCGTTATCCAAGGTAGAAAACTTTAGCCAAGTTCTATAATTAGTCAAGTTGTGTAGTGTAGTTCGTTTCATTTTCCCGACCTCGTTGCTACCGCTATCCAAATTATTATCACTTGGTATTATCATAAGAGTAAATTGATAATTGGAAAGAATATTACAAAACGCATAAATTAAATTTGATAAAAACTTTGGCATTTATAGTACTAAAATGCATAATTTATCGTCGTGTTACTGTAATAATAAGACTGCAAATGTTGATCTAAATGGACAATTTATTAAACTTCTTACTTATATATTTAACTTTTAATGTTATTTATTAAGAACTATGATTTATATTTTAATGAGAAGATCTCACTTGTAAATATCTTAATTGTTAAAATTAATACTAAATCATTCAGGTTTATAGATAAGATATTTAAATTTAGGTTATGTTTTATTAAGGTATCTTATCTGTGCTTTGCGGATAATATTAAGTAACATTATAAAACAAATTTAAGATTTAAATACTGTAAAAAATATGTAAGTTTTAATAACTAAAAACCTTACAAAGAAAATATATTTTTATAACGAGTAGTTTTACGAAACAGTTGAATCTAACACAATAAATAAAATGTGTAATGAATATGAGTAAATATAGTAAACAAATTTCCTAAAATGAATAGAATGAAAACAAGTTTTAATATTAGAAGTTGTTTCCAGTTTATTCATTTTAGGAAATTTATTCGTTATAGTCTCGTACAAACAGTACGAGATTAATTTGAATATACAAGATGTAAGGAATTGTTTAACAATTCCTTATATCTTGATAGTAATCTCGTTAGCATCTCGTAAAATAATAAAAACTATATAAAGAAAAAAATCTAAAGGAAAAACTAATGTAAATAAGACATTATTTAATGTAAAACAACTATTTTTACTCTCTCTATTTTTTATTATATTCGATTTATTCTCTGTTTTGTTAATTTATATATACAAGTATATATATATATATATATGTGTGTGTGTGTGTGCGTATCCAACGCTTAAGAAAATAATGATATAACCCAGGCTAATTAAAAATAAATCCTTTCAAACTCTTCTACATAAAAGGCTTTAAATTT
Organism: Centruroides vittatus; assembly: GCF_030686945.1. Taxonomy (NCBI): domain Eukaryota; kingdom Metazoa; phylum Arthropoda; class Arachnida; order Scorpiones; family Buthidae; genus Centruroides; species Centruroides vittatus. Next base: position 275,338 of record NW_027122649.1, on the reverse strand, counting down.
TGATGTCTCTCTACATTTAGGATCTGGGTCAAATGATCATACTGACTCTCCTCTATCTGAGTTCATATATAGAGCCTATAATATAAAATTTATATAAAATATGAATTTTTCGATAAATGTTTAACACACTTTTTAATAATATATTTCTATAATACTGTATTACACAAATAATGTGCAATTTATATATTTAAAAACATTATAATTTTTCAGCATTTATATAATTTATGAAGATTAAATAATAAGTTTATGTTTTAATTGAACTATGATCTTTATAATTATGAGTAAAACAAAGGATTTTCTCATTTCAGATTTTTAAGTATTTTTTTTTTTTTTTTTACCGAATTAAAGAGAAAAATAAAATAGATGTAAATGATGAGACTATAAGCTGTAATATCTTAAATAATTTTCTATTGCAAAAGAAAATTTGCATCATACGTCCATAACATTATCATTCTCGTTTCATAAACGATTTAGTATATTACTACATTATTAATTAGAATTATCGTAGATTATGGTTTATTAATATTAATAATATAGCATTATAATAAACATTCTGATTGTTAATCTATTAAAATAATTATATTTAAACTAGGGAACTTCGCTCACTTGTTCAAAAATTTCGTGACGATTTTAACTATTATATATATATATATATATATATAATATATTAATTTACAGTTTTATATATGGTTAACATTATATACAGTACTAAGCAAAAAAATATATAATTAATAATTTACAGTAAATATTTTTTAAATTAAAAAATAACTTATTAAAAACTTTTTATATTTATTTAAGAAGAAACTTTTTGCTTGTTATTTTTATATATTTTTATATTTTTTTCTAGATAATTTATAGCTATTTTAGGCTATTGTAGGCATTAGAACATAAAATAGGCCAAATGCAATTTTTTTCCACCCTTTCCGCTTTGTGGGCATTTTTCAGGCTCATCATAAGTTCGATCAGACCCAAAATGTGGTGACTGTCTGATAAGAGACGGAGTTTGACTTCCGGGTCCTGGTTAGGGGACCGGACTCCATTTCCGGTCCCCTAGAGCGTGTCTGACATCTGCCTCGGCCATCCGGCCGGTAGCCAAATGCATATAAGATGTTAATTTTTTCCAATAAAAAATTATAAAATTTTATTAAAAATTATATTTTGAATTCCATTTTTAATTAAAAATTGGTAGTTTTGTTTTTATTAATTTTTTAAAACTACTTAAATACGTTTAGGTATTAGAAGAAGGTAAAAAAAAAGAAAAATTCGAAATTTAAAGATTTTTTCATAATTTCTTAAAAATACAACAGCTTTATCTATTTGGACGTATTCAAATTTTGTTCATGACAATTATAAATATTTTAAAACAATTTTTTTTAACGTTTATTTTTGGACATATAACACACTGTTTTAAGAATATACGAAAATAACGGATAATTTATTATGTAGAATTTTTTTATTTTATTTTATAAATTATTATAATAATTGAAAAAAACCTTCAGAAAATATTTAATCAGAAAAATATTTTTATAGGAAATAGAAGACCATAATCTGATCAAATTCAGTATAAAACCTTTATATACAATTCTCTGTACACCCTATTAAAATCGTCTTTGAAAAAAGCATACTTGGCAACGATTACAGACACTTTCTTTTTTTAAAAGAATAAATATACTGGCTTTCAGATCCGAAAGAACTTGCTGCAGAAGCTCAACTTGATCGGTATGAAGTAATTACAAAGCATGTGTTACATGCAGACTATGGCACAGACAGTTCGTTTCGTATCATCAACACGAAACAAAAAATATTTGTTGTTTAATGAATAATAAACATTTCTAATTTTTATTACAGATCAAAAAGTGAAATAAAAATAAAAATATTAAATCATTCCACGTTAAATTTCGATCAATTTATTACAACGTACAATAATTTGCAAAATTAATTGTTATTTAAAAAATTAATATATAAATTTCATAATCATATAGCAATAATGCTTTATACACAAAATCAAGCTTTAAATATTTAGTCATTTATATTTAAATCGATAGAAGCGAAATAAGCACCTCATGTTACAAAGTATCTATTACGTATTGATATATACAAGTGCTTAATTATAACGTATTATGAATATTTAAGTACTTAATAATATTAAGTAAAATTAAATATAATAAGTACTTAAATATCGTCCATTCAATGTAACAAGAAACATCAAAGGAATATTATTTTAGGCACCGTAGAGGAAATTTATCAATGACCATAACGAATCAATTTAATATTAACATATGAAAATTTTTTTTCACGACATAACGTAATTTTACAGATTAAGTCAAAGAACTTTTCTTAATGTGATTTCAATATCATAATAACAACAGATTTTTTGGTTTCATAATTTCTATTTGGTATATGAAATTAAAATATTTAACAACAAATAAAGAAGTTAAATCTGTAAAAAAATTTTAATTTTCGTCCAGCATATTCCATCAAGATGTTGCCAAACGTGCAACGCATGCATAAAATAAATTATAACGTAACTTGTTGCTCACATCAGTATATTCAAGAGGCACCAAATATAAGTGTAAAATGTTAACCTAAAACGAGCAATTATTTATTGGGACATCGTCCGCAATGCTGGGCTGAAATTTTTAATTTATTTAATTTAAAATACATGCTCTCCATCTCAAATTAGTAGTGGCGTGCCCCTGTACATCATACTTTTCCTTCAACAGTAAAGTCGTACCGGTCATCTATCTAATATCTTTCAGGAGAAAATTTTTTGAATTGAAATAACATGACTTCCTATTTGCATCAGACGTTCGTATATAGTTAATCGGGGCTTCCTGCTCCAAGTTTTCCATATCTGGTCTTGGATTGCATTTATCTAACTCCGTTTTCGATATTAAGTAAAGACAGACAGACGAACAACAGTGGGAATTTATAGATCTACAGTTTTTTCGGATTGCTGCCGAACAAGAAGGATTCAAATTCAAAAATACTTTAGCATATGGCTGAATATGTAAATGGATGATCATTCACTTTTAGATCTTTAGCAATTAAAAAATCTTTCAGTATTTACTTTTTCCAATGAATCTCATACTTTCCATTCTTATATCTTCATATTTAATTTAAATCTTCATGTAAGTATATTCCATTAATAATTAATTGAAATAAGAAATAAGATCAATATGTCAATGATCAATATTTATGGAAATGATTAGCATGATTATGAAATAATATAAACCTATTTACTAAACTTTTAAAAATTCTGTAACGTAATTGAGAGGATCAAAATTTTGAAATGGAATAAATAATCTCTTAAAACTGTGATAAATCTATTGTACTTGAAGTGAACAAATTTCTGAATTGATAAATCGAAGCATGAGAAGTTTCCTTTACGTTTCAAGATATCTGTTAGAATAGTTTATGCATATATATGTGCTAATTTGTTTGTCTTGCATCTTAAATTGTAGCTGAAAAACTGCAAAAAATATAAAAACTATCATCAGCTAAGATTACTATTACATTGAAGACATTATGCAGCATCGTTTTATTACTGTTTCGCGCTATTTTGTACCACTAACTCGTACTACTAAATTGTTGAAAGTCAAAATATTAAAAATCGGAACAATTCCTCAAACTAGATATTAATTCAGGTCTTTTACAACCAAATTCACTTCGGAAATAATATATTTTCGGATGAAATTTTCTTTTTGTTATAGGTAAAATCATCATTTATAATTTTGATTTCACTAGTCTTGAATAAAACCTGTTAAGGATTTTTGAGATGCAGAAGAATGAATATAACTCGTGCATGCCGGAATTGTCCCGGGTAAAACGAAACGACCTATTAGATAGTTGAAAAATATTTTTCTTACACAATATATTTTGCTTTAGGAAGAAAAATGTAATTAGTTACTATTACGAGACTGTCTCTAGTTTTAAACTATAGACGAAAAACTGTGTAGCTATTTATTAAAATATTTAAACAATAATAAGCATCATTTTTCTCTATCTATCTGAAGTCAGATTTTAAGTTTTGCCAGAATATATTGGATTAATTAATTAAATAATTGCTTATTCTAATGTATTTGTTAACAAAATATTAAGAATTTTCTATACAAGCTGTATGTATAATATGTATATAAGATTTAATGAGGAAAAATACAATTTTAAGAAAATATCGTCTTTCAATTGATTTTTAAACAATTTTTTGTCGAAGCTATATATATATATATTAATATTCTTTATCAAACTCCCTTTCAATTAAAGAAAATATCAGAAAAAATTCTTAAAATTCTATAATTATAATAACGTTACATTAAAAAATTAGAATAGTTCGATTAAAGTTGGGACATTACTTACATTAGCAATTTTAACCTTTTGGAATTGCTCTATACTTTGAAAAACGTAAAAGAGGAAATCCCTCTAGTGAGAGAGAACTTGTATCTTTAAATTTGATTAAAATTACATTGCCAAAGACGAAAAAAGTTTTAAAAACTGCAACAATTAGAAATAGTGGAGAAGCCTTAAGAGGAGATCGAAGCCGTAAATGTGAATGCTGTTCTTTTTGGATTAAGAAACAAAACAGGAATATTTTTATCATTTAATTTTTATAAGCTTTTAAAAATTTTTCGTCTATGGAAGTATAATTTGGAACGTAATATTAAAATTAACATTACCTTTCATGATTATTATATAGATTTAAATAAGCACGTTATATGTTATACAATGTAAATTATTTCATAAATATTTTAGAGGTAAAGAATAAGATAAATTTTATAAAATCATAAATATTAAGAAGATTTTTAAGGCGTTAGCCTATTGCTCTGGGAGATCCGGTATCGAATTAGGCTGAGCAGATCAAGGAATTTTTTTTGTAGGCGGTCTGTCCTAGATAAGTCGAATCTCATTTCTCACCACTGGCTGCTCCATTGTGTTTGACCGAATCCATAGTGGGTTTGCAAAAAGGTCCCTTGTTATCTACAGGGAGAAAATGGTAAAAACAATTTGGCATATGAAGTTATGCGTATTTAAAATGACTGCATACCGTTTAATTCTACCAAAGCAGAATACAAATACGATCATAGAATAAAGCAACGCAACACTTTGGGCGATCTGCCAAAGGGGAATACCTTCGGGAGAACTTTCCACGGGAAATTAACCTTTATTTAGGTGTTAGACACGTGAACAAGACCCGGAAAATTCCTTGTGGCCTGCCCGTTGGTGAAGCATGAACCCAGGACAAAACCAGTGTTCAGTAGTTTTATCCACTCAACCACTTGGTAGCCCAGAATAAAAATAAGTGATAAATTTCATACATGACAAAGACATTCAAATATCAGAATATGTTTTTGAAAATAGAAAAATGAATAAAGATTTATTTTCAACGGGAAAAACTTGTCACAGATAACATGCCACACTCAGGAGAATACGTGTCATACCTTGCGGTGAGAGCTCTTAATGGAGCCTCCTGTATGGGAACCCATAATTCGTTTGAGGAACCCTGGCAAATAAATAGAATAATTTGAAATACGTAGGGTAACTAAGTTTTTATATTTCAATGATTTTGCACAGTGCATATACACGTATGTAGTGAACCTATTTATATTTTTTGGTATATTTCATCTGCCGTAGATTTAAATTATATAATTATACGTATAAATACATTCTTGCTTATAAATCATAGACCAAGTCTAACTAAAATTTCCAGTTTAAATATATCATTGCATCTATATAATAAAATATAAATAAACAGGAAAATAAAATTATTTTATAATATTAATAGTTATAGATTATATGTTATATTTTGAAATATTTTTAATTTTAAAATAATTTAATTTGTTGTGTTTCTATTGATTTTTAATATGTTTAATACTTTTTATTTAGATGAGAATAGCTTTTCATTTTATAGGTTTTCAAGCTATTTTAATATTTTTAAATTTATATTATTAAAATATTATTTACGTTTTTAGTATATTTTATGACAATTATCACATTGAAATTTTTTAAATATCTAAAATTTTATAGTTCTATAAGAAGTAATGAGATATAAAACAAGACATGAACAAGAAAGTATATTATATTGTTATAAGAGAAAGTTAGGTTATATTGTTTGACTTGGGTGTGTCTATATAAGGAAGAATAAACTAGATCACCTAAGGAAGATAACTTTTATCTCGACATAGAATAAAAATAGAATTAGTTATGATTTTACCTTGCTTTTAGCCTATTATCCGAAATGAATAAGCCATGTGTATAGTACTTTAAATATTTCAAATGTATAATTTCATTACAGTTTATTATAATTAATAAATTAATAAACATATTATATTTTAAGTCAAATCCATTAATTCGTAAATATAATTATTCTTAACAATTTTCTTCGTGGTTGTAAAGTTTAATTAAAACAATAGAAGCAAATTAGATAATTTCGTAATCATTTAAAGTTTATTATTTTATTCTCTTTAAAATTCTACACCTTATTTTATAATTTGTTAATTTATAAATTATTTCATTATATAACTCTAATATAATTCTTCTTTTATAATCAAAATTTGTTTCTATTTATTTAAAAATAACGAAAAACGAAAATGAAAGTAATCATTCGAAGTAATGTTGGATAGTTATAAGTATATTGGAAAAGGCCAGATCAATTTTGATGTAATACAGCTTCAAATTAACTAAGAAGTAAAGTTTGAGATCAAAGAAAATTTTTAGAAATAGCTAACCTAAAAAAATTATTCAATATTTTTCAATTTTTCTATAATTAATATATTAGCTCATCTTTAGAAAATTATATCATACTTATAAACTTAATAGAATAATTAATAAAAGTAAACTTAATTTATAATTTATAATATTAAGATTTAAAAAACCTATTCAAAATATATTGTGTTGCTAAAAACCGAATTATTTAGTTTAAACTCGAATTTATGATGCAAAAATCTTAGCTGCATGTTAGAAAATTAAAAACTAAAATTTAAATTTAAGAAATAAAATATTAATATTGATTAATAAAAAGTGCGACTATATTATAAAAAAATAGTAAAAATATTCTGAAGTAAAATATTACAACTCAAACAAAAAATATTTATTAACTACGTATTCTTTTCTTTTTATAAAGTTATTAATAGATATTTTTACATGTCTGCTATTTAAATTATACATAATAGGTTCTATATTCACTTTTATTAGACTCGATAATGACAACAATTTGAGATGTTTTTTGTAATATATGTATATATTACGAAAACCATATTACATACAAAAGACATGTATATTGAATATATTATGCATGTTTATTATATAAGCACTGAAAAGATTGTAGGAAATACAGAGAAAAATTAGAAAACATGCGGAAGTGTAACAATTTAGAAGTTTGAAAAAACCTTTGGCTCTTTGATAAAGGTTAATGAAGAACAAGAATGATGCTGCATTTATCAACGCATTGTGGTGCTGTCTCTCTTGTTTACATCTTCTTTTATTTAATATTGATTTTTTTATATATTATCTTTATTTATGCGATTTAAAATTGTATTAGGAATTAACTGTACTTCATTTAGACCTAACTATTCGATATAAAATGATATCGATTTATGTAAAACCTGAACAGTTTTCACCCCATTTTAAACTCTCATTCCTGTAGACCAGCGGTTCCCAACCGTTTTTTGACCAGGGACCGCTTTGATTTCATTGTTGTTAGCAAGGACCACAAGGTTTAAGAAAAATAAACTGTGTGAATCTAAAAATAAACTTTAATCAAAACTTTTAACATAAGTAATCGTTAAACTCAAGAGTAACATGCTTTAATAGTACTATTATAATAGAAAACATAACATTTTTAGTAAAAATTAAATTCAGTTTGTATCAATGTGAGAATAATCATTTAAAATGAATAAAAGTTTTAAATCTTTCGCGGACCATATTTTAGCTCTTGCGGACCACTGGTTGGGAACCGCTGCTGTAGACCCTAAAAGAATCTTTTTTTCATACCCATTATGGAGACGACCGGGTGATCAGGAACGAGATCCAATATATTAGGTATTGTACAACCCAAGCAAGAAAAATTCGTATGGAATTGCTTGCCCGGATTCGATCCCGGATCCCTCGGGTACAGTAGGCTGACGTTTTAACAGCATGACAACGAAAAATATTTTCTAAACTCTTAGGTTTCAATGCTTTAATTCTCGTTTTTCATTTTTTCAAAATACTTTTTAATAATAAATTTATAAACTTAATATCTTGTACACTTTAAATGTTATCTTTGATAACTTTTTTCATTTCTTTAATAATGCATATTAATATTGGCAGCAACCACATAACCCTAAATACAGTCTTTTCAAAAAATAATTTGTATCATTTAATCTCATCTTTCCATATTTTATTTTTATAAATATCTTTGAAAATATAGAATGTGATTTTACTTAATTTCAATATACACAGCATAACACGCTTTTGAGAAAATACCATTTGAAAATTTAAACTAAATTATTCGAGGCACTACAGTAATTTTCAATTTATGTATGTAATGTGTATCCTAATTTTGGCTTTTAGATACCTTTGTAACGTTTGATTTGAGTATCGACTATTATTATCAGTAGATCCTATAATATAATGTAATTGTTATAATTACATTCTATACTATATACAGTACTAGTGTAAATCTCACAATCTTAATTTTATGATTTATCATAAATACAATAATAAAGGAATAAAGGTTAGAAACAAGAACTTGAAACAAATTTAAATTAAAATGATAAATTGAAAAATATTGCCATACATAACTTGATAATCAATATTTATCAATTTCTCTTCATTTATACTCATATCTTATAAGAAAATCTGAGTAAGATGCAACTATAAGTCATTTGTAAGTAATATAAAGTAACTAATTAACCTTAATATTAATTATTATATTTAAGCACTTGATGGGGGAGCGATAACTAGGGAGGATACAATGTATCCGGATAAAACTGTTTGTGAAAATTGCTGAAGATCTGACTCAAACTCACAAATAACATTTTGAAAATGTTTAAATTTAATAACTTAAATAACACAACTTAAAAGTTTCAATTAAATATCTCAAACTATCTGTCTGATATATTTAATAGAAGTGTTCGCAATTATTTCTGATGGTGTTCTAATGATAAGGCCATTTTGAATGATATAGGAATGAAATATATAATCAATAAAATGATATCAAATTTTCCATCAAATTCAAATTATGGTTGCTAAGTATCCTCCTGTAACAGGAAATAGTAAACAGTTTCGAATGTATGCTGAGAACATAAACAACTATGAGTCAGTCGTTTGAATGTAGGCAAAAACATAAAAAGTAAAACAAATATTAATGTTCGTAAACATTTAGTTCTATTGATAAATAATGATGCTTATGTTTTATTTGATTCCAGTTTCTCTGCGTGTATTGAAAACCTTGATCGTTGCCTCCTACCAAGCAATAGTTATTTGAGTTCGAGTAAATATTGACTATATATTTTTTTTCTTATATTGAAAATGGCCTTTACCTTTACCGAATTAGTAATCTTGATATTTCTTCAGAAATTAATTTTAGGAAGAAAATATATAAATCATTAAATATTATTTTAATTGAATTTATAAAATTTCTTGTTAAATATGTAAAATTTATTATTTTTTTACTGTCGTTATTTGTTTTAATCGATGCGTCCAGAAAGAAAACGTCATCTTGTGTAATTTCTTTAATATTTCTGTTGTGATTTTAGTTTTAATTAATAATATTTATTTTTACAACCGAATATAAACGTTGTCTATTGTCAGCTGACAGATGATTTATTGTATTTAAATCATTCAAATGATATTTAAACAAAATAAAAGATAATCTTTATTTTTTTTAATATTAAAATTTATATGTTACAATGTATAAAAGATACAATTCGATAAATTTTATGTAATTAATTATTGTCACATTTTAATTAATAATAATCTCTGATTATTTAACGATGATTAATCAAACTAAAAATACATGTAATACTTTTTGTTCTCCAATTAATTTTCTTAAGACTATAAGATGAATGATACACATAATATATATTAATTTAAAATAAATTCTAAATAACGATGTTAACTAATTAATTCAATGTATTTATTAGTATGTATATTCGATATAATTTTTATTGAAAGTTTTAAAGAAATTATTTAAATATTTCAAGTCAAAATCGAAATTAATATAAGATTTTCTGTTAAAAAAAGAAAGGAGTGAGAGAGAGCGTGTGGAGAATTTTTTCAGCTAATTTACTCCTGGCAAAGTTTCTTCTAAACAAGAAACCTTAGTCTTCATTCTGGCTTCGTGTCAATCGAAAGAGATTAAGTTTAACAAACGGTCGTTCACTTAAACGGATTTTAACCACAAAATCTTCTTCTAATATCCGGTTCCAAATAAGTTTGAAGGCAACTTGAATTGTGATTGATGCTAAATTCGAAAAAAAATATTAAAAACAATGAATTTATAGAATGTGTGTTCCGATAGTTTTACAGTGATATTTATTTTCCACTTTTAAAGTGAAAAGAAAATATAATACACACGATTCTAAAAATAGAATTAATTTTTTTTTATATAATTTATTTAAAATAAATAATAGTTTAAAGAATATAACAAATAAATAAATAAATCGAGTTTGTATCTGAGATAAATAAAGAGAAAGCGATGTGCAGTTTTATCTTGCTACTTTGACACCATTTAGGATATGGTGTTGTTTTCCTGTTTAGAAAAAAAGGAAATATATCCAAGCATTTCTTTTTAGCAACAGTAACGATATCGACTTGACCTGGCAACTGTTGTCTGTGTGTGTGTCTGTGTGCAGCAATTTGTTGAGCCTTCCAAAATTTTTTCACAAACATAATCATCTACTCTGTTAGTTGTAGTTTAGGATCTATAAAATTCGATCGTTATCACATCATATGCACATTTAAAATTACAAAAAAAATATAAAGATGTAGCCTAAAATGTACAGTTATAGATATTTTAAAAGAAATTTAGTTTCAGCATTGTTAATTTAAATTAATAAATAATAAATATACTGTATATTATATATTTTTTGAAATTTTTATAACAGATATACATTGTAAAGCTGGTGTAATATAATTACATAATAATACTTTCCATCACAGACTCATTTTAAAATAGTCTGTGATGAAAAGGTGTATTATATAATTATATTTTTTCATATATATCAGTGGCGAATATGTTGATAATATGTTATATCAATAACTATCGACCTACTATAAAATAATTTATATTCTATTCAAGCATATCACTTGTTAGATAGAAATAAATTAAAATAAATGATCACGAGATACATAACTATTATGAATACTCTATATAAATAAATATGTGTACCAGTTACTGTTTCCAGTCATCTACCTGCTCATATGACAAAAACATTATTATATTTGATCAATAATAAATACATTAATACTACTAAAGAATAATAACTGAAAATTAACTCAATAAAATATATGTTTCTATACAAAAATAAAAGTTATAAATTAATTTATTCTTTTAACTATGAAGAAAAATTTTTTAAATGTTTATTTTTTTGATAATCCAAGCTTTTAAATCTCTCAATTAGGCTATAGAAAATTATTTAGGTCAATTTAAAATATTTAAATTTATTCCTTTCAGATTGTTAAAATTTTATTTTAAATAAAATTAATGACAATATTATTCTTATTTATAATAAATTGACAAAATAATAATTTGATTTAAATATTAGTTTAGAAAATAGAAAAATTTTTATAATTTAAAAATAATATTCTGTTTTGCTTATCCTATTTTAAAAAATATTGTTTAAATCGACCTGAAAAATAAATAGGATTAATAATATAATAAAAATTTATTGTTGTAAAGCTGAATACTTTTTTAACGTACAATCCATTAAACGTTGAAAGGTTATAAAAAAATCAAATAATTTTTTTAAAAAGTCTTAAAGTTGTACAGAAGATTAAACACAACTTTTGTTCAAGTTTACAATTTATCAATCATCAAATCTCTCCCATTTACTCTTAATTGTCTAGCCACATTGATAATGATGTATGGGCAAACGACACCTCATTGATTAAGAGGCTTTGTTTGTCGAATGGAAGAAGAGCACAGAATGTACTGTTTCCTTCTTATAAGTACAGTCTACAACAGAAATTAACGAAATAGTTCTAAATATTTAATACTCTGCGAGCATTAAACGCTAATTAGAGTAACATAGTAGATTGAGCAATTAGACATTTAGGATTGTTATTTTTTAAACATTCATTAAAAAATAAAAAAGATATTTATTTCCCGCCTAAATTTCTAAATAAATATTATAATAAAAGCGTCTAATTTTAGATGATAAATTATTTTTAACCAAAAGAATTTGTTTTTTATTTTTATTTGCCGTATGGCATTCATTTAATTAAATAGTTTATTAGATCCCATTCAATTGATATCTTAGTATATATTTTTAGGAAATTTTAAGTAATTATCGCAATATTAAAAGAAATTATATTTTATTTATAATAAAATGATTAATTTAATATAGAAAATCTTATTTTGTAACACATTTAAGATTTATTTTTAAGCATAAATTCTTTTTGGATCATTTCAAAACGAAGTTATTTCTTGTTAGAGTCCTTACCTGTAAAAAGTTATTTCTGCATCTTTTTATCTCATACATCAATGTCCTGTCATGTTTTTTTTCAAACACGGAAAGAAAAAGCTCCATCTGTTGACAATATCTAGAATTACTTCATTTAATAACATTATAGATTTCATCTGGATTACTCTACAATGACGAAATCGTAAGTGATGTTACATAATTAATAGAGAATGAATTTAACAGTAATTTATTTCCAGTAATTAATATTAATATATATATGCATCGTATATGTGTGTGTATGCAGTAGCGCGTTCGAGCATTATCTTATGGAGGTAAAACTTTTTGTATGTAAATATATAAACCTGATCGTTTTATTTTTCTTATATTTTATTTATTTATTTACGATAGATTAACGGATTTATTCCCTTAATCAATTAATTACGCTAATGTAGGTGTATACATGTGTATGTTTACATTAAAAAGTTTTTTTTTTAATATAATGCATTATAAATTAAATATTAAAATATATTATAATTTTTAAGTACTAATAATAAAACTATTTTATCATATTTTTAAATTATTGTTAATAATGTTCTTAAAACTAATATTTTAGTTTTTAAATATTATTTTTAAAAATCTTTTTAATAATAACTTTTAAAAGTGATTGAAAATAAATACATTTTTAATAATAATGCAGAAAACTTTACCTTAAGATATAATTTCCTTTTTTTTAATTTTATTTTATTTAAAAAAATACAAAAATATATTTTCTAAGTATTACTTCTTTCAGATTTCATTAAAAATATATAATCGAATTGTCCCATTTTTATTTTTGTTCTTTAAATTTACAAAAATATGAAATCCGATTTATAAACTTTACAATTTTTGTTTTTAATTCTGTCGCAAAAAATGGATAAAAAATAATAAAATATAAATCTTTTTCTTCACGAGAAAACAATGATTAATATTTATTACATCATATATAAAATATAAGGTGTCAATTTTATTGTTTAATATAAAATTTTTCTACTAAAAATTTCGTCTAAAAATATAAAGACAGACACACGAACGCTCTGAAAATAAAAAGTTGAAAGGCAAGCAAAATTTTAAAAATAGCTCATTTATTAATGTGTTTCCTTAACTTCATTTAATTCAATTATAATTAAAATTTGTCATAAATTATGAATTAAAGCTAAATTATTTTATTTCATAAAAATTTAAACAAGAGAAAGAGAAGGACCATATTAAAATTTTAGGATATATTTGCATGTAATTACTAAACATTTATAAATTAACAAGTATTACACATTAATTTTTATTTTGTTTTTTTTGTCATAAAGTATTACTTTGCATATTAGAAATGGTTACATAAATCAGAAATACAACTTTATTATTAAATTATGTTCAAAATAAGCTGTATTGCGTTGTATGAATCGTGTTGCATGTCTCTCTCGCTCTTTGAATATTTCATTGTTTAGTAACTAAATATAGATATCACATCCCGAACTTTCTGCTTAAAATTGGAAATTATCCTAAGGATTATCACGTAAGCGTTATAAATCTTTCTACATTAGAAAACTATCGTATTTTTCTTAATTTATGTTTTACTAAGATCCTTAAAAATCGAATAATCATCTAAATAGAATTTATTTAATTTGCTAATTATGCTTCACTCGAAGAATTTATTTGTTCGTTTATAACCTTATTATCTTATTTAAGTAATCCTTTGACGATTTATATGAATAGATATTATTTAGATTAAGATGAAACGAATAGATAATTTGGCATGATCAAAACTGCCATTTTTGTATTAAGTACTGTTTGGAGTTGCAATGGATTTACATCAGCTGTAAGAGGCTTCAGTTATTTATACTTCTATTCTGTTAGGTATACTTTGGCAAGCGGTAACAATTCTTTCGTTTTATCATGATGCAAAAGGCAATGCTGTCATTGGAAATATGATGCTACTACTGTAACTCATGTGAGAAAAATTAGTAACTAGTAACATCCATTTCCGACCAATTCTTCCTTAATAATTAACAGTTTACCTCATTAAATACGGTATTTGAGTTGCGGTTTTAATTATATACATTCAGGACATTATCTCGATATCAAAATTAACGTTTATCGTAATTAATTATGTAATTAACTATCTAAAGAATAATTAATAATTAATAGTGATATGAAATTTTTTAATAGTTTATTATATTATCATATTTTACTGTTTAAATTTTAATTAATTAATACACTTTTTGGCATATAATTTAGATGGAAATCAATAAGATAATTACATCTAAGTTGTGTTTAATTATATATATATTTTTGTTTATTTATATTTTAAAATGTTACGTTGAAGTTAGTATGTTTATATAAGGCTTATTTGTAGATCAAGGTTTTAAATGTCTTTCGCTAAACTATGTTAGGAATGAACAATAGGAAGTAGTAAATGAATTTACGGATCAAGTAAGGGTAATATTTTAACTACATTATACTTATTAAATGATTTGGCAAAGATAAATTTTGATATTAAATATTTAAATTATTCTTCAAGAATAATTATTAAATAAATTAGATAACTTTAGGTAATTTTAGTGAAAATTTTAAAAATTATTTTTATATAGGCCCTAAGCCTACCAATTAAAGTACAGTATATGTTCTTTATAATCCAGATTCTCTATTAGTTCTATAATTTGAATATTTCAGTAAAAAGACAAAGAAAGAAATAGAATTTACGCTACAGTTAATTCAATTTGATGATGATAATTATAATAAAAAATGAATATTAAGTTTATAAACTCACTTAATAATGATTATGGAAATAAATACCTGATGTAATTATTTTATATAAATTCATTTTTGTGAGTTTAACAAATTACTAAAGACAATTTATCAATGAAAGTCGTACGTGCTTGGAATTTTCAACTCATTAATTAACTTGAACCCAGAAGAATAGTTGGAATGAATATCTGTTGAATTTTAAGTGTTTATTTAATTTTATCGGTGTGAATAATATTGTTTAATGATTTAATTAAAGTATACCGGTATATTTTTGAAACGTTTCCCAATCGACAGCTTTAATACTATTAAAATTATCATAATCATCACTGCTATCTTCATAAGAAAAGTGTGATTAATTAATTAAAATCTCCCAGGAAAATATATTCTTATTTATTCAAAATAAATATTTTTAATAATTAAAAAAATTATTTCAAAATTAATTAATTTTGATTTTATTATTTTCTTTAGTTTAATAGTTAGAAATTTAGAAAAAATTATTACTCTTAACACTATAATACGCTTCTTGTCTAGCTTGGTATATACTTGTGAGCACTATGTTGGCCTTTTTATTCCTAGACTTATTACACCGTCACTGGACACAAGGTCAGCCTTAGAAAATCAATTTATTTTCCCCCAAAAATATGCATTTCGGACCTAGAGTTTCTTGGAATAAAGAGGAATAAAGTCTAGAAATAAAGAGGCCAACATAGTGCTCACAAGTATATTAGTTTTAAACTTTAAGACTATTCAACTAGCATTTTTAAGATCTTTTACTTTTATAAATAGTCCTATGTAGTTGTATGTACAATTCAATCAATTTTAAATTTATAATCCTAAAGAAAAAGAAAGTGAAAACACAACTTGGCAGAAATTTTGATTTAAGTTGACAGTTCCTGTTAAGTTTCAATGTATAAATGTTTTATTATAGATACAATATATCATGATACTTCTACTGCTTAGAATCCAAGAAATCCAAAGAAATTTTCATATCAATATTTTTTTACAGAATTTTATGCTCTTATGGTCAATACGACCTTTCACTTTTTCCGAATAAAGCTAAAACCGGAACATAACTGTCACTTATTTAAAATACTTGTCAAATAACGACATAAATATAAAAAATTCCCATTTAAGATTGACGTGAAAAACTATATATATATAGCAAGTAAGTTATTTATTTCTTCAAACAGTTTTAAAAATTATTTAATATATTTTTTATTAATTAAAATTTATTTAACTTAATTAAAATGTCTAAACACAATTCGATCGGATCAATTCACATAATTAAGCGTCTTTCTACTTATAAAATAACAAATACATCATATTTTTCCAATATATAAAACTTGAAATAATTAATTTTCCGATACGCCATCTGTTTTTAAGATAATTAATTAATTTTGATGAATTTTATATTAATTTTTTTTTCGTATAACAAATGAATTACAACGTCTTTCACAAGTATTAATAACTTGGAATGAATGGTATTGCAGATGAGTACATTACATTACAATGGATTAGAAAGGGAAATGCATGTTTGATCTTTCGCATAATAGAAAGGATTTGCAGCAAAGAGATTATTATTATTATTATTATTATTCTGTTAATAATTGCCTACTTCTATTATTTTCTTCTCTTGATTAGCCTAGTTATTAAATTATTTTTTAATAAATAAATAAATAAAATTAAATGGCTGATGTCCTTGTCAAAGAATCTACACAAATTTATAATCATTTTTTATGATAGAATGAAAATTTAGCAGCCAATTAGATGCATATAATCGTTCCCAAATATAATAAGTTGATTCTTTGTATATCTGACAGGTTTTTGTAGAAAATAAAATATTGCTACTTATAAAAATTGTTTATGGAATCGATAATGTTTTAACTGAATTTAAGAGCATATCACAGTTTATTGTGTCATCTAAATATAGGGCTTTGTCATGCTTGTGACCAGAGAATGATAAATGTCATAGGATATAAAATTCTTCAAGTATTCGACAATATTACATTCCAGGATATGAAATATTTTCAAGCAATTTTTTATTATGAAATTAATTTTTTTTAATAAATATGCATTGAACTTTTTATAATTAAAATACATTAAAAATGTATTGTAATTCTTTAATATGGTTTGCAGTATGAAAGTTTACAATATTAATTACTGTTTGAGTCATAAACATGGAAATTGAATTGATAGTTGAATAGGTTTATGTACAGTACCTATGATTACATTTGTTTTTTATGTTCGATCTGTTATTATTAAATCTATTCTGGTTTGTAAAGAATTATTTTAACTTTTGTGAATAACATTTTAAAAAATTCTAAAGTGTATATACGATTTCCACTAGAAAAGAATAGAAAATTGTATACAAAATATTATGCATATCGCTTCTGGCTTTTTTCTTTCTTCTTGTTGTATGGTATAAAATCTCACTTTATGAATTTTAATAAGAAAAATTCTCACGAATAACAACACTTATAGAATATAGCAATGTTGTTTGAAACTTTTCATTTTACTTTAAAAATATTTCGTATTTTGATTTCACATATAAAATATTCTCAAAATCAATATTACTTTGTTTTTCTAGATTGTCCTCGGGTATTTCTTTATGTTTCTGTTTGTTATTTAAACATGCCATCTACACTTGCAAATTATATAAAACTCTTGTAAAGACGAAGAAAAGTAATGTTTTCTTAACTTGATTTTTATCTAATGTGAGAAAACTTCAGAAGTTATACTATAATTAATCTTTTATTTTCATTAAAAACAACGCGATGATAATGACGTTCAGACATACGGAAAATACTAAAAACAATTGAAATAGATCAATAACAAGCAGGAAAAATAGAAAATTTCGTTTACAAACGTTAACAAAATCAGCTACAGTACAATAAAAATTGACGATACAATTGTATTTGGTTGCCCCATAAAAAGGATGTTTCTTTCAATTTCAAATTGAATCTTTTTTATATACATATATATTCTATATTTCCGAATTAAGTTTTGATTTTCTATTCTTTGGATGGTGCCCACCATTCTATTCAATATTACAATTCCAAACCCGGGAAAAATTTTTGTATTTGATTGATTTGAGTAACTGGCCATGTAGTGTAGAACTCGCCTTCAAGGTACATTATAAGTCGACCTGCATGTAAATAAGAAGTAGTAGAAAAAGGTAAGACAAATATAAAGGAAGTCAAATAAGAAAAACTAGTATCAATATAAGAGTAAAGGAACTAGTTAACTAGATAACTTCAGACAATGCCATTCGATATTACATTTAGAAGAATCTTATATTCAAGGTTTTCAGCTCTAACCTTTATCTTAGAGCAACACTTTTATGAACGAAGATAATATAATCTTTAAATAGTTTCTTATACATAAAAAACGTTTTTACATTATAAAGAATAGTTTAGTTTTTTTATTACTAAATATTCTTTTTAATTAAAAAAGTTTCTTAGATGTAATTTGATGTTTTTAATTTTTGCAACTTAAAAAAATAATTCGTCTTTGGAGTTAAATTTGATTAAATTCTAGAGCTTTTAATTTTCTGACAGAATACCGATATTCTTTCGAATAAAATTCACTTATTTTGGAGAAATTTTAGGTTTTATAGGAAAGAAAATTCAATTTTACTATAATATAATTTATTTTATTATATTTTGCGTTAATACTAAATTATTATAATTGTTATAAAAGTAGTAATTAATTACTAAAGTAAAAATAATTCCTATTTCATAAAAATGTAACGTAACTTACAATATTCATATTTACAACATATTTAAAAAATAAATTTAAGAAATAAATAATGTTATTAAAAATTTTAATAATAAATTTAATATGAAATTACCATCATAAAATATATTCTGAAATTTTATTAAAATGAAATAAAATATGTTAATTATTCAGTGTAATACAGCGTAATATAGTATTAGATATTAATAGTAATTCAGTATAATATAGTAATTGTGCTATAAATCAGCGTAATATAGTAATTTAATTATTACCATTTTTAGACTAAAAATTATAAATGTGTAATGAGACGAATAGTCAAATGAAGCTACATGATACAGTTATTTATTGATATAAAATCCTTAGACTAAATCTTAAAAAAAGTTTCAGATTATCAAAACTCGAGTTTTAATAATTTGACAATTAATAATAATGATAATAAGTTAGTTCGAAACTTTTTTCCCCTAAAGCTTTTCATAATCAGTCATAAGCTATTTAAGAATAAGTAATACGATTTAAAATCGATCGTTAAATTGGATTTATGTCAAAATTGTATTTGACATAATAATGATTTACAGTATAATATATATATATATGTATATATACATAAATATAACATTATTAATTATATTAAATATTAATAACATTATTAATAATACTAACATATTTTCCAGTATACACAATTACTTTCTTAAAGATAGTGTGATAGTTAATGCGTAATTTAACAATTTTCTTTAATTAAACTCTGGTTTTAACTTTGGCTGATTAGATTTGGTTTAATTTTTCTCACGAGATTCCACTATGAAATTGTATTATTTGCTTCAGTTTTGCCCATTATGGGCGAATAGATTACAGAATGCGACTAACAGGATAGGCAAGAGGTAATGAAATTTCAGGAAAATCCATAAGTATTCAGATCAAATCAGAACTAAAATTCCTCACAAGAAAGGAGTCTTCAACACAAAATCAGTTACGTGGATAGGTGAAACGCTACGCAACTTTAAATTACAGGTGAAGAATATTTATTTTCTTCCTCTAGTTGTTTATACCATTATTAAATAAGAATAAGGCGAGGACGATGATGTAGGCCTGTTTCATATTGTGACTGATAATGATTTGATTAATCACGATATGATTCATATCTGCGGTTAGTGTATCTGTCATTCTCAGTGATCAATTAACAAAAATAATCGTTTTTTTCTGTTTTTGATTCGGCATACTAAAAAGAAAATCACAACTAAACCCTTCTTTTTTTATTCATAAATATTATAATTCATTTGTATTGTTTATAATGTAGAAATTTAAATTTTATTGCAGCTTATCGTTTCTTAGTAAACGTAATTTTAATAAAAAATAAATTTGAAATGAAATAGGCACTTCCACCTGGGACTCTTCCTTTGTATTGGAAGTTGACTAAGAAAAGCGCAAAAGAATTTTTCTAAAATTAGCAATTCAAACGATAATCATCGTAAACGTTTCTAAACTTAATTAAATTTAGAATTCATTCTATATGCCTTTCCAGTGAATTTCATTCGATTGCATTAAGTAGCTCTATTTAAATAGCGTAAACAGACAGAATGACAGATAGTTACCTAATAGATAAAGTGATAACATTGACTTGTTTTATCCTTAAGATTTCCGAAAACAAACATCGATGGAATAGAAAATTTTAACGAAAAGTTTTTTTTATTCTGAAATAAACGAAATGCCGATAGTAATAGGGAAAGTTGCTCTGTACTTTACACGTGTAATGGTCTTCTACATGCTGTAAGAATACAAATTATCCATATCAGATTTCTAAATGGTGATATACAAACATGGATTCAACATGTCACGAGGTAAAATTGATTAAATTCAGGACATAATCGTAAAAAAACGTTTTGCTTTTTTTTTACATCAAAGTCATTGCTTCTTTGTGATACTGTATAGAAACTCGTTCTGAGCAATAAAATATTATTTCTATTGTAACATAAAAATTGTATCAGTATATTTTATGTTCTATTACATAGAACATAATATACACTGTAATATATTTTAAGATATTTATGATGTTTAATAATGCTCATTCGATAAGGTTTTAACATAAATTGTAAACTCGAAATTTCTCACCTATTTTGTTCGAGTATTTTAATATATGCCCTATAACTATATATATTATAAATAGTAAAATAAAATTTATGAAAATAATTTAAAGAAAAATAAATATTTATCTCCTTCCTGCGTTTATTTGTCTGTTGTTTTATTTAAATTAGGTAATTTTACTCGAAAATTTTAAAGATTTGAATATTTTAACAAATTTCCGCTCTTAATAATTTGTTTGTTGGTTAATATCCCAAAGCACTCGATAAAATTGCTTAACCTATTTTGTAGATCATTTCAAAGATTCATTTTTTGAGATTAAGAAAACAGTTTCCGGATTTATCTTTTAAAATATTTGATAAATTTTATAACTAAAATTATTATTATTTTTATTTTTTAAATTCTATTTAAATGCATACAATATTTCAAATTACATTTAATCTTTTACATCCGTTTAAAAAGGCATAATTCATTTTTTTCTTTAAAGAAATTAAATTCGTGGTAATGTTTTGATGTATAATAAATTACAAAATATTATTTTTAGTACAGAAAATTTAAATAATCTTTTGTAATTTAATATAATTTTATTTGAATACTTTCTATCAAGTGTTTAATTTAGAATTCTGAAAATAATGACATAAATTATATGGAGATTAAATAGAGACTAAATCAATTCAAAAAATATAAAAGTTTGATAGATTAATGTTATGTGCGATTCTCTCTATAAAAATCTTTATAAGTTTTACAAAATATAGGAGAATATTATAGATTTATTTTAATGTTTCCAAGGAGTTGTAAAGTTTGAATATTTTAACGCAGTTTTTTCCTTGTAACAATTCATTTTCTTCCCTCTTGGTTTGGCTAATCGATAGTCAAGTGGATAATTGATGCATTAAATGTACATCAGACACTATTTATTGATGTTAATGCTTTAATCGAATAATCCATTACATTAAAGATTATACAAGTTTCAAAATTTTTAAATTTTAAATTTATGTAACGAGAGAAATTAAGGATTAAGATGGATTTATTAATCTTAAAGTTTGGCTACACGTAGACTTTAAGACGGCTAATTAGGTTGTCTGATAGACTTGTTTGCTTTTAAGTATTAAACTTATTAATTTTATACTTTTTAGAAAATTAAAGAAGATCGTAATCCTTCCAAATTAAGATGAATTTGATAATGTTTTTGAAAATTATAAAATAAATTAATTTTTTTCCCCATTTATCCAGTTATTATTCTAGTTATTTGAAATATTGCTAGTCAGGTAATGCGCCATGATTATGTTTTTTTGTAGTTGCATAGTTCAATCTAAAATCAATATTTTCGATAAGCATAAATAATATTCAAGATATATATATATTATTATATGCAAAATGGTATAGATCTATATAGTAAGGATAATGTAGACCTTGAATGGATATGTAAATGTGAGTACATATTCATTTAAATAAAAAAATTCAGAGCTAGACATAAGAAATAGATTTGGTCTTGATGGTAATCGAACTTATGAAAACTTCGAATCCATACAGAAACAAAATCCAAATATTTCTCTCTTCTGGTTTCTTCGTATGTACTGTACAGTATATGAAATTTGACTGTCAAACTAATATATGTTATAGGTCTATATATATTTATACTAACTCTTCGAAAGTAATCGTCGTCTTATAAATTAACAGAGTATTTTACGCTTCTCTTCTTTAAATAAAGCTTAAATATATTTTATTTGTAAAATTCTACAATAAAAAAATCAGACGTTTCTCCGAAAATAATACACAATGTATCTTATTAGATAAAGTATTAAATATTTTTAAGATAAGAAAATTATTCTTTGTAATTTTATTAGAGTTAAAGTAAACGAACTTTTTATTTAATTTATTTTTTGCGTAGATCTTCACAATTAACGCGAGGAAAAACTTTATCTACTGATTTTATAATAGTAGTTATCGCAGCAGGCTGTCAAACCTACTATTTTTACATTATTGAATGTCATTTTATACAAATCGCCTGCTGAGGCATGTTCCATTTTCTTTTTTTAGAGTAAACAGAAGTTGTAAACAAAGTAACAAAAATAAGAATTATGTAAATATAGTAAGCTAAATACTTACTTTTTGCTGTTGATGGAATATTTTATCGAATAATTATATTGTTTTTGAAAATAACTTTTTGAACAGAATAGACTTATATTAAAATTTTTCGTAAAATATGCCAAATATACTGTACATAGAATTTTAGTTTTTAAAATTGCTTATTATTTTTATTATAAACATTATACATTAGAGTAATAAATTTGTTAATTAAAATTTCAAATCAGTATATTTCAATTAATATTATAACAATTTTAATAATTATTTTTTACTTAAACAATTTTAATAATATTCATAAAATAATGAATAGAGTTTTAGTTTTAATTAATATTATAAAAGCTTTTTAATACCATTTCTTCAAATTTATTTCATATTAACTTAATATTTACTTTAATATTAAATCAAGTAAATATGAATATTTTTTATATTTACTTGATATAAATATTTTATATATATATATATATATAATTTATATATATATATATATAAATTATATATATATATAATTTATTTATTTTAATATTATCTCCAGTATATCTTAGTATTTTTCAGTATATTAACTCTAATATATTAATTACAATTATTTAACTAACAAGTAAATAATGATCATCAAGAGGATTAGTTATCAGTTAAATGAATCGTGTATTTTATATTATTATATCTGGTTTTATTGCATGCAAAATCTAAAGTTATAGACTAACAGTTAATAATCTCATATTATATTAATTTGCAACAGAATTGTGATGAATTACAAATAAAATACCTTTCAATACAACTTTACTGAATGTTATATTGCTTTTAATCGAATTAAAATCCTTAATTAAAGTGTAAAGAAATAGTTATTTAATTATTTTTACGTAAATGTTGATTTAGTAAACACACTGGTTTATATGAGTTACCAATTTAAACTTTTTCAAAAGATTTTCTGCATATTATAACCATAAAAATATTTTCATAGAAAAAACATTTCTTCTTTTCGAAAAATATGAAATCCTAATGTTTCAAGATACTTAAAAAACTATCCATCATTCATTCAAAAACCAATACGAAATTTTCCATATGCAGCAAATCTACTCTAAATTATCAATAAAATCTCTTATACCCTGCTATAGATTTTATATATTTTTACTGATTCATTATATTATTATTATGTTGGGTTAAGTGAGATATACTCGGTTAACACCGGTGGCTGTGTACTATGCCGGATCAGAGTCAAGGCATAGTAACCAAAACAGAAATTAAAGAAGTGTATCAGTGTGTGTGTCTGTATTCAGGAATTTTCTCACAATATGACATGTATTCAATATAGTGGCTTTCTGCAGTATGATGTATGTGTTTCTATTCAATTCCAATGTGCCCAGGCTTTTGTGTAGTATGTGTGGTATGACACCTGTAGAGGAGAGAACGACAGGTACAATAAGCACCCTATCCATCCTCCACAGATGCCTTATTTCCTGGGCAAGTTCTGTGTACTTGCTAATTTTTTCAGTGCATGCGTTTTGTATATTGTGAGTGTTTGGAATGGATATGTCTATAATGTATGTGATTTTATTGTGTTTGTCAATGAGTGTGATGTCTGGTCTGTTGTGGTAAATTGTTTTATCTGTGATTATGGCTCTGTCGTAGTACATTTTGTGCGTGTTGTTTTCCAATACTGTCTGTGGAATGTATTTGTAGTATGGTTCGTGGATGTCTGCTAATTTGTGTTTCTTTGCAAGCTCTTGGTGTATTATATTTGCTACTTGGTTATGTCTGTGTAAATAATCTGTCTGTGCCAAGAGCTTGCAACCAGAGGTGATGTGTTGTATAGTTTCTGGCATGATGTGACATTTTCTGCATGTGTCATTTGTGAGTGTTGCATCTTTGAGTATGTGTTTTCTGTAGTTTTTAGTATTTATGACCTGATCCTGTATGGCAATCATGAATCCTTCCGTCTCCCCAAAGAGGCATCCCCGAGCTAACCAGCTGTTTGACGCAGTTTTGTCAACAAAATCCTGGGCCAGATCGTAAGGATGCCTGCCATGGAGTGCCTTTCGAGCCCACGATTGCTTAATGGTGTCTATGCTTTTTATATGTTGTGTTGTGTCCATATGATGTGAGTGTAAGTTTAATGGTGTGTTATTCGAGTCTGCTAGAGTTACTGCTTTATGTAATTGTGATGTTTCTTGTTTTTTGTAGAAAAACTCTCGCAGTGACTGTATTTGTTTGTAGTGAAGGTTAACTATGTCAATCAGGCCACGTCCGCCATCTTTACGTGGAAGGGTTAATCTTTCTGTGGCGGATTTAGGATGATGTTGTTTATGCTTAGTAAGTGTTGTTCTTGTTTTCCTTTGGAGTTGCTCAAGATCAGTGTGAGTCCAATGTATAACTCCAAAAGAATATGTGAGTACTGGGATGACATATGTGTTTATTGCTTTAACTGTGTGTTTTGCATTTAATTGTGTTCTGAGAATAGCATTTAACCTACTTTGGTATTCTTTAATTAATCTTTGCTTTATTTGTGTATGTTCTGTTAGTTTGGCCTGTTGGAATCCTAAATACTTGTAGAACTCGCCCTCTTCCATGGATTCAATAATGTCTCCATTTCCAAGTGCAAAATCTTCTTTCTTCAGGATTCCTTTTTCTATGTGAAGTGTTTTGCATTTATCTAGGCCAAATTTCATTTGTATGTCCTTGGTGTATGAATGTGTGATTTGTAGGAGTTGATGAAGTTGTTTTTGTGTGGATGCATAAAGTTTTATGTCATCCATGTACATGAGATGTGACAGTGTAAACTGTGTTGTTTTTTCGTGTCTGATATTGTAACCATATTGCGTGTTGTTTAACATGTTGGATAATGGGTTCAGGGCTAAGCAGAACCAGAGAGGACTCAAGGAATCTCCTTGAAATATTCCTCGCCTAATAAAAATTTGGTTTGTTTGTATGGAAGTGTTACTAACCCTGAGATGTAGTGTTGTTCTCCAGTGCTGCATAGTGTTTTGAAAGAATGCAATGAGTGATGGATGTATTTTGTACATGTGTAGAATATGTAGCAGCCAACTGTGTGGAACACTGTCGAATGCTTTTCTGTAGTCTATATATGCCATGTGTATGTTTCTGTGTTGTCTGTGTGCTTGCCGTAGAATGACTGAATCTATGAGTAACTGTTCTTTGCATCCCCTGTGGTTTCTACGACAACCTTTTTGCTGTTCTGTTAGAATGTTGTGTTCTTCAACGTGTTTGTATATTTTGTTTGCGATACAGGATGTCAATAATTTGTAGAGTGTTGGAAGACATGTAATTGGTCTGTATTGTGTGGGGTCTGTGGTATTGTTGTTTTTAGGTTTCATGTAGGTGATGCCCTGGGTAAGAAAATTTGGCATGTCTTGTGGATTGATGATGATGTGTGTTAGATGTTTAGCTAGTTCCTGGTGCAGTGATGTAAACTTTTTGTACCAGAAATTGTGAATGTTGTCTACACCAGGTGTCTTCCAGTTGTGTGTTCTGTTAACAGTGTATTGGAAATCATGTATGTTTATTTCAGCACAGGGCATAGTTGGTATGTTGTGCAAGTTTCTGTTCTCCTCCTCAATCCAGCCTGCATCAGCATTATGCGTGACAGCACTGGACCAAAGAGAAGACCAATATGTTGTGAGTTCTTCTTCTGTTGGTTTGCCACTGTGCTGTGTAACAGTGTTTGCTTTGTTATTGATTTGTCTGTAAAAGAGTTTTTCATTGTTTGTAAATAATTTATTTTGTTGTTTTCGTAGTGTACATGTTTTGTATCGTTTGAGTCTACGTGCTTTGGCAGCAAGTTTTTGTTTTAGTGTATCAATGTATTCTGTAATGTGTGTGTTGTGATGTTCATGTTTTGTGTGTGTTTTTATTTTCTTGAAAATGTTTTTGAGCTGTTTCCTTAATTTGGGTGTTATGTTGTTTTTAGCGTATTGTGTCAGCTTGCCTAATTGCTGTCTAATGTCATTTATTTGTATTTCTATTCTTCTCTGCCAGGCAGGCTTGTGATAGAATTTTGTTTTCTGTGTGTTTGTCTGTGATTGTACTTTCAGCCCATGGTGTGTCACTACTGTGACTGCTCCAGCATAAACTAATGTATGAATGTCTGCGAGTGTAGAAATTGAATGAATGTAGTGTGGTAGTAAGTGAGTGTTTACGTAATTTAGTGTTTTTCCTACTTCCTTTGACGTGTTGATTTTTGGTATTCGTGGTCGTTGTGTGGGATCTGTGCCTGTATATTTAGTGAGTGTTTCCTGAAATATATGTGAGAGTGTATTAACTAAATCCATGTCTATGTTATCAGTGATGGATGAGGAAATGTCTGTAGTATCATTAGTGGTAATTGTTGTGTGTGTGTTATTATCAATGCTTGTTGCTGGATTATCCTGACAGGTTACATGATCTTCATTAATGTTAGATGTTTCTGTCTGTTGATGTATTTGATCAGCAACCTGTTGTTTGATAAGTTCAAGTGTTGTTTGTGGAATAAGGTTGTTGTGTATAATTGTTCTTTTTTGATCAACAACCCTTTGTTCGGTGACAGTGAGGTGAGGATACTGTTGTGTGAATCTATGGTGTAGTTGTTGTCTGTATGCTGTCATGTTTGTTTCGAGTTTTGTGATGGTGTAATAAGTACGGATGATAAACTCGTTCATTTCTACTGTCCATTTCATCCGTTGGCGTGGTTTTCCAGTCTTTGTGGTCTGTGGATGCATTGCCACAGAAACACCAAGGCTGGGTTGGTTCCTCACATCTGTTGAGGGCATTGCAGTAGCCATGCTTGGGCCGGTGCTGCTTTCGCCACCGGTAACCAAGGGAGACTGTGACCTATTTTTCGAACGTGAGCCTCTGCCTAACCCACGAACGCGGACCTTGTTAACCCGGGCGACGTCCGAGCCGGTATCACACTTTGATCTAGTTATTACCATGATGAATATCTCCACAGAATGTGGGCGTGGTCACTCTTAGCTTCATTTCTCCCCATAGACCTTACTGGCATGGGTGTCCCTACCAGGAGCTTATGCTCCAGCCTGCATTGCCC
The DNA here is from genome assembly GCF_030686945.1 of Centruroides vittatus. Classification (NCBI taxonomy): domain Eukaryota; kingdom Metazoa; phylum Arthropoda; class Arachnida; order Scorpiones; family Buthidae; genus Centruroides; species Centruroides vittatus. Next base: position 247,024 of record NW_027122649.1, on the reverse strand, counting down.
TATGGATCAGTAAAATTACTGGGCTCTCCCACCACGACCAGGTGGTGACCACGGGAGAGTTATTATTATTATTATTATTATTATTATTATTATTATTATTAAATATTGTGTTAAAAAACTGAATTTATATCTTTAAATTTTATGATTAATACTAATTTATGGAAATACTAATGGTCAAAATCATTAATTTACATGTAATTTTCTCTGTTCTATAATCAGTTTTGTTTATAATTAATATTTTTATATAAATTTAATTAAAAATAATCTTAAATTTATTATTATTACATAAATTTATAAAGTATATTTATAGATAATATAGATTTTTGGTTTTTATTATAATATTGCATTACCAGTATATTATTATGTAACATTATAGAAAGAAAATTTATAATTACTAATCATAAAATTTGCTTCATAATCTTTTTCTCAATTTTGAAATATGATTTAAAAAAGATACAAAAAAAGATATAAAACATATAGAAAGTATATTGTACTCTGCACAAATCTATAAAATTCTATTTAATTTATATATGTATAGATAAACTAGGTGAATAGAAATACATATATTTGAATATATTGTACACATATTTTATGCGTTATGAATGTAATATGTTGTACTATAATAAGTCTATCATATAAGGAATATTTTATCTCATACAAGATCATTAAAAAACTCATTTTATATATAATATAAAATCGAAAATATCATAAAACTGTTAAATTTATCAACAGCTTAATTAAATGAATATATACATAAAATATATCATGGTTCTTGTAGGTATAAAATTATTATATATATTATAATATAGCCTTTACAATATATAATTAAAATAATACATGTACATAAAAGATCTGCGATATATCTTATTATACTGTATATGCTACATACATTATTTCAACATCTTTAATTAATATCTAATTAGGATTCTTAAGGTTGATTATAAAAAATAATGGTAATAATTTTCGTAAAATATATTCATTTAAATTACGATTTAGAAAAACTTTAAATAATTTTTTGTATTCAATGTGTAATATACTATATATTTTAGCGTTTTAATAAGTTATGAAATAGCATTAAAATATAGAAATAATTTAATTATTCTTTTAAATATAATGCTTATAGAAATCTTAAATAAAAATATTTTTTTAATTTAAAAATTCGAGCTATATTTTTTAAAAGTATTAATAGAAATTGATATTGATAGAGAATTAAAAGCGTATTTTACTTATATTGACAGTAAATATAGACTTTGTCGAATTTATGTTATTTATTGAAAATAAAGAACTGATTGATATTGATTTTTTACTGAAAAATTTATTATAAACCAATTTCTATTCAAAATTACGTTCACACAGAAATTACTTTATTAAGAAATTTCATTTTAAAAATCTAGAGTTGAATTGGACCAATTAGAAAATAACATGTCGCATATCTCAAAAATCGAATTCAAAATATAAAATTGATCGATAGCGTTTCTATATTTACATATAAAATATTGGACCATTAAAAAGTTTAGATTGAATTATAAATATTTAAATATTTATTTCAAAATGTTTTGATTTAATAATATTTGTTATATATAAGTTATGATACTGTGTACATTGTTTTTCAAGGTCTGCATTAACGATTCATTTATAATTGATGCTGCAATATACATTATTACCCCAAGAAAAATATAGGATTTTATTCGTTGATATATTATATTTGTATATTATTTACCACTCGACGTGAAGAGAATTATAAGATGGAATTTTAAATTCCTAAACGGCATGAGAAAGATTAATGGTCATGGGATTTGACTACATGGTTCGTCTATCTAACTTAGCAGATTTATTTATGCCCAGGGCTCCCGTTCTATCTCTCTTACATGTCATGGATACAATACGGAAATCTGGACTCAAAATATATAAATGTTAAATTTACAAACAAAATATCTGATATATAATATTCGAGAATACTGTACCGCAGATTATTGCAGTTACCGAATTAATCTCGGTCTATAAATGTATGTATTAACATCTTTTAAATTGTAATAGATTATACGCTGATAAATTAAAATTTTGTAACTATAATATATCTAAGTAAATGCTTAATTATATAGGATATATATTTTAATTCTTTATACATTAAGGATATTTTAAATAGACAAATGAGTGCTCCGTCATCATTAATTAAACAAATTGTATGAAGTGTAAGTGGTGGAGAATTGCAAAAAAATTAAATCAATTTAAAAAATTCTCTTTAATTAATCAGAATAAAAATTAAAATATTTTAAATTTGAAAATGTGCTGTTTAAACTTTATACTGTATTTTATTAACTGTGATAATTCTAAAGAAAAAGTTTAAATTTGTTACCTTCTGCATAATTTCAATGATATTTACTTACCGTACTCTCATTGTAAACTTACTTTTATTTTAAGAATTAATATTTAATATTTACAAAATATTAATTTTTATTTATAAAGTTACGTTACCTTTATATTTTAAAGTTGAATGTTCAATCAGTTTTCCATTCGGAATGATATTGACTGAATTTCTGAAGAAGTCTCCTTGCAGTAAGATATCACTGTTAAAAGTTTTCTTTAGAATTTCTATTTTAATGCCATGTCAAATAAAATACACTATAATAATAGTTATTTTCATACGGTGTATGCATGCGTATGATACAATATGCAGTTAAGGTACTGTTTTGAAATTAATCGATTGTTTTATAAATTCATTATACTTTAAACTTATGATTATTGGGCTATAACTTTCAGATTGCAGATCAACAGTGAAAATGTACAGCCTTACAATTTGAAAATTTCCAGACGGACAGACTAACGACATTACCACTGTCGTTCGTCGATCTGTCTGCTCTTCGTTAATCTCAAGAACGGAGTTAGATAAATGAGAATCGAGACCACATACAGAAAGCTTAGGGGCCTAACTATATATTTTTTTAAATTAAAAGATAATTAAAAATTGCAGTTCAGCATTGTGACGATATCACAATAAATAATTGCTCGTTATTAATCATTTTCTCTTTCCATTCAAACAACATTAAAAGTGATTTAACAGTTGCCGAAGAAATGAATTTCATTTCCTTCTACAAAACTGAATCGAACTTGGCTATCTCCAGGACTCAGGCAATCAAAGAATCTGAGCTCCTCTGAATTCGCAATACGTCTTTATACAGCCATCTCTTTATGATCGAGTACAATAGACTCAGCTGTAATCGCATTATCATCAGCCGTCTAATGTTATCAAATTTTGCACGTCCCAAAACGTATAAGTTAAAATACACTATAAAAACTTTGCTGATTGTAATCAGAGCTCTATTATTTTTATCATTATCTTCGGGTAAATAAGCGTTTTTAAGTTCGTTTTTCAACCATACCAGCTTCGTATGTGTCTGATAACGTGCAATCGTTATTAGTTATTGTTATTAGTCATAACCAGTACTTTAAATGTTAAACAATAATCGTTTTAGTCGTTATTTGATCGCAATGCAGTTGTTTCAATTGTTGATATTTCTTACTTCAATTATACGCTAGCTATTGTTAAAGTTGGCATTGCAAAACACAACAAGAAAACAATACTGAATGAATTACTATTAATTAATAATAATTATTATATAATTAAAATTAATAAAACAAAATCTTTAGTTTATAAATTTTTTATTCTTTTAGCTTGATATTTTAATGTCAGAGTCAACAAATCCAGAATTGTTCACTAATAATAGTATTATTTACTAATACTTATCTCGCTTAATGTTGTCAACCAGTTTTCATCGTAAAAACGATTGTAATTACAATAAGTCAATTTTATTGTATTTATAAAAAAAATCTAAAATAGTTTATAAATGCCATATTACAATGAGCTGAGGCCAGTCTCAATTCTTGCCTATTACAGAAGAGTCTAATCCATTATAAAGTCAGTTAGTACGAATGAGAGGGATCGAAGTTTACCTTACCCATGAAATGAAAAGCGTAAAGAGAGTAATCAAATTAAATTTCTCAACGTTATAGCAGAATTTTTTATTTCTGAATTGAAAAAGATTGAATGTTTATAAATAAATTTGCATTATACTGTATCTAATCTATCTATTAGAATCAATGTACACGTTTTCCCAATACTAATCATTCGCAAACACTACTTTTTATTTCCTTTGTAATAATTTGTGATTGATAGACTATTAATCCCGATCGAAATTTTAAATTTACCACCATTCACTTAAGATTAGTTAACAAGTGTTGCTGTGTTAACAATCTGTCGAATTTTTCGTTTTCATTCAGCAATCCATAAGATATCGCTGAATGACTTGTCATTTTGCTTATGAAGCGTTGTGTTGGTCAAAAACCCTTGTATAGTGTTTACGTTAGCATATCCATTTGTATAAAATATAAGTATATTCATTGATTTTCAAGAATTGTGTAGAATACAATTAAATATGTAGCTTGCTTGATAACAGTTGTTTTTTGTAATTGAAAATTTATAGAACATGGCATCAAGGAATCTAACTGATAAAGAATTGATAGCTATTGTAAATGGCGACGAATTTGGGCATGCTCAAAAGCAGTTTGTAAATGCCCGAAAAATACGTGTCCAGAATGTTTTGACGAATAATTTCTTTCATTTTTAGTTCTGAAATAAGTGTTAAGGGGGTCACCAAAAGTAATTTTCCATTAATTTAAGTTTTGATTAATTTAATAAACGGATCAAAAGAACCGATGTATAGTAGTTATGTTCTTAAAATGTATCCGTAAAACTTGCGAATTAAATGTAATAACTTCAGTAAAAAATTTTGCGTTTAATTAGCATTGAAATAATTTAAACATACTTTAAAAATTTCGATATACAGTTTATAAAATATTAATTCATTTGCTTAATAATTTTCATTAAATGAATCATTTAGAAAAAACTTCTGAAAGAAACTGTAATAAAGTTGAAATCAGAAAGTTTTCTCACGTCTTCTTACTCTGCTATTGATAATCTTGTTTTGTCTTTCATTTTTATTTTTCACTTAAAATTTATTCAGCTTCAATTATATTCTTTGTGGTTAGTTTAATTTATTAAGGATTCAGAAAATATAATTAAAAAGAGTGCTTTTGAAATCACTCGATAAGAAAACTTTATTGTTATGACCAAATATCTTCACAACAAAACATTCAGAATTACTGAAAAATCTTCAATAGAATTAGAATTTTAATTAAATAATTTCTTCGCTTATTTTTCTTTTAGATTTCAAATATATATTAAAAAAAACAAATTATTTCTATCATTTAAAGATAACAATCTCGATAAAATAAATACTACTAACTTTATTTTGATAACGACAATCATTTTTATTTTTTAATAAAATTAATATTTTGCAATAAAACAGCAAATTAAATTATTATTATGTTTATAATTGTGAAACAAATATAGCAAATGATGCAGTAATAATAATATTATTAAATTTAAAAAATGTATTTGATAATATTATCTGAATTTAAGCATTAAATCAAATTGATAGTTAAATATCAAGACTTAAATGATTTCTTAAAGAGAAAATTGATTTAATTGCTGTCTTCAGATATTTTCTTAATTCACTCTGTTTGTATTCTGGCATTGATTTCCCAAAAGGTTATCCTGAAGTCAACAATTGTTTTTGGCATAAATGATGAACAGTAGTTACAAGAATTGTATACAATGTTCTCATTTAATTACAATTTAGAATAACAAATGTTAAAAGCCACTTTTAACGAACGAAAGTACAGAGCTTTGTAATTATTAAAATATTATGCTTACGTTAATAGACTAATCTTATTAACTTCATAATTTAAAAAAAATAATTGTTATTGTTCATTCTGTTTTAATTCATTATGTAAAAAATAAATTTTTCTATAAGAATTCTCATAGAAAAATAGAGAAAATAAATAAAACTCATGCAAAATTCATTCTTTATGAAAATAAAAAAAATCCATCTTATGTTTGCTTCGTATCTAAAGTGGATACAACGGTTTTTATGAGATTATAACCGATTTTGTAGTCCTTATAATCTTGATCGATTGGGCCATAAAAGGTCACTTTTATTTGTATCACTTAGAAATTTTAATTTTTTTTTTAATTTTAAGAATAAGCATTAACGATAAAAGATATTGAATACGATTATTAGATTAATATATAATGTTAACATTTAATATTTTTTAAATTTATTTATTTATTTATTTAACTATAAAATTGTAACAATTTTAATGAATTTTACTTATTTATTAGTGTTAAATTTATCACAAATTTGATAATAGATATGGCGTGTAAAATATTTATAAATCATCTTAAATTATACACACAAATTGATGTGTATACTTCACACAAATGTTTAATTAATGAAAAGTAAAACTGATATCACTCTTAAATAAATGCAATTACCAAAGCAATAAATTTCACGTATATTATAAATTAAAAATAATAATATGAAATTGCAAACTTTATAAAATTTTAGCATAATAAGCGACATCAACTCTCTTAAATTAGGAACGTATTAATTTATTTTTCTTTACTCGCTTTGGCTTTGTCTTTCGTACAAATAAATTCTGGATTTCTGCAATAATTAAGATTTAAGGCGAATCTCAATTAATATTTACTTTCGTTAATTATTTAGGAATATAAATTAATGAATTCTAATTATAGTTTGATCATTATTATGTTTTCTGAATAATATTTTAAGTTTATGATAATTGTGAAAATGATTGAAGCAAATTATATTTAAATTTATTTGCATTACGTAATTACTTTTTATTTTACATTTTTAATTATTTTATCGAATAATTAAATATACAAACGAATTAAATTGAGATGATAAAAAATAGAATAAAGAAAAAAATTCGACAAGAATGTTGTACAAGAATAACAAGAGACAATCTCAATTGAACAAAAATGATAGAAGTGCAGAACGTGAGAGTACTAAAAAGTTAATGTGCTAAATGTAAGCGAAATATAAAAATGTTCTCAAAGTTTTCAGATAACAAGTCTAAAATTCAACACGTAACGATTCATATAAATGACTTAGATAAAATATCACACAAGTCAATGGAAGAAACAAGCATAAAAGAAAGTAAACTTTAATAAATACTGAAAAGAAATGTATATTTAACAATAAAGGAAATCGATTTTTTACGTAAAGAAAAATTAGTTTTGTCAAATTAAAGAAGAATTTTACAAGAAAAACATAAATTTAAATAAATTCAACTATTGATTTTTAGATAATATAACTGAGGATTTATTGATTATAATAATATCTTTTTTTAAAAAAAATTCCATTCAGAATAAACCGAGGAAAAAATTAAACCTATAAAGTTTGAAAGATTTTCATTTAAAATTTGAATAAAGTTTATATTCAACTAATCAACTAATATTTTTTCTTTTTTGAATTTTTAAATGAAGTATTAATATCGTTTTAATTTAAATTTTTTAAAAACTAAATCGAATGAAGTTTCTTCATTTACAGTTTTCTTTTTTATGATTTTATTATTTTTTAACAGAACAAAACTTTATTTTACATTCTTGTACTTGTTAATTTGTTTCTTTAATAATAAATAACAATAAATTATAAAGTAAGTTTTCAATATATTTTTTAAAGTTTTTTTATTTATTAAAACATTTTTTTCATTAAAATATATATATATATATATATATATATATATATATATATATTTTGGTTGTATTGAAATATTTTTTCTACTGCTACTGACATTTACTATTAGTTTACTCTTTTATATGTAAAAATAATTCGTATTAGCTAAATAAATTTTGATTATTGAATATTCCTAAATATATAAACTTTGTCTACATTTTATTAACATTAAATCAAATTTATATAGTGACGAATTAACATACCTAAAGATCTCTAGTACCAATCAATTGGGGATTTCCTTGAATTTTCTGTTCATATATATATATATATATATATATATATATATATATTTAAGAAATCCTAAAGCTGGGGCCTCACATTTGAGGTGATCTAAACCTTATTTCAGTCATAATGTATTCCATTAATTTAACTATAAAATTTGCAAACATTTTCTAGGAGCAATATAAGTAATAAATTTCCTTTGAGTAAAATAAGCCTTTCTTAATTTAATGTTTAAATTTTGAATATTATTTAAATACACATGCTTTGTCTTCTTATCGAAGATTTTTATTTAATCATGAAGTTTCATAATATAATTTTAATTCTGGAAAATATAATTAAAAATTGACTACGTAAGTTACATAAATCTACATTATTTATTATTTTAGATTTTTGTTTACGCTTTTTAAATGTATTTGAATGAGGCTATGAAGAAGTAGTCCTACATGATGCCATTATTGTGTCTATTGTCATCAATGAGATTCAAAGATTCATAGAGAAGAGTCAGAAGGATTTTTTGAACTAGTTCTAATTTGGTTCCTTCTTTATCTTATTTAGTCTCTTATAATCAAATGTGGATTTGCGAATTTTATCAATTCTTTTTGTTAATACTTAACTTTTATATATATAAAACAATAATTAGTATTAATTACGTAAATTGAATCTACATTTATTATGAATCTATTATTTAGTATGAATAATAATTAAGACGAAAAAAATATAAATTTTTACTTATTTTGATTAAATAACAAAAAATAATAATTAAAACTCTGGGAAAATTATTTGATAAAGAAGGTTAAATATAATTTATAAAAATCACGTTAATTAATATCTTCAATGATTAAAATAAATTTTCTTATTAATTTTTATGTATTTTAAATTGTTTAAGGATGAAATAAATTAAAAATATTTTCAATTTTTTTACGCTGATAATTATTTTTAAATTCATTTTTCGATCATTTCTCCATACATAAAAACGAGATCTTAATTATAAATCTACATAACTGCTTTGAATATAAATAAATAAAACGTTTTTTAAAATAGCCATTTAATTTCGTGTAATAACTACTCTACTCTTAATTTTACTAAAGTTTTGGATATTCTTAAATTAAAATTATAAAAATTACTCCTTTCAAATAACAGCATCATTCATCAAGTTTGAAATAGGCAAAGCTTTAATAACTACATTCATTATTTGAATTTAAATATGTATACAATAGGAGACAGTTAAGAAAATAGAAAAATTTGAGTTAAAATATACATTTTATTTACAAAAATCTATATAAATATAGTACTAATATATTATACAAATTTCCCAGAAGCATGAAACTCGATAGCAATATTACTTAGAGTAGTAATATAATATAAACGATAAAATCTACCAAGAAATTTTTATCAAAGTTTGAACTTTCGATTCGTTATGGAATTATTGAATAATTAATTGAATTACAAGAACCAAAATATAAATTTATATGATGTTACTGTTCTACATCAGCGATAAGAGGAGATCTTTTTAATGGTGGGCCAAATAAAATATGAAAGTACACGTACATGGCCAAATTTTCTAAGTTTTTACGTCTTAGCCGGGTCAACAAGTCGATCGAGATCGACCAGTTGATTGAAAACTAAGGCGAAAACGGTCGAAAAGGACGTACATAAAAAAGTAATATATAGAGCAACACAGAAAGAATTGGTGTATAATAATTTTTACAATAAATTTAATTATACTGTTATGTTATTTTGCGGGCCATAGGTGATAATTACCATCTTATGGAACAAATTTTAAATCAAGTCTAACAGAAGGAACGATAAATTTTTAAATTAATATAGTTGATGCTTTGTTCAAATACAGGGTGACAATAATTAACCCGTACAAGTTTTTTGTATCGTAAATTTATTAAAGAAATGAAAATTAGCAAAACAACAGCATATAACAGTGACAATACTTTATGTATTAATCAGATATTCAGCCAGTTTCAAAGTGGCCTCCTTTTGCTTTGATGCAGAGCCCCAAACGCGTTTTGAAATTCTCAGCGATGGGCCGCGCTCTTCTGGAGACAGTTTGTCTCACTCCCAGCGCAAGGATTGCTTCAGCGACTCCAAACTTTCATAGCGCTTACAACAGGCCCTGGCCTCCAAAATAGACCATACACTGTAGTCCATTGGGTTCAGATTCGGCGAGTATGGTGGCCATTCCGCAGACAAGATGAAATTGGGAAAATGAGCCTTGCACACTCCTGAGTCTTCTTCGCTCTGTGTGTCGGCGCCGAGTCCTGCTGAAACGTCCATTTCGCACTGCCAAAATGCTGCTGAGCCCACAGAAGTACCACAGCCTCGAGAATGTCATGGTGGTACACATCTTGATTGATTTTGGCCCCTTGATCGACGAAAACAAGGGGTGTCTTGCTGCTCGCACAAATTCCGCCCCAAACTATGACTGACATTGGATTTTGTGATGTTCGATGACGGCTGAGCATCCAGGAGTCCCCGCGGACCAGTTCCTGTCGTTTTTATGGTTGTACGGAGAAAAGCTTCTCGTCTGTGAAGAGAATGCACTCCCATTGTCGACCTGCGGCCCGACGCTTGAGTCAACGGGATCTTTGGAGTCTCACGCACTTGTTTTCATCGGTGAGGAGCTGAACCTTTTGGAACTTGTAGGGCTTGAGTACAAGTTCCTTTTTCGCCATTAAACGCACCAATTCGCGATTGATTCTGATCTCACGAGCAATTTTTCTCATGGAGACCTTCGCATGTCAGTCAACTCGCTTTGTGATGATCTTGCGGTTCCTAGACGTGTTGACAGTGCACTTTCTTCCACGTCCGGGACGGTCACCATTGTGGCCAAGCTCCTTGAATCGCCGAACTGCATCTGAGACTGTCATTTTTGAAACACCGAGCAGACGAACAATTTCACATTAATGCTTTCCTTGCCGGAATAGCTCCAAAATTGCACAACATTTGTTCGACACCATTAAAAAAATAAAGAACTAACCCTTATTACATCGAAAGTATATCTACACGGGCAGGAAATCATAGAAAATTAAACAATATTATGTAAATTGGTGACAGTAAAAAAGTTCAGGTGCAGCATTGCTACAAACTTTGTACGGGTTAATTATTGTCACCCTGTACATCAATCAAACATTGTTTAAACCTGTAAGTTTGTTAATTAAATGTAATAAAAAATATGAAAAAGATTTAAAGAAATTTTATTTTTACTTAGTTATGGAAGAGTTTTTATATCTTATGCCTTGTTCAAAATTCCTGAATTATATATTGAGCATAGAAAGTTTTTTCTTTTGGTTAGGAAGAAATAGAATGCTCGAATGTCTTTATCACTTGTCAACAAATTTATGACACATTAAGACAGTTTCTGGTTGATTAATTTTCCTGTCTTTTCTCATTTTTTTCCTCTTGATCGTTAGTTTTGGTCTGTCAGATACCAACAAATAATTGCTCGTAGCTTTTACAAATACAACACAATCTTCTTAGTTCGTTAAATTATAACTTATAAGAAATCGTTTATATATGCTATTTTAGATTTATATTCAACTATAAATTTAAAAAGTTACATAGAATTTTAATTGGAAATTTAAATTCTATGTAACTTTTATAAGGAAATGTGTTTTATAATCGAATACGTTATTACAGAAATAACTTGCTAATAATAATAGTACAGTATTAAAAAATTCAATTAAAAATAGTAGAAAACAAGAATTACAATAAATACATTTTTAAATGTTACATAATAATATTAGTTTCTAATTATAAAAATTTATTATATTAAGAAATACTTGAATCGTATCCACTTAAGGCGCTAGATTCTTTCTATATTACATTTAAATCTAGATATTTCAGAACATTTTTAGTTGTCTATAATGTATAATCAATGTGAAAGATATGCATATAACCGTACAATATCTTGGTTAAAATTAGAAAATATAACGTTAACATAAAATTATTCAAAGTTTAAAACTATATGAATTAATATATAAAAATAGACGTGATGGACCGACCAGCCTGACATTCTGAGGGTCCTGAGCCATGTTTAAGGAGTGAGTCTGAGCACAATTCGACTCAGAAACAGTCATCGATAGGTTTGGATATGTCGGACCTCGGCCCTCGTCAGTCACACATCCCATCGTGGATCTGCACTCACGATGGGCATGAAAAAAGTGCCCATCGTGAGTGCAGGACTTAATCAGTTAACATTGAAATATATCAACTTTCATATTTATTAAATATTTTTGAATTCATATTAATAGGAAAATTAAATTAATTTCGTAATACATGATGCATTATATTTTTATAAACAGGCATAAATAAAAAAATTTAAAATTATTCTAAATTCTGATCATGTATAGTGCAAAGAATTAAACAAGATCATTTTGGATTTATAATTCTGTAGTTATGTTTTATAAAACTTCTTGGTAATTAAAATATACAATATTTTTAAGTTAATTGAAGATAATAATGCAAATATATTAAGAAACAAAATACAAGTTATTCTTCTAAGTAGTTGAAAAAAGAGAAAAAGGAAAAATAATGATTTAAAACCTAATGTTATGTTGTACATCATATGCAATTTTCGTAACGAGTAATCAATTTATCTCCTAAAATTGATTTATAGGTAAAATATTTAAGACAAGGATATTGCTTACGTAAGTGAAGTGACCTTATTTTTTTATTTTCTTTTCAATAAAATAATCTATTTACCTTAAAAGCAAATTATAAATTTAACAATAGAGTAAACACAGGAAATTTAAAGAGCATTTACACATGCATACCTAATTAAATTAATTCTGGAAAATTATCGTTTGATAGAGGAAAGAAAGGATGTTTATGACGTTCTAACAATAATGTTCTGAAAAGGAACTTGTACGAAGATAAACGAGATATCGGTTAAACGATAGCATTTATATGGGTTCAGAAAAGATATAAACAATAAATATAAAATATATTGCGCTTTTTAATTTAAATTTATAATATCTTATCGTTAATTATTACTATACCGTAATATTGGTTGATCCAGATTAGATAATGGCAATGCGAACATCGATAGAAACAACAGGATTAAGCAAATTGGTATGTAGATTATAGTATTTGAATAATTTCCAAAATTAGGATTATATACAGTATGTAATTGTTTTTAATTATTTATTATCGTTTATATTATTATATATAATATCACATTTTACAATACATATGATAGAATAGTTTCTATTACTATTATTATTTTATTCTACTCAATTAAACAATAAATTCTCCTTAAAGTTATTTAAAAAATTAAAAACATCATCGAGCAAATAACAGGAAATTAAAAGGATATCGGAGATAGAGTTCACAATGCAATTTTCTTACTTTTGTTACTCACTTAATTGAAGAACTTTTCAACTTGATTATTGTTGTGTTTGATGAATTACGATAGAAAACAACATTTTTTTCTAGGTAAAATTGCATTGAGTGATTGATTATAAAAAGAATGTAACTAATGTAAAAGAAAATTTGTTAACAAATAATACAAATTGTATCTAGATAGAACTCATCTAAATACTCGTTATTTTTAGTACTGTAATGTTATAATATATTAACATCGATGTTAGATTTATAACATGTAACATAATGTTATTAAGTTTTATGACATATGATTTATTAAGAATATGCAAATCTTGTTGAAGGGATAACTACAAAACGGAATAAAAATTTGAATAAAATAATTATTCATTTAAGAGATACATTTATGAATTATTTATTTAAATAATAACTTTTTAAAAACAAATTTAAAATAAATGCTTATTAAATATACAATTAAATGTTTTAATTTTAAAAAGAAATAATTTATTTATTTAAAAATTTTTACAAAAAATTAAGAAAAATTACATCATTATTAGATAAAAATAAAAAATCGTAAAATATATTTGAAATTTTTAAGTTATGATTTCAAAACATTAATTAACGCCATTTTTAGTAATTTTTCTGAAAAAAAATAATTTACAAATTATCCAAACGTTTATAATTCTATGCTACTAAACTTTGTTTTATTGTGTAAAAACTCTTGTGGCCTACGTTGATAAATCTTTCCTTCCGGTAATAACATTTTTATCTATTGTTGCATATCTCTTATCCTGAGGTATTGCTTCCTATCAATATATATATTTTTTTCTTTTTTCTCGCAAGAATGCCAGAGTTTCAAACAACATTATACTTTCCTTTCCAAAATTACATAGCTGAATTCTCGATTAAATTAAAAACAAACATTTGAAGATGAGATTATGTTAAAAAACAAACTATATTTGATAAAAATTAAAAGTATATTTTGAGTAAATTAATTATATTTATCTAGAATATTCATATTTTATCCTATTTTAAATTTTTTAATCAAAACCGTAATTAAATAATATTCCTTTTTTAAAATATAAATAGACTTCTAATGAATCATTATTTAATTTTGTAAAATATAAATTAATATTTTAAATTGAATAAATTAATTTTGCACATCGATAGCAAGTAGAGTTAAATAAATAAACTTTTTACAAAGTTTACAATTGAATTATTTTAATAAAAATATTTTTTAATATTTATTGAATAATTTTAATAATGAAGTCAAAATTTTATTGTCATAATCATATTTTTTAAATTATTAGAAATGATTAAATTTCTTATATCAAGAAATAAATTTTAACAATTCAGTGAAGGATAGAAAATAACCCGAGTAAGTAGACTAATCTCACGTGTAGGATTTGTAATGTATTCATGAGATGCTAAATAAATCAATTTAGAAACGTCGTGAAATAATACCATTTTGTGATGCGAAAAGCAACTATTATACTTTCTTGGTATATAATATTAGGATTTAAATTCATAAATTAAAAATAGAAATCAGTGAAACCCTTTTATTTTGCGTTTAAATAATAGTTTTTGATTTGCAAATGCCAGAGTTCGTACGTATTTGCATTTTAACAGACATGCATGCGAACAAGAATAAACTAATATTATCTATATAAGAAACATTTTTCTTAATTTAAAGAGATAGAAATAATATATATATATATTCATATATTAGCTTAATAAAAAATTGACGTGTATTAATTACTTATGTATGAACGTCTGAAAAAAAGTAAGTTAAACGAATTGTAAGGAATAAAATAAAGTATTTAAATAAAAATTCTATTTTTTTTTTCAAACGATGTTTAATTAAAGCAGTAAGTAATCGTAGTTAACATTAAATCTAATCAAACTGTTTTGTTTGCAGTTAATCAAACTTCCTCTTGAATTTAATATATATATAAAAAAAAAAATAAAATTCTTCTGAAGATAGAAAATGAAGTCTTTGATGTTTTCAATCTATACAAATTTCTATTTTCTATACAAAGTTTGTATACTGATTTATAAGCAAAGATATAAAACATAAACAAAAGGTCATTTGTATTTATATAATTTGGTAGCATTTCCACATCTATTAAAAAGACAAATTAACTTTTGTGGTAAGTTAGTTGTCGATTGTCATAATGCTTGTTTTTTTATGGTTAAGGGATTCTTTATTGTTTGCGATAGGGCTCGGTAAAGATGCAATAACGTGTACTTTGAGCAGAAGATATGAGGATAATATAAAAGTTAACTCAAGATTTAATAAATAAATAAATAAAGTAAATGTTCATTTAATTTAGATAAAAAGAAATAGTTACTTACCCTTTTATATTAACTCATATAAACTTTATATGCTTACAACGTAAAGAAAAGTAAAATAAACCTGTTTAATTATTATATTTTGAAGATAAATATCTGAATTTAAATGTAGAATTGTTACAAATTTAATATTTTTATTTGTAAGAATATTAATAATTTGAAGAGTTGATGCGATTATTTGAAAAGTCTACGTGAAACGTATAATTAATAAACTGGCAATAAATCTAAATATTATAATTTTACGATTAGTTGTATATTTTAACTTTTTAAATTACGTTGTTATATAACTTTTTGTATATTATATAATAATTTATTTCATAATAAAGCAATTTTTGTTAGAAAAAAGTAATTGGAAATATTAATTCTAAGACGCTGTAGCATAATAAAGATACCTTTTATTTATATCTTTGATTTAATAAATGATTAACGTTAAAAATAGAATTTTTTATGAATGTAATAGAAACATATTTTATGAAATTTTTTAACTTTATCTTTTCTATTAATGATTGTACTGTTTATAGAAATATACTGTAGCAACAGATTAAATTCGATCATTCGAAAATTTTGATAAAATGATGATTAAAAGTATTATGTTTAAGTATTTTAAAAATATATTTTATATAATTTTTAAAATGTCAAGGGCGTTCATTTACAGTAGATTTTCGTTTAAACTAAGACGTATAATAATATATAAGCTCCGTTAAAAGATAATAAAATTAATTTAAACAAAGTGCATTATTTCATTTAAATTCTAATGTAATTTTGTTTTGCAAATGAATTGATTCATTGACATTTAGAAAAAAATAAAGGAGTACAAAAAAAAGGAAAATAAAATTAAAATTTTTTATTTCCACTTCATTTAACTTAAGTTTTATTTTATTTTCATCATTATTGATTTTTCTTTGGGTTAATGACACAAGTTCAGTAAATGTAAATTTAGCACATTTGTTTTTTATCAGTCATATCTTTAATGTATGTTTATCTTCATTAACTTGTCTAGAACGATATATGTACAACAGACCAATTCTTCTCATAATTATATTTTTTAATCTAACATACGTAATCTGTTCAAACTTTGATATTAACTCTGCATCAATTATGACTACTTTAGATGAAAATGGTTTAGCCAACGTGGAAAAAAAAATATATTCTTAAGCAGAAATTTTATCAGTTAGTTATTGATTTTTTGCTGCGTTTAAGGTCGAGAATTTGTACCTTAACTCGCTCAAAATTCTAAACAAGTCTTTCATCTCAACGAATTTATATATTTTATTTTTTTCCTTCATTTTCATTTCAGTAGGGAATTTTTTTTTCGGAATTTTAAAATTTATTTATGAATATTTTTTATCTCAATTTTCTTACACGACTTATTTCCATTGTTTACATTCTTGAATAAAATATCAAAATCTACTTTTAATATTTTATATTTCTTCTCAATTTATTTAAATAATTATCGTCAATTCTTATTTTCTCTAACATATTCTTTAAAAGTTAACTTAGTTATTAAAATCCTCTTTTACTTCTCAACAGACTCAGTTAAATTTAATTAAATTATGATTAAATATTGAATATTCCTATAAAATCCGATTAAAATTGATTCGGTAAGAATATATATTTTCATTTTCATTATGTTAATAATGGCATTAATTAATTATCTGATAGTTTCAGAAATTTTATCAATTCTTTCATTGAAATTCACTTATGAAATTTTAATGTGGGATGATGTGATATTCTTGTATATTTATTATAATCATTCAATACAAACTGTAAACTTACAAGAAAGATATTACATTAATCAAATTTGTTCGATAGTTTCGTCTGAATTTCATATCAATGTCTTAAACTGTATAAAATAAATAAATTTGAATGCATAATTTATAACCAGAAAATTTTCCAAACTTTATTATTTTGTTGTAAATTTTCTTAAACTTCTACATATTAATATACTGTACTTACTTTTATTATTTAAAACATAAATTTTTTAGACGATTTTATTTCTGAAAAAATAAAATTATGTTACACAAGGCAATTTTATATTATTCTTATGCTAAAAAATATTGAAAGGCTATCAAATCAGTATGTCCCTTTTACTCTTTAAGTCTTGTGGATACAAAAAAGGGAACTTTAGTGGTGTGACCTGGTGATCCTGATATTTACGAGGCACACCACGCCCTGAAAATTCTTGAGGAATCGCGTTGATTTGGATCCTGGATTCTTCAGAGCAGTAGGATGATGCCTTATTTATCTGGGTCATTCGGCCGGCTATCAGATCAGTATTTGAAGATTTAAGCTTTTATTTTAACTTAATTCTATTAAAAATATTTAATCTAATTACGTTTTAGTATTCAATACTTAATAAAAGAGTCTTACAGTTTTTATTATGAAAAAATTTATTATTATTTTCTTATAAAATATTTAAAAACTAGATCAAAGTTATTCGCTTTTATTAAATTATTAAGATTGATAAACTTATTTTTTAAAATAATTTTATTAGCTTACATTTTCTCTCGATGAAATTTATGAATAATAAATTATTTCAATAATAAATATCTGAAGTATTGGATTGGATAATTTAATTTATTTTTAAAAGAATAATAAATTTAACCCAGTTATTTATAAAAATAATTGTTTAACTTCTGTATTTTTTCTATTAAGGGTTTTTAAAATGTTTTTCAAATTTTTGATGATTGATGATAAATTATGAAACAGTTTTTCTTTGTTCAGTTTTTTAAATAGATTCTAAGTGAAAAAATACATATATAAATACAGGAACATAACTTACTTTTTAGCTTAGTTTCCTCCAGAAAAACGAGTAATTATTACAAAAATTTAATGTTCTAAATTTTGTAATGCACTTATTGTAATGCATTTTTGTAATATTTAATGATATGAAAAATATATTCATTGTAAATTGATACTTTGCTGAAATTTCAAAATTTTGTTTCATCAATAATGTTTGTTCATTAATAATCCATACAGTATAGTATTGGGAATCAGTCTGCTGTCTGCCCCATTTAGATAATATTTGAATAATGATTATATCTATTAAGAGTATTACGATCAAATTAAAATTTGCGGATAATTGTCTTAACAAAGCTTTTACTTTAAATGAATGCAGTAAAGTTGTAATTAAATTTGTCTGGCTATTTACAAGCTTTCTGAAGACGACAGTATTTGTGAAAGACGTTCGACTAATATCAAAATTACTACAAGTGGTCAACAATAGTTCGATATCTTTCTCTAATGGATATTCTTTCAGTCTAGATAAATCCATCAATTTATTGAGGAAAGGGGATATTTGATAATGTTTGAAATCGTTACATGACCCAGCTTAAAAGATTAGCAATAAAAATAATAAAATTCATTTAATTCCATTGTTATTATTTTAAAAATAATAATATAATGATTTTAAAAGTAGTGATAAATGTTCAATTTGTTTTCTATTTAAGTTCATTTAATACCTTTCTATTTATTAATTAAATTGAAAATGTGTAAGTTAAAGTATAGCAGAAAAATATTAAATTAATTTTCATATAATAGGATTAAAGTAAATAATATTATAGTAAATATAAGTTCTGGAAGATAAGTTCGAAAGCAGATACTTCCTTATAGAAAAATAAGAAAACCTCCAATCAAAATTTTTCGATATTGGATCAAAGTTGATGAGAAAAGTAAACATGTGATATTATTCCTGGAATATTGAAAGATTTCACATTAGGGAATTAAATGTATAGTCTTATATATAAAAATTATAAAATAATATTAATTCAATTTCTATGCATTTTCTTTAACAAACATTTTAAGATTACATGTTTGAAATAAATGATATTGGTATTAAAATACGAAATAAAATTGTACTTTTTTAAATGAAACGAATATAGAAATGTGTGTTTATCTTTGTGAAAAAATCGATATTGAAAATTTTTGTGCGCTTCTTGTGATACGTGATTAAGTGGTTTAAAGATAATGTAAGTGGTTTCAATCTGGATGCTGCGGCAGACTAGGATGCGCGAAGTGGTTTAATGGAAAGAAGGCAACTCAACACATGCACGATTTGCCATCCGGAAGGAATTTCTCTGGGAAATTGGTCCCTATTTAGGTTTTAGATACGTAAAATACCCGGAAAACTCCATATGGCCAGCTTATTGATGAAACGCAAACCCATGACCAACCACCAATGTTCAGTGTGGCCACATGGCTGCTGGTGGCCCTGTGACTGATATAGTGCTGACCAGCGCAATAACACTTCTTACGTGTATTAATAAAACTACTGAAAACGCAGTAACTACGTTGATAAAGAAGTAGAGATGCTGTAAGAAGGATTATCAAATGGAGGTGCTATTATTAAAAAAAAAGTTGAAAAACACTGGTCTGTGTTTAAATGACTGTAATTATTGTATTCATTAAATAATGTCTTATGGGTATGAGATTAATTTTAGTATCAAGAACGTGTCACATTCAAATTATGAACGAACCGTTAATATCTAAAAGGAATTCAAAATTGAAAAATTCATTGGCTGTTTTACATTTAGTTTGCCTCTCGTATTGTTTCATGTTGGAATTTTATCACGGAGTGGCTGATGTACAGTACAACCAACCGTATTTAACTTATTATGTATACATTATTCTGTTTGTATTTTATTTTTTTTAATATAAAGGTGTAGATTTAATATTGATGCTATGAAAATCAAATAGGTAAGTATAAAATAAATTTAGAATACTTTATATTGTTATTTTAATGTTTGCTAACTTTCATTTACACATCATTTCCTAATTCGAGTATGGTAATGGTGAGTTCGTATTTTAAAAAATAAAGCTTAAAAATATGAATTTGTACACATTAATTTAGTTGAGAATATTTTGGGTGATTTTCATACACGCTTGATTATCTGATCAATTTGATTAATCCACCTTCCTTCTCATCATTAGTTAGGATAATCGACGCTTTACTTTATCGATAAAATTAATCATGTTGAGATAACTGAAGCGAGATTAACACGACACGATCTATATCTTTGATACACATGTTTATTGTTATATGTTGTACATTTATTGTTAGATATTTAATATCATCATCATCATCGTATGGCTTTCGAGATCGTTGAAATTTTGCCATTGTTACAATAGTATGTCACTATGTCTTCTACACTATGTAGTTGGGAAATTAGAATACGTTCATGATATCTCTTTTTCTCCTAAGAGGCGACTAGAAAGGTTACAATGTAGAATGGGCTAACAACCCATTCTATCAAGAATTTGCCTTTACGGGACCATTGCACTTACCTTAGCCTATATTTAGCACAGTTTATATTAAATACATTGAAATATCAATAGAAAATATTAAATCGAATAAAATTTATGAAAACTTAAGTTATTTATACATCTAATAAGAAAGATTATATAATACCCAGACTTAATATAGTAAGTTAAATGAAAAAATAAAGATTAAAAGTTAAAGCTTTTAGCATTAGTAGCTTCGAGAAGTATATATTAAGTTAATCCTCAACTTCATCCTCATATATATTCGACTTCTATCTCCACATTTTCCTCTGTAAGTAATACTTTTGGTTAAACATATCCAAAATTCTTTTCACGTAAGTCAGTGATATCGTTCGATTCATTCAATACCTTTTCAAATACCTATGCACGTGACAATAGAAATTTTTACCACATCCTTTATTCATTTTAATTTTTTTATTTTTCGAAAACAATGTGAAACCATTCCACTCAGCCTGCAGTCATTTTCATTTCTACATTACATTACATGCCATAGAAAATCCATTATGTACTTTATATAAATCCCAAAAATGTAAGATAAAATATTATTTACAGTTTTTATATCTTTTCGTATTAAATCGGCATAACAGAACTTAATACACCATCGAGGGTATTTATTGAAAGCCTCTGATCCTACACAATGTTTTTCTATCTAAAATATATTGTAGTCCGGTAAAATATCTAAATTCTCTATAATATATCGTTAGATTTTCTATAGTTATAACCGTTCCAAAACTTTCATGTAGAATACCCGTTATAATATATAATAACAATGACAGTTGATGTACTGTAACGTAGGTTGTTAGAATAATTGTAGAATAGAATGTAGATTATAGAATAATTCGAATAACCTAGTTTATTCTGAACTATTTTTCGATTTTGAATATACATGACTACAGCATGTCTTAAGTCATGCCTTCATTATCTTAACTACTTGTGCACATCGTCAGACGTTTGAATCAAACACTGAACATACGCACAATTGAATAACAATAATGATTTTAAAGATATATTAATTTATACATTTTATTTGATTCAGAAATTATTTTATACTTTGTAAATTTTTGTGTAGAATTCTATATTTATTAAGCAATTGGTTTCGGTTTACGAATCTACGAATGTTTGATTCGAGAAAACAATTTATCCTATTGTATTTAACTTAATTCCTTTTATAATATTTATATCATTTTTATTTAATATTTAAATATATCTTTTAGACAAATCCGTAAATGAATCTTTATGAGTTATATTATAATTCTTTTACGTAAATTATTCTTTATTTGCATAAAGAACAGTATAAATAAAAGATTTATTAACAAATTTTAATTGTAATTTAAAGACAAAATATTTTTAAATTTCTTGTTATAAAGGTATTTCAAACTTTCAATTTTTATTTATAAGTTATGCGAGTACATCTATATGTGAATCTTAAAGAAAAATGAAATTTTATTGTTTTAAAATTAATTTTTTTTATGATACTCTTATAAGATATAAGGCATTAATGTTATAAGGTATATTAATAATAATAATAATAATAAAGGTAAGAATTTTTTCATTTAATCAGTGAAAAATGAAAAGCGAATTTTAAAAAATAGAATGAACAGACATTAATTATATGGAATTAATTTATTCTATCCTTTATCCTTAATCGCAATAGACTTGCTATCTTTCTTAGTTATTTATATCTTAGAAAGATAACAGACAAGCTACCCGTATCTTCAAATACTTATTTCATTCAGTCATAATCCTACTAACTTCCTAAGAATCTGATATAAACTTACATCTTTGATTTATTCTTGTTTTAATCGATACTATCTAACACCTTTTGGAAACAACAAAAAGTTTATAGCAAAGTAGTTCTTATATTCAATTAGAAATAATATTCTGCTATTTAATAATGAGGCAATCAGAGTATTCAGTAACAGGTTCACTGGAATATTTGAAAATTAAAATATTGCTTTAACTTAATATATAACAATGGACATATAATATCTAAATGTGTTACAATATATTTCATAAAGTGTCTTTACTCATGAATAATTTTATTGTTTATTTAATAGAACAACTTATAATTTCTCATGAAAGAAGACGGAATCTTTAAATGCATGCCAATGTCTGACTTTAAACTTTACTAACGTTCGCTGCAAAATAATTAAAAAATAATTAGACATATAATAGCCGTTTAAATTTAAATTATATACATGTAATTGAAATTTGGGTATCGTACTATACAATGTGAAACGCATGCTCCTACTAGTAGTCCAGTGGATAAAACTGCTGAACTGGTAGTTGGTCCAGTCAGGTGAGGTTTTCCGGGTTTTCTTCACATACCTAACACGCAAAGAGGAACAGTTTCCATAGAAAGACCTGAGAGCACCCATCCCCTGGCAGATCGACCAAATATTGGATTATTCCATCAATCCAATCCAATCCAAAATTCATATTGCAATTCCCATAATTCTCTTAAACTATGGGAATTGCATTACTGTCTCATGAAGATGTCGAAATCTGAAATACAAAAGATATAAATTTCAAATACTGATTCTTGTATCATGATAGATTCATAATTTAAAATTTATATGTTATATATATGTAGTTTGGGTTATCATTGCCGGTGACAGATAGAGAGAGAGAGAGAGAGAGAGAGAGGATCAGAAATATTCTTTTATTTTAACCACAATATTAGAATTTTTGTTTACTTTGTTACATTTCAAAGACATGACCTCAATTGAATGTATCTACATTTATATTTATAAATATTTTTGACAGGCTCATTTTTACACAACATCTTTATTTTTATAATCAGATAAAATATGAATAACGAAAAAGAAAAGGGATTTGTCAGAACAATAGATAATAAAGAAATATAAGAGATGAAATATAAAACTAGCATAAAAATAAAAATTAAACCAGTTTTTTCGACAAAAGTTGCAGAAATGAATTTTTTTATTTTAAATATTAAATACAAAAATACATTATTTAATATTAATTACTTATTAAATTTTTATAGTATTGATCAATATTTGCTTTAAATATTTTACATTACACCACAATCTGGATAAAAGTGGATTTAAACTGTTAATTACTTTAATAAAATTAATGAAATTATGTTTAATGTTGAAATACTTGCATACCATATTTAAATTTATGAATAAAAGTCATATATTGCTCTAGATTTTATTTTAAATTCTACTATAGAAATACGAGTAAGAATGTAGTTTTTTTTTTTTTTTACTTCCTGCACCATTTCTATTTCTTTTCTAATGTTTATCTTAGATTACTTCTTATTCTTTGAAATTTCATACATTGTTAACTCTGGAATCGTTACTGTTATTCTGTTTACATATTTAAGTCACTTTTGGCCTATTGTCCAAATTGTTCTCGAACATTTTTATTTACTGTTATATTTATAACAGTAGACATTATTGTTATCGTATTACATAAGAAGAATCATTGTCCTCTCTAGATTTAATACATATACAGAATGAGTACTCTTAAAAATTCAAATACTAAAAAGAACAGTAAAATATTTAAAATAATAATAATAATAATAATAATAAATTATATCACTAAAATTTATAAAATAAATTGAAAATATAAAAATAATGAGTAGTATTTTTGTTTATCTCATAGCGTATTTAAATAAAAAAACAGAACTCTTATCGAGATTAAGGCTAAACAAACTTATTTTACATCTGTTTAACGAAAACAAACCGTAAAAACAGATAAAATAAATACCAAAAACATTATATTCATTAGACAAAAAACAAAGTACGATAGTATTTTATCTACTAATAGAAATGTAATAAAATATTATATATATTGATATACAATTTTTAGGTAAAATAAAATAAATTGATCTTACATCTTATCATGTTGATTAAAACAATTGATGTTTATAAATGTACCCACAAAAAATACAATAATCCTTTTGTTATGTTCGTTTTTATTTGCATTTCTTATAGTATATTTTATTCATCAATAAGTTAATAAACATGAAGACATTACTAAAGACGAATACACTTGATACTGTTAAACGAAATTTCCTCCAGACTTTAGATAGTTTAAATTTATTATTGCGATACTACTCCTCTGCGGATCAAGTAAACTCTACAATTATTGATTGATGGAAACACTCGAAAATTCGAACTTAGAGAAATTGCTCACGGGCAATTTTCTCGAGATTCTGATACAATTTCACGTATGCAACGTAAATGAATGAGATAAGTATGCAAAGCTTGATAATTTTGAAATTAATACAGAAAACGGATTAAACGTTCGTAACTTTAGATGCTATTTCGAGAAGAACAACAGCTGTTTCATAGAGCCTATTGTAAGTGTGATACTACTCATAACTTGTTCTGGAAGGTGTTATATTGAAAAAAATTGACTACTTTGAGGGTCTGAAAAGAAAATAAAAGAAAAAATATATCTTTCATTCAAAGAGTTTATATTTGCTAAAGGGAAAAAATATTATCTTTTTACTGGCCAAAAAGTCTGAAGGTATCAACAATATCTCTAAACAAGATAATACATATCTAATAAATTTTAAAAATGTTACTTTTGTATTTATTTAAGTAAAACTTTTGGAATATGTAAAAAAATATCTTACATGCAATGCAACGTATGTATTTAAATGGGAAATTTCGCTTTTTTTCTAATGGAGTATTAAGTAAAATTACCATTATTATAAAAAATATTAAATTGTCATACTTGGAAAATTCATATATTTCGGCATATTGTTTAAAAATAAAATAAACAGAAAGAAATTTCAAGTAACTTTCAGAATTTTATTATCTATAACTATCATCATCATTCAACTGTGTCATTATCATTGGAAAACATAACAATTAAAAATTGATGTGAAATTATTATTTACATTAATTTAATAAATTATTTATTAAATTAATTATTTATAAAGTATAAAATAAAAACACAGTAAGAAGAAGCTCAAGTTGTATATGAGCGAAACAAGTTTTAGTTATTTTAGTTAAATAATTGATAAAATATTTATTTTATCATAAAGGTTCATTGGTTTAGTTTTGCAAATTTCTGTAGTTTTTCGTTTGAGATTCTACAAAGGCACTGGGCATTTGTAATTCTGTGGAAATCTCTCTCCATAAATGATAGTATATTTTTAAAAATAACTCTTTTCGCTCAGCAGACACTAAGATCCGTTTTTATGCACATCATCATAAATCTATCTAGGTTCATAATGGGTGCGACTGAATGGTGAGAGACGGGACTTCACATATCCAGATTAACTCATAGCTGAACATTTCTAACCCAATTCGGACTCGGGCCTAGATTTTCCAGAGAAGCCGGCTGATGTCCATTCGTCAAGGTTTATATTTTGTTTACAATGATTTCTTCCCATGCCATTTTTGTAGTCGTTATGCAAATAATCAATAATTAAAGAATATATTGTGAACAGCTCGACTGCTCTTCAAAAGAGCTGTCATAATTGAGCATCAGAAATAGAAAGGCACTAAGATTTTGTCTGATTTTACATGTTTTTTCTTGTTTCTTTTTCTTTTTTTTTTGGTATTGTTGAAATGTATTGCAAATTGACTACTTTACATAAGACTTAGTGAAAAATTTTCTACGACACTTTTGTAAATGAGAAAAAGATAAAAAAGCTAGCATAACTAGTACAATATAATTTAATTTATTTGAAAAACTGTAGATGTACCATATCAATAACTTGAATAAAATAGTAATAATAATAATAGGGAATTTTTTCTTGACTTTCAGCAAGCACTTGTTACAGTCCTCATTAAAAATGAAACGCAGATAAAGGTTTTGACTAATCATTCGAAAATAATGGCTTGAAAATTGATATAACAATTCAAAAGCTTTTATTTTAAAAAAAGGAATAGTTGCACTTATTTAAAAACAGTAGCTTTTATACAAAAAATTTATTTTTAATAATTCTTTGATGTATATTTTTAATCTTATTTTGCAATTTAAAAAATGATTCGAAATTAAAAAGGAAACTTTCATTCTATCAATGATACCTCATTTATATAGTAATGTAAATTTAAAAGTAGTTAATGATGGTAATTTTAATTATTAATGCTTAGTGTGAATTTATATGTAAATATTAGTACATATTTTTGAAAATAAAATAAATGTAAATAAAAGTTTTAGAAAATAACTATCAACATCCATCTAGTCTGTACTCTTAGAGTGATCAAATCAAAAAACGCATATTGATATTACTTCAAATATAGTATTTATTTATATGTTGAAACGTAAATATTTAGACCCATCAGTGGCCGAGTGGATAAACCCGACCACTGATAGTCGGGGGTTCTCACTAACCAACGGAACGGATCATGTGGAATTTTCAGGTTTTCTTCACATGTCTAACATGTCGATAGAGGCCAGTTCCTCACACTTCCATATATCTAACGCGTAAACACAGGCCAGTTTTCCATAGAAAGTCCTCCTGGAAGACACTCCTTCTTGGCAGATCGCCCGTACGTTGCGTTGTCTTCATTCATCAATCCATCAAATGTACTGTACAAATATAGTTTACATATTATGTTGGCATCAGTTATCTTTCTAGAAAAAATAATCTTTTATATAACTATTAGAGATGAAATTAAAAGAAAACAATTGTCATACTCATGTGTTTTTGTAAACCACAAGATTCATAATCCGAAAAATTTTACTTAAAAATAATCTGTTAGACAATGAATATTACGAGAAAAAAATGCATAATAATGATTTTATGTTTCACTTATGTTCTGTAGAATAATATCGAAACAGTTCTGAATCATTTAGGTACAATAAAATTTCTTATAATTATGTTCTTCTTTGGCTAAATATTAATACAATTATTAAATGTACTTAAGTAATAATTAATTAATTAAAATTCTTAATTAAGATTGTAAGAATAATGACAG
Organism: Centruroides vittatus; assembly: GCF_030686945.1. Taxonomy (NCBI): domain Eukaryota; kingdom Metazoa; phylum Arthropoda; class Arachnida; order Scorpiones; family Buthidae; genus Centruroides; species Centruroides vittatus. Next base: position 219,273 of record NW_027122649.1, on the reverse strand, counting down.
TTTTTCCCATTAAAATAAATAAATTATCGAATCTTTTGGAAATTCTAATTTTAATCATTTAATAAATTTAAAATTTAATCTTAATTCGATTGATTTTAATTTCTAAACAGTTCTTTAAAATATTTAAAAATATATATTAGATTTATTAGTTTTAAAGTATTTTTTAATCATTTAAAAATTGTTTTATGTTTATTTGTTTTACAATAAAAATTCAATATAACATTGAACTTTTGAGTTTTATTTTTTGATTAATTGCGTTCAAAATTCTGTTTAAACACAAAATTCGACATTTATTTTCCTATTAAAGTATAATTTTTCTTAAAGATTTCTATCATAATATGTAAATAATGAGATTATATATATTAAATAGATGGGCGCTAGCTGATAGTATTTTTCCAAAGGGTAAATTTTTTTTGAACTATGATGGTTATTTCTTCTGCAGAGGATAATCTCTTGGCAAAATATTAGCGAAGTTCAAAGAACAATCAATTGTCTTTCTCTTTCCTGTAGGTGCTTCTAAATATATATATTTCATGTAATTATATTTTTCATTAGACTTGAAATTTATAAATAAAATGATTGCATATAGAAAACTTATTACAAAATTGACATAACAATGAAATAAACTGTTTCGGCTCAAATAATTGTAATTTGTTAGCATTATTCTGTATTCTTTGACTTTATTTTTTCATTATTAGGGTTTTAATAATGTTAATATGATTAAAATCTATACTTACAATTGTAAGTCTTGTATATTTTTAATCTTATGAAGTGCTACGAAGCGAATGAAATTTTGCTTTAAGAATTATTCTTTATTGGAAGACCATTTATACGTATATTTTATGACATATGAATAAATTTATCTCTCATTTTAAAATAAAATAATGACCATTTAAAAGATATCCGAAGAATTGTATCAATAAATTGCAGATCGCACGCAATCAGAACCACATGCAGATGAAATATTTTGAGAACAAAAGATTTTCAAATAATCATTTATAAAATTCGTTTATTTGATTTTTAAATTGTTATATATATATATGTATTATACTATGTAAATCATATAACAATTTAAAGATAAGATAAAAGATTTTTACTTTATTTTTAAATGATTCTATCTTATAAACATAAATACTATTTTCTATTATTATCGAACAAGCATATGGATACTACATAAGCTATTGCTCGAACCTAATTCGAAGATATTGAAATAAAAAAAATAGAGTTAATTTTTTATCCATTTTTTTGAATAATTTATTATCGGTTCTTGTTTTATAATACTAAATTATAATTTAAGCAATATTGATTATTTTCCTCTATCATATATGATCTTTTTTTGCTTTATTCTATACTTACATTTTATTCATTTATAAGACCAAATTACGTATATAATGAGGATTATATTTTATTTCAATTATTTCTTATATTATTTTTACATCATAAATAAAAATGTTGATTTGATAGACTAATCCTGACAACTACAGTTATTAGTTAGAGCTGTACACCAAAGATAAGTTCTGAAATCGTGTAATATATTACATTCAAATGTTTTTATTATTAATTTCTTTTGTGTATTTTTAGTAGTTTTGTAAATGATTTAAGTGCTAATGTCCAGAAGTATTATGCGGATAGCTATCTTCTATCATGGTGTCTCGGAAATATATAAATTTCAAACGATTTTCAAATTGTATATAACAAAATATCTGAAAATTAGAAAGGTAAATAAAGCAAATTCATAAAATATATTTGCAGTTAATTGTTAAATAAATGTAGTTTATCGTAAGATAATTATGATGATGTAAATAAACTATTATGTTGGCCTATAAACTTGATTTAATTAAAACGAAATACATTATTGATAGATTGAAATATATGCATTATTTTTGGGCTGCAATTTGAAAAAGTTGTAGACCTATAAATTCCCATTGTCGTTTATCTATCTGTTTTTCTGTTTGTCATTCCTTAATCTTGAGAATGGTGTTAGAAAACTGAAATTCAAGATGGATAGAGAAAGCGTGGGGGAAGAAGGCCCCGATTAACTAAATACGAACTTTGATTAAATACCGGAAGTCATGTTATTTCAATTCAAAAATTTCCTCCGAAAGCATGACTCTATTATTAAAATAAAAGTATGATGTACTGTACATGGGACAAGACACTACAGTACTAATTTGAGGTGGAGAGCATATATCTTAAATTAAATAAATTAAAAATATGATTAAAAACTGCAGCGTGGGATTGTGACGATGTCACAATAAATAATTCCTCGATTGATCTAGAAAGTTAGTTGTAATATTGTATTATTTAAAATCTCATGAATTAATTATACATGTATTGGATTAACCAAACTTAATAGATATGAGTTATTTATTAATGAAAAAGTATTGCAAGTAAACTTGCTAAATTTCATTTATAACTAAAGAGAAAAACAAAAGTGAAATATAAATAGTTTAAATTAGTTTGTCCAACTTACTTTCTTTTTAATATAAATAATAAATTTTTAAATCAAGAATAAATAATTTATGTTACATTTACATTGATACTTTTTAAACATTTATATATTTATTGAGTTTTAATGAATACATAAAAAATAAATACGCAAGAAAAGGCGAAAATGAATTAACTTTACTTAAATTGTGTTTTTTGAAAATAAGTAAACAAGTTTTAAGAATTCGATTAATAAAAGATTTAAAAATAAATCTATTCAAACTGTAAGTTATATTATAAATTTAAAATAAGATAATCAATTTAATGAGAGAAACTTATACATCTCTTAGTTTTTTTTATGTAAAACATTATTATAAAAAATGTTAAGGTTTAGAATTTTAACGGATGATAATGATTATTTCAAGTTTTTTCTTTTATTTTATGTTATTCATTAACATTTTACAAATTTATTTAAATTCATTATAATTTTTATTCATTTTGTTATAAATTATCAAAAAATATCCTGATCTTTTGATATAATGAGAAAATTACTTCATATTTTATTTATGCTTTCTTTAAGATATTTTAGTTTATCTTTAAACATAAAAATATTTAATTCATCTTATTAACTCATTATATTTTGAATATAATAACTTATATAACTAACCTATCTGTTTGTTTACAAGTGCATTTATTATCTTATATATTTTAATTCATAAAAGCGGAGCACAAATGTTAAAATTTTCAATTTTTCATAATCAATATTTAAAATAAGATTATTTTAATATATATTTAAGTAATTGAATAACAAGCATTTATATTATACTTTGTAAACGATATATAATGAATGCAAATATAAACACACAACAAATAAATAAGTAAAGCGAGTGTCAATAAAGAATCCATATTTTTGAATATTTTCATTATACAATTGCACATACTTTGTAAAGTCTATAATATTTTGTAAAGAATTAAAACATAATTCTTGCATATGTATATATTTTGGAGAATTTCTAGATTTATTTTATTTTTTATTTATTTATTTAGATGTAAAAATATTCCTGTATAAAAGACGGCAAATTTATAATAAGAACAGATTATATTCTGTAGTTATAAAATAGTCTAACGATTTAATGAAACTGTGATTATTTTGACTTTGGAGATTGGATTAAATTTAATATAATGTTGAAATTCACGTTGATACTTAGTTGTATTTTTTATTTTAAAAATATTTTAAATATTAGTTGAATTACATTATAGAATTACAGTTTATTATTCAAAGTAATCTCGTGTTTTGTTCATTTCTTTCAGAGTTAAAATAAAATTTGATTTCTTTGTTTATACACATCTGGAAATTCACGTAGCAACTCTTGCATTGAGATAGAACAATAATTCAACTTCATTGTTGAGTTACTATTCAACCTCTTTATAGTTGTTTGATCTATTTATAAGCATTTTACTCGATAAACAAAAATTTTCCTAATTACTTGTTCCTTTAGGCATATGAGGCATGTAAACAATGAATTGCCATTTAGTTTTTTCTTTCTCAGTGTAATTTTTTTATAACTAAAGCGGCTTATGCAAATACATTTTGTTTTATATCTTTATGAAATTATATATATATTTAAAAAAACCATCATCTATGTGGACACAAGTGGTATTATTAGTAAATCATTCTATTTATTTTTAAAATAAAACAAAATTAAAAATGATTGATAAAAGAAAAAATAACCGGCAATTTTCTTCATTATTTTAATGACACAAAATTGTTTGAAACATTTTAAATTCGTTTTTTTTTCTAAATGAACTGCAGTTATATACCGTTGCATATTATCTTATAAAGTAAAAAATATTGTTTTTTATTCTAAAATTATTATTCATTATTTACATTATAATATGTATCATTTTGAACAAAGTACAGAAGAAAAATAATTTTGATACACTCCAAAATTTTTTAAAACACGCTATTTTTTTATTGGTAATGTTTTTCGAGATTGGAAGTGGGGGTCCACCCTCATATACATCATTACAGTGCACTTACACGACACGTGATTAGATTCTACCTTTGGTTATGTTTATTGTGTTTCGGAGTGGAAAGGATGAAAGGGGTGGGCCACCTCCTAAAACATCGATAAGATGCATTGTCATCGAACTTGGGTTATATCCTCTAAAAGTTTCAGCCTTCTATCTTAATTAAACATGGATAAAATTTGAGTTGCAAGATTTGAGAACGTAAAGCAAAGCGAATTAAATAAAAGCGTTTAATAAATCAAAATTATAATAAAATACAGGAAGAATTAATGCAGATTATTTTCCGTGCAATTTGTTATGTCAACGAAAGCTATGCGAGATATTGATGATTCTAGAATATTTTACTTCTGTTTAAATATTCAAAAGTAATTATATTTAAATGTTTTACAGATCTATACTATAGAAAACTTATCGTATATTATTATTATTATTATTATTACAAGAAAATTACAGATGATATCAGTGAAGTAACAACTGAAACAGAGATGAAAGGAACAATTTTGGACGATGTAACAGAATAATTAAATTTTCATAATGAGACACTCATTAATGGCAAAGTTCAATCCTTTTGAAGAACAATAAAAATCTAAATTAGAAAAATGATAATTAAAGTTTGAGGAAAGTTTTACTGCATAATAAATGCAAAGATTTATTCGAGAAGAATGGAGACAAATTTGCAGAAGTTGATGCGAAAGACAAACTTACAACGAATTAGAGAAATTCTACAAACTCAATACAAAGAAAGAACAACGTTAGATTATTATTCTGTTGTAAAATAAATTAATCAATTAGAAATGTACACATTTATGAAGTTTAATATATTCAAATAAGTTTTAAAACTTAATTTTGTAATAGTAATATTATTTATTTTATAAATTATTTATTGTAAATTATAAATTTAAATTATAAAAATTATTTGCTATAATATAATTAAATAAACTGAAAAAGGGCAATAAGATATGAAATAATAAATCATATTAAAATATTATGCAAATCTTCTAGAAGCCACTCAGTGTTAAATTGAGAATATCTGTAATAATAATTTTGATTTTTATACGCAAAAACAAAAGCAAAATATAGTGATGATTAAATATGAATCAATAATTCTAGCAATTTTTAATATTCTCTTACGAACTGTTATATAAACCTATATATATGCAAGAAAAAATTAAATGATTGTTAACTACAGTTGAATATTGTTAGTATTTTATTATAAACAATTAGACACTTCTTACCTGTTTATGCCACGATATTATAGATGTGATTTATTCGGTATTTTCTCAGATTTTAACATTATTTATATAATAATACGTAATGCTTTAATTTATTTTGACTCTCCACTCCGCGAATATTAAGATGGTATTTAGTTAAACCCATTATGGGTTCGACTAGGCCCACGATGGGGTGGCCGGATGATGTGGAATGGATTGGTCACATATCCGAGATGGATCGATCCCCGAAAAATTCGTAGAGTTTTCGACCATTGGGATGCTATTTCGGGTCCTCCCCAGAGTGGTATACTAACGCCTTAACCGTCTCGACCATCCGGTCATTCTAATTTTAAAATTTATTAGTTAAAATATTAGTTTTTAAATTTTCATAATAAACGAATATTAATTCAACAGTGTTTCAATTGCAAGTACTAAACAAATTTATAAATAGTTTATTCACTAAAATAATATGATTATTATTCTTGCTACTGCTATTATAATACCAGAACAGATGATTTAATTTTAAAAAGTACATCTGGTATTATATATATTTTTATATAATACACAGAATTTTCTTATCTTTTATTCCTTCTTTATAAAGAAAACAAAAGTGGATATAGAATTGAATGCTATTTATGAAAACGGCTCCTGCAGTTATGTCTGGAAATTGAATTGCAATCGAGATATTTCTAGATATTTTTATACTATAGTTCATTTAAAGCTCTATATTATTTACATTTCTGAATGATAAATTATTTAGAATTTATTTCTCCTTTTGGTTCTCTAAAATTTAAAAAATATATAATAATGACAAAGCTGATAATTCGTCTTTCGTATTTAAACACAAAATTATAAAAATTTAATAACATTATAATTGAATATATAGCCTTAATAATTCAAAAGAAAATAATATGCAAAATATTTAATATTCTTAATGTCTTATTGGTTATAAATTTCTTATTTAGCTTATTCTAATGTTGAAATATCGCTTAAGCATATTTATTGTAAAAAGTAAAATTTACATTTAAATTTAAAAATTCTCATTAATATATTATTTGAATGGATAAATAAAGTCAATAGATTAGTATAATAGAACGAGCATTTATTTATTGTGAGATAGATCATCACAATGCCAGGCTGCAATTTTTAATTTATTTCATTTAAAATATATGCTCTCCATCTCAAGTTAGTACTGTAGTGTTTTGCTCCTGTACATCATACTTTTCCTGATAAATGACCGGCATGACTCTATTGCTATCTAAGTCCTTTCAGGGAAAAATTTTGAATTGAAATAACGTGACTTCCGGTTTGCATCAGATATTCTTGTATAGTTAATCGGATCTCCTGTCCCTAATGTTTCCATATCTGGTCTTATCTTTCATCTATCTACCTCCGTTCTCGAGATTAAGGAAATACAGACGAACGGACGATAGTGAGAATTTATAGGTCTACAATTTTTCAAATTGCAGCTTGAGAAATGTTAGTTGCTTAAATGTTAAATAAAAATAAAGACTACGATAGATAATTTTAGAAGAAAAATATTTACACCTGCTAAAATTAAAATATTTAGTAGATTAATACTTATGATAATTATTCATTTAACAGTTCCAATAAACATATTTTAACAGAATAAATATATAAAATATTATATTTATATATGCCTATATACATTTTATCGCGAAAACTTTTAAATATACAATTCTGTAAATAAAATTCATATCTTAATATGAAAAAATTCTGTAAATAAAATTAGTTCTATGCTTTCGAGTTTTCATTAATATATATATATATATATATATATATTATCTGTGTATAAAAGAAACTTATGCTTTACAGATTGCTAATCTAACAAAGAAAAATATCCTATGCAGTCCATTTGACCAGTCCCAATCAGTTTCTGACCCCTTGCTGATTAATATTCCAATGTGCTTCTAATGTTAGGCAAAAACAGATGAATCTCTGTTCCTAACAGACCTGCCAATTCTGAATAATGGTGAATATTGAGAGAAAAAAACGTGATTCAAGTTCTATATGTTTATACGAAATTATAAAAGCATTGTTACAAATCATATTACTGATCGAACTTTTACGTACAAAAAACTACATTAATAATTTATCATCGCATGATATTCTAAATTAATTTTTATTAACTGTTGAATATTTTATGTAGAAAGAAAACAAACACGCAAATATAAAATATACATTTATTTATACAATGTTTGCAAAGTTAAAGAAATTGAAACATGTCAATGCAATAGTTTTCAAAACGTTTAATATGGATTTTATTTTATAGTTCGTCAAAAGATTTAATGAAAGGACAAATATCAAGAGAAATATTAAATATTTAATATTAATAAATAATTTAAAATTTTACTTTATTAAACTGTTATAAATAACCAAAATGTCATATAAAATTGTTGAAACTAAAAACTAGATACTTTTTACAATTGATATAGATTTTAAACACTTAAATTTAAAGGAAAATTTCGATAAAATACTATTTATAAACTATAAATTAATACAACTCTCTATCTATTTATTATTAGGCAATTCCAGGTTCTTACAAAACGAGAAAGGGAGAAAGAAAGAAAAGAAAATATGAGCACAAGAAACAGTAGTAAATAAAAACGAGTGGATGAATCTGAAGAATGTAATGTACACGAGTAATGACAATTACGTTGATATCATTAGAAGAATTATTTTTATTTCTTTTTTGAAATCAGATAAATTTCTAATCATCCTGATATTTTTGTTGACGGGGTTCTAATATTTCGTTACTTAATAAATTTGTAGTTTCATTCTTATAGTTCAGACCTGACCAACTTGTAGTGGAGTACGATTGACTTTCACCAGTCAAAAGTACTAATGACTTTTGTATAAGTTTATTAATCCATTCTTATAAAATTATGCTGCAAAACATGGTTATATATTTATTTATTGCATGGTGATTGGCATTTCAGGTTACCCCTTTTTGGTAAAGAACTAAGGTATTATAAAAAGTAGCATTTTTCTCTCACTACAACAAAAAAAAAAAAAAAAAAAAATTACATCCATTCATCGTGCAAATTATAAGTTTTTGTTCCTCTTTGGCATACTCATTTTGCACTTAACTGAAATTGTTTAGGGCACCACAAAGCAATTTCTAAACTAACATAGCTTAGATACGACCATCGACGTAAAGAGCACGTTCCATTTCCTCCTGTCTCTCGTTCAGATCTGCACGTGTTCTTTTCACTGCTCCACAATCAGAAACAAGAACGACTACATGCTATCTCATTTAACGCAGTCCTATCTATTCATAGTGACAGTTAAAAGAACTTTTTATATAGAACTATGGAATTAATATTTCCATACAAATTACAGATGTGTTTGAGGATTTTAACAGGCCATATTATCCGCAATAGACCAAAAACGATGCATGGTTGATCGCGATAGACTTGATGGCCTTGTCTTCATAGACAATCTACAATTCGGTAATTAATTATACTATCTTTTATATGGAATAATGGATATATCAAAAACCTAGAAAATATAACTATCCTTCGACATATAATTTGCGTTTAAAGGTAACAATTAAAAATAGTATTAAATACTATAGTTTTTAATAATCAAAAAGCACCAGAAAAATAGAAATACTCGAAAGTTTTTATTAATATTCGATTTAAAATATGAAATAACGGAATGATAAAAAAATAAAAAATACATTTTGAATATTTTATTCACAATATATTTTTATTTTTTAATGCATAATTTTAATCTTTAATGTAACTTGAATTTAAAATTTCTTAAAAGCACTAGTTTTATTGTAATTCTTGCTATAATAATATAAAATTAGAAAACTAGGAAAAGAAATTTCCGTTTCGAGTCTTTGAAATACTATTGAATTTAATAAAACATGCATAAATTTATTTTAAATTTGAAATTAAAATTCTATTATAAAATTGATAAATAGTTGGGAATGTGTAATAACTATAATAAAAGTACCTGAATAGGTGAATATTTTAAATACGATTTTAAACATGAAATATTTTTAAACGTAATAAAATTGTAAAAGTGTACTCTACATTATAATTTCAAACATAAATAAGGCTTTAAATTAATTTTTTTAATAGTTGTAAATTTAATATCTACGACAGTAAAAAAGTAAAGGCTAATTAATTAATAAAGGAATATAAATAAATAACTATATATTATTTATTTAGTAATTATAATTTAATTAATAAAAGAATTACAATAAATTGTAAAGTGAACGCCAATTTTGTTTTAAATATATCATTAAATATCAATGATATAAGTAATTATTAATACTGTACATTTAAACGAAATAACTGTTTAAATAAATATAAAAAATATAGTATTTATAATAGTTTATACATCATATACTTCTGATGGGAATATTAAGCGAATATAATTATTATAATTTTAAAAAATTGATAATTCTTGGAATTATAACTTTAAAACTTCAACTATAACGTATTATTTTTGACGGAAGTATTTGAGAAACAATAAATTAATGGTGGAAAATACTTTCGTCTTTGATAGGAAATAAATATATGATTAAACTCATGAAAAAATTCTAAAATTTAACTATTGAACTAATTAAAAAGATAGATAGATTTTTATTACTAAGTTCAATAATAAATTATTTTTTTAATACTTTTTTATTCATCCTATTTACTCAGCACGTATTGAAACCTTCTTACTTATCTTCTTTCTCATCCCCTCACTCTCTTTTTCTTCAACATAGAGTATACTTTACACCCTAATAATAATAATAATAATACTGTTTGTGTACCTTAGCTACGAAATTGTTAACATTGTTCTTAATAGTATCACAAAAATGTGCCGATTACGATATATTTTATATGTTTTTTATAAGTGCATTAACAAGCAATAACGAAAATATTCGTCTTACAATTGTAGATTATTTAGTTTTCTCTTGTTTACTTTGAACATAGAAATACTTCTAATTAAAATATACATAAAAACAGCTTTTCTGAACAAAATTTTTATTTTGAAACATATTAATTACAATAGAAAATATTACGAAAATAAACAGTTTTCACGCACTGAATTAAATAAAACTAAACTAAAAACAAGTAAATTGTAAGTAAATAAGAATCTTGTTTGCAAACATTACGGCTTACGTAAAGTAGAGCAGTCACAGACTTATATATACAGGTACTATTTCGAGAAACTTTACATGAGTCAACGTTACGTCACTAATTGTGCTCCTTCCAAGAAACTCTTCTCATTGGCAGAACAGTTGCATTACAGTGTTTCTCAACAATTAAATTTTTTCTTCAAATTTTCTTCGTATTACAAAAGTCATAAAATTACCAAATGCGTTAAAAACATTTAAAATTAATATATTTATTTTTTATTTTAATTTCTAATTACCCGGCTGAATCCGTTTTATGGTTGAAAATCGAATCTATCGAACTTAGTCTTTTAGACTCATCAATATCTGGACAGACAGTTACAAAACTGAATTCGAACCCAAATCCCTCAACTCAATAGCAATTGTTATATGAGGAATCTAGATTCGGACTTCTGAATCATTATAATTTTTAAATATTTCGAACGAGTATCATTTCTCATCTACAAGAGTCAACTCCAATGTGTATTATGTTAGTATCTAACATCTTGTTGACTGGAATATCAGCTCAAAATAGGCTACACAGCCCATCTCAACCAGTAGTATAAGCTGTACTACTACTCGATCGTGAGCTGATGCTTCATAAAAAAGTTAGAAAATTTAAAAATTATATTCACAAAAGAATAGATGATTCCCCCTAATGAATGAGATAATCCATTATTTATGGTACTGCACTAATTATTATTAATCATTAGTTAGTTCATTTGCAAAGTTTGTTTGATAATTCATACTTTTTCACTAAATTAGAAAAGGTTGTTGAAAGCGAAATTGATCATTAGGAATTCCTTGCACATTTTTTTATTGATTATTTAGTGACTTAGGCAGTGTTATAATTTCACTGGCAATATTGCTTTGGGAGTAGTGATGCACAGTTTAGGGAATAAGTCTGTTACTCTTTAGTGCGATTAACAGTAGTTCAAATTCATTTCACTATGAAATAACTAACTAAATATAGATTTTAGGAAAATAAATTGTATTATGCTTCAGAGCTTATGTTCATTTATATAAATAAATGGCAATTTTGTGTTGAAAATTTTAGAATTTAGAAGAAAAAATCCGAATTTTTAAGTTATCGTCAATAAATATACTGATTATCTATAATATATTTTCGATATTTATTAGGAAAGTTATAAATTTTTTAAAATATTTTTATATAAGTTAAGAATTTAAAAATAAATAAAATATTTATTATTGTTCTATGCCATGTTTAAATCATTAATTAGCTTTAAACATTATAATAGAAATAAAATGTGATTTAATACCTAAAATTAAATTTTTAGCTTAATAAATTTAAATTTAAAAATAAAATTTCCTTTTTAGCATTTGATAGTAAACCTAAAAGAGACACTACAAATTATTATAAATAGGGCTATATAAATTAAAATTAAATAACTGATAAATTCGAGAAAGAGGAATAAAATATTATAATTTCAGAAATATTAAAAAAATACTTTTAAAATATTTAAATTTTATTGTTATTTTATTTATTTTCTGAAGTATAAATTAAAAAATAAGTATTATATTTAGAAGCGACATTAATTTTACTTTACCGTCTACATTATGAATTTCATCAGAATGCTAGATTAATTTTATTAATTTTTTAGCATTTATTTTATAGTTAAATTAATTTTAATTTTCAGTTCTCTTGTTTTCACTTAATAATGCTGTCGTAAAGGAGATAATTTTTATTACAAATGACATTAATGTACAGTACATAAAGACTTAAGTTTAACCTGTATAATTAGAAAGAGTCAGCTTATAACAAATTGGAGTCAGGACAATTGAAATACAGTATTTTATTATGAAGTCATATACTTTTAATACCTTATAATGAAGATCATAAAATATAAAAACAAGTGATTATATTTGTCTACCTTATAGTTATATTCTAGCAATATAAGAGACTTTGCATTAAAAGGTTTGCATATATTAATCTTCATTTATTCTGTTTTTAATTTTTATTAAAGCTTTTAGTTTACATTGTTATATTATTGTTTAAATATACAATGAATAAGATTTAGCAATTTTTTAAAATGTATTTCAGAATTTTTGCTACGAATTTAAGATAAAATTTGCTATTCGTTAGTAATTATACATCGTATTTACACGAACTAAATTCTCAAATTCTCTTAATTTTTAAGTAAGATATAAATATATGAATGATATTTTGATTTATTTACATATTTTATACATGGTTGTTCAAAAGTAATGCACGAGAGGACGGTTCCTTGCGGAGCTCTCATGTATGCCCCATATGAGCGTTATCAGTGGAACATGCAATTTACTGTCATAACATGTAATCGTCAGGATAAACCATACAGTTAATTATTATTATTTATTGAATGAATGCGAAACTTCTAAAACTACATTATTTAACCGATTTATAGCGATACGACACGTAAACTAATATTGGGAATTATGAATTAAATCTTTCTGCATCTGCACAGCAATATTTAAAACTAATTTCAAAAGTTTTTCAAGATGATTTTTTCAGATTAGAATATTTAATTTTTAACAACGTTATATGTCATGTAAATCTGAACCTATTATAATATAATGTCTATGTATACATGAATATATATATATAGGCATGGGCAAACATATTTTATGTACACATTCTTCATTGCTAAATAATATAGAAATATTTAAAAGCAGATAATCAATTTTTAGCCACATTCGAGTAATATAATAAACATTACAGCTTGAGCAATCTATATCTTATATGTGTATGTAGGGTGTGTGTGAGATATATTAATACACACACACGTGTCCAAAACTTAAGGACGAACAGAATTGCTAGCGGTGATAGCTAGAAAAAACACCTGAATCACTTGGTGATGAATCTGCCACAACATCGTGTCTACATCGCATCATATTCCATACTGACAGGTCTCTCTGTCTGGGTATTGGTAAGCATTTTCTATCCCTTCTTCACCTATGTTATACTTTTTCTACCAATAACTTACTTTAATTGTATTGATTTGTAAAATCCTACAAGTTGTCGTCGAGTAATACAGTTCTTGCCATATTTGTCTGCGTTTTCTCTATTCATGTACAAAAGTCGTTCGTCCTAAGTTTTAGACATATGTATATATATATAGGCCGGTATAAACACCATTACACAATATCGCGATCCACACAGAGTAACAGATGCTTGAATGAACAAAGTTTATTTAATATATTAAATAAAATAAACTGAGTATCTTATTAATTTCATTTATGAAACTTATCAAACACAAAAGAACGTTCACAGCTTGCTCTCTAATCAGTTCTGAAACGGAATGGTTCTACGATCATCTGTTGCAAGCGAATATTTTTTTGAAGTTATGCCATGGCCTTGTTGATTGAAAACCATGGCGACCAGAGTCATACATAAATAAACCTAAGGAATATATTTTCTATATGCTTACATAACATTAAAAGTTTACAGCTCTGTCCTTCAGCATGAGGTGCTCGTAGTTTCTTCAAAACATTTTAAATTTCTATAAAAATACTATTGTCGTTAAACTGAAAAACACATAAAAATTATGGATGTGATATAACAATAAATAATTGCTCGTTGAGAATATTCACTTATGAAAGCCTATACGAAAAATGTTAGCTCTTTCTTAAAATAAATTTACAAATCAAAGTCTTAAGTAAACATTGTATGAAAATCGAAATCTTGTTAGTATATGCATTCTTTATAATTTTTCTCAATTGTATTTCATATAGTTTTGATTATACAAGGTATGATTAAAGCAGTATTCAGAAATAGTACAATTAGAAAGCTTTTAAAAGGATTGTTTTGGTATCAAAATTCAACATCTCCAGATTATATCTTGAATAGAGTGAATTTTGAGAAACTTTCTTTGTTAAACTAATGACAGGAGTTTAACAAAGAGAGTTGTACAGAAAACACTGTACGCCTGTCTTCTGTTCATTTTTTCAATACATATTAAATAACAAACAAGCGATTATTTATTGTGACATCGTCACAATGCTGGGCTACAATTTTTAATCATATTTTAAATTTATCTAATTTAAAATATATGCTCTCCACCTCAAATTAGTAGTTGCAATGCCCCATGTACATCATACTTTTCTTTTAAAAATAACGTCGTGCAGGTCATCTATCTAACATCTTTTAGGGAAAAATTTTTGAATTGAAATAACATGACTTCCTATTTGCATCGGAAGTTTATATATAGTTAATCGGGCTTTCTATCTTCTAAAGTTTCCACACATGATCTCGTTTTTCATCTATGTAAATCTCGAGATTAAGGAAAGACAGTGGGAATTTATATGCCTACAATTTTTTCAAATTGCAGTCCAATAAACGTAATGGTAACTGGATACATTCGTGGAAGTGTCCTCTGGAGAGTTACTTTAAACAACTGTTTGTTGTAGTTATCAATATAAGTATTATTTTTTTGTTTTGCTTGTTTTTTCGAAACCGTGCTGTATTAATTTTTGAGAGTATAAAACGCAAGATCGTGTAATTAATCAATCACGTGGCTTCTTTTCCATCTTTATTTAATTGATTATTATTTTTTTTAGTATTATTTTTTATTTTTACATAAACTGTATTTTTTATATGGACACTGTATATACAATGAATGCTGCATGTTTTCTATGGATAATTTAAGATTATGTTTATTTTAATATTCATGTACAATTTCACCATTTTGACACACCAATTTTCTAAGATTCTTATTGATTAATGACGGAACTTGTTTTCTAATAGTGCTCGCCCATAAATTTCGTATCATATAGGGAATGTGGCAAATGTTTTTAAGAATTTTCTAAAAATTTCCTTTTCTTGAACTGAACCGAACTGTATTCTATTTTAAATGTCGGTTGTCCTATCTTAATCGAGAACATCTGACATGTCTATTCAAGAATAGTATGAAAAAGGAATTTTTAAAGTTACATATCGTATATATTTTTATTTTATTTTTTACTTTTTCCTCGCTGTGGGCCCTAAGAGAACCTTTCTTCAAGCGTGCCATGGGTTCGTCCAGGCCCACAATGGGACGACCGGGTGGTAAGACCTGGGCCGACGTATCATAGACAGCACATCTCTGAAAAATTGCTGGGATTTTTCGTCCTATCCAGGTTCGATCAAAAACCCCCCATAAATTTATGTAACATAAAATAAATTGAAATCACAGTATATTCGTTATTTATTTAATATTTTATTCATATTATAATGATATATATATTTTTAAAAGGTTTACATTTCTTTTAGGAAAAGACATTAACGGATATCAACATATTTCATATTTCATTATTCAATATAAAAATATCATTTTTATTTAAGTCTGAAATCAATAAAAAACGAATAATCTTTTCTTAAATATTTTTTACTGTAAATATCAACATTAAATTCTTTTTTCTACAATTGTAGTATTCAATTTTTCAGATATATAGGCCAATATTTCTAAAATAAAACAATTAACTAATCATATTTAGTTTGAATTACCAAAGCAAAGATATTTTAAGTTACCAAATGACATTTCATTGAAATTCGTACAATTTTAATTATATAAAAATCATTTCTCAATTAAAGGGATTGAATTAAGTTGTATTTATTACGCGAGGGAGGTACTAACCTCCCTCGCGATGGACCGTACGGAGGACCTCAGTTTTTCTAATTAAGGCAAACCTAATCCAAAATGGAAATACTTCAGCATGACTAAGAGATAAAATGAAATTTCGATCTAACAATTGATGAAAATCAGATGCAAATCTCGAAAAATAAACTCTTTCAGACTAAACGAGAACACGTTATGGGGGATATCTAACAGACTTTTACAAAGAGAATAAATAATTATTTATTTCATAATTGTACTAAATGAAATTATAGCTATTGTAGCATGTAACATTCAATTGATCGAAAAAAGAACTCAAAAAGTTATAATCTTATTGATAAAACTATTAATACATTTTCTAATTTAAAAAGATTCGATTGGACTGATGGGATGAGGCAACGCAATACAAGGACGTTCTGCCAGAGGGGAAAATAATCTTAAAGGACTTTCTACGGGGAAACTGACCCTACTATTCCTGTTTACGGTTTTCATACATTTACTTGATTTGTAAATATTAAAGTTTTAAGAACTGGTATGAAGTAGGTCTATTGGAGACAACGGAAGACAGAAAAACGCTTGTGTAGATGCCATTTATACCACGCCACTGAGATACGCCTGTAGATAAGGCGATTTTCTTTGTTAGCAAAAATCACTGTTTTGAATATATAAATGATAAAATTTAAATTTCTCAGAATAAACGAAAATAAGGACAAATGTTACAAAATTTAAAATAGTTATTTACTGTATATACGATGTCCATTACAAACAATTTTGTTTACGTAAAATACTTGAGATAAATAAATAAACAAAAATTATCATAACGTTATTTTAACAATTTTTTTACGAATGTAACATCCCTTACCCATAAAAGAATATTTAGTGTTATTGTTAATTTGAATGGTTTGTATTCTTTCTGACATTGATACATTTGGTCACCAGCTGCCTTTGCACGGTTATTTTTCATAATAATTAAATTTTATATCGTGTCGAAATGCCATTATGTATTAAAAATGATGATTTTTTAAATTTATTAACATCAGATTACCTATTAATAGAAGGAAAAGATAAAAGTTAAATCTAAAAGTAACGAGCAAAAATTATCGACGTCGTCACAATACCGGGCTGCAATTTTTAATTATACTTTTAATTTATTTAATTTAAAATATATCATAGCGACATCAAATTAGTAGTGTTTTGCCCCTGCACATCATACTTTTCCTGATAACAACAGTCATATGTAACTCCATTCTAGGGAAACATTTGAATTGATATCATATGACTTCCGACCTAGACCAAAAGTTTATATATAGTTACTCCGGACTTCCTGCCCGTGAGATTCCCATATCTGGTCTCTTCATTCATCTATCTAACTCCGTTCTCGAGATTAAGGACAGACAGACGGATGACAGTGGGAATTTATAGGTCTACAATTTTTTTTCAAATTGCATCCCAATAAAATATAATCAGTTATGATTTCTGTGAACTAATAAACAATATTACATTTAATAATCATAATTACTTGCAATAGATTTTATATTGGTATACGTAAAAACTAAATGATCTGACAGTTTGAACACATTTGATACCTGAAAATGTCCGCCAAGACAGTTTGAGGTAGCAGACACATTGAAATGTGACACTGGATTGTCGAGGTGGTTATGGCCTCAGGTTATTACTCTGCTAAACCCGAAATCAAATTCAGGCGAACAAACTCGGAAATTATTATGAAAAATCTGTTCCGGATAAGTAGGTATCCGTTCCTCACCATCCTTTGGCCTCCATTATGATTTATGAGTATGGTCAAACCCATTATGGCCATGGAGAAAGGTCCTCTTAGTGTCCATAGAGTAGAAAGAGTCAAAAATGAAGTATATATAAGTTATTTGTGATTAAAATCTATAAATCACTCTGCATAGAATCCTTAATGTAAACACATATGTCTGAAAATACTTTATTGTAGTTTCATATGTGAAAAACAGCTTGTAAAATGGGACTGTAAAATATCCTCGTTTTGTGCTGTATTGTATAAAAGATAGTTTATTTTCACGCAACGGCACGTATTGATTTTTAGAACAATACAAAAGTAGATAGAATCTGGAAATCAACAATTTTTTTCTATTTGTGAAGATTATAAAGCAAAATTTCGTGGCAGTTCCATCAAACGATTTTTCATCAAAATATATTACTAAATATAAAGAAATATTAAGTATTTATAACAGATTTTTAAATGAAAATTAAAATATAGCAGTCGAATTTACAGACATTTATAAATTATATTCTGCTGGTGCTTCGAAGCAATTAAAAACTGTATTCTCAATCTTCAAACTTCATGAAATTCGGCACCATTTTTTAAACATACGAACATATTTTCTCAATTTATAAGGTAAGCTTCAATATTTTATATAGGACTAACGTCGTAGTGAGCGCGAATAAAAGCAAAATTATAAAAAAAATTCAAGAAAATATTAAAAATTATCACTCAAATACTCATGAACTTGTAGCAGATGCTATATTTATTTCTAAAATATAACTATTACTGTATATCTTCTATTAAGGAGGGAAGCTAATTTCTATTTTGTGGGATTGTGTTATACATTTTTACATTCGACCTTGTTAATAAAAAAAGATCAGATGACGAAACTATTCATTAACAAACCGTAATCATACTTTTATAATATTTATGTTTCTTCTGATATCGACTATTACATTTGATATTGCTCATCTTAAATAAATTATCCATACATAATGTAATTATATATGGATAATTACATTATGTATTTATTGGCTTTATATAATTATGCTAATTTCATTTTTACGTCATAAAACTTTTAACCATTTTTATTATTTATATCTAACTTCGTTAGAATTTTTAATTTACAGAATATTTACTATTTTTCGAGAAGATAAAAGTTAAGTTGAATTTTACTACAAATATATCATTTTTAAATAAAAAAGCATTCGTTTCAATTCTTTCTGTTAGCATAAATTTTGTAGTTTTGAACAAATATTAAGTATTTTTTACTGGTTTCATTGATTTGAAATATTATATTTATACAATGCAATTCGTCTTTGTTTAATCGTACAAGTTTCTCAATTTACAAAAATATATGTAATTTTGTAGCAAATTAAAATTAATATAATATTTTTTAATTAATCAGAGAATAAATTGTAAAATATTTAAATTTAAAATTATGATGATATATTTTATAAATCTATTTCATTATTGTTTTATGTGTAGCATTTATGAAAATTATACATTAGCGAACGAGATAATGAATAAATTGTTTTTGCTATATTTAAGCTTTTATTTATCGGTTTTACTTTAGTATACGACTTTTACCATTCTTCTGTCATTGAAAATAATCTCTTAGATACATCAAAACCCTCTGTTAATATATATATTACTAGTGCAATAAAATAAATCATTCATTCTGTTGTACAAACAACAGAACTATAGAAAAATATTTTATGCACCAAACTACGGTAGATGTTCATTTTCAACCTACTTAAACATTATTAAAAATACATTATCTATATATTTTTACGTTCATAATATATATACTCATACAAAAAATTTTTAAATACTAATTTAAAGTTTAAGAAAAATTTTAAAATACTTTACCTAATAAAATTTTGATATTGTTTTTATATTTTATCATGTTCTTTTAAATGCAGCATTTAAGAAAGAACTTAAATAAATTCTTCGACGTAAAAGTTTAAATTAAAATATTTTTTTCATTGTATTTTTAAAGGCTAAAAAAGATATTGATTTGTTTAACGTAATTAAGTAAAGTCTTTTCTGTTCATTTGTTTACGTTTGATTCTTTTATATTTATAAAGTTCAAATCCAATTAATTCATTAGTATGTAGTAGATTGTTGAAATAAAAAAGATTACAAGTAGCATTAAAGTAATTTATAATGAAAGAACTTACATAGAATCTAAATTTTCTAATTTAAATAAGTAAAATTCATAGTTTTAGTCATATAAAAGTAGATTTCAATAAGAAAGTAAGTTCAATCATAGGCTTATTATTTACGACTTTTGATTTGAATTTAAGTAAATTTCTAGTTTAATTAGAATATTATAATTTATAAATTTTGTAGTAATTCCATACGTATTTATGAAACTATAAATTAACCAAAATTGATGATATGTAGTGAAAGAAAATTATCATTGAAGCGTTATTATAAAACATATAGAGAGCTTCTTTTCGTTGAAATCTTCCTTAACATTAGCAAAGGAAATTTTGTACATAATATAAAAGTTAGTCGAACAATACAAACTTAAGAAATTATTGTGTGTTGTGTGTGAAATTTGTCTTTTACATTTAAAACAATGAACGATCCATTAAACTATTTGAACAATATTTCTCCATTTTTAAAATTTCAAACGACACATCTCAGCACTTCGTTCAACATAATCGTATGAAGACACTAAATTTTGAGCAGATACTTGTAATATTGCTATAGAGAATGTTTGAAAAAACTTATCTAATTTTTTAATGTATTATTTTAAATAATTTTTGTTTTTGATTTTACCGCCCTGTGGACACTAAAAAAACTTTTCCATGCCCATTGTAAAATTGACCAGGCCCACAGTGCCGAAAGGCTAGATAATTACGGATTAGACTGCCCATGAAAAATTCCTGGGGAGTTGCTTATCCGGTTTTTGGTCCTCAGAGCGGTAAGCTTTTTAACAGCCTCGATTATCCGGACGTCCTTTACTAATATTTATTAAACTTGAAGACAAATCCGTATAAAATCAAAATTATCATTAAAACATTTTTAAGATAATTTATGATAATTAATCTTGTAAAATATATTTTGAAAAACTCAATATTTCAATTTTCTAATTTAATTTGCTGGATAAATTAAATTAAACATAGTTAATAAGATTGAATGCAAGGAATAATAATATATACGGGGGTAAACCCAAAAGTAAGGTCTCCTATTTTTTAAAAATACAAAGAAACGTTTATTTTCAATAATGTTCATATAATTTTAAAGCTTGAACATTTATCTATTTTTCTACATAATCGCCATTTTTGTATGCGCTGTGGCAATTTTTGTATACCCATGCCCTACCAGCTCGCCGCCATGTCGTGTTAAACCGATTGAAATTCATGCCAAGTGTATGGCGAGTCGTGCATAGATGTCGAAAACGTCCTCGAGTGGTGTAGGGAGTTTGCAGCTGATCGTACTGAAATTCACGACGAAGAAAGAAGCGGAAGATCGTCAATTTTCGACGAGACAGTCAAGAAGGTCGAGCAAACCATGCATGAAGATCGGCGAATCACACTGGATGATCTCTGCATTTTGGTTCTTGGAGTTTCCCCAAAGCACCATTCATTTTAACGGAATTCAAGGATTTCAAGGATTTTAACGGAAAAGTTGCAATATCGGAAGGTGCGCGCAAGATGCGTCCCGCGACATGGCGGCGAGCTGGTATGACATGGGCATACAAAAATTGCCACAGCGCATACAAAAATGCATCGACCGAAATGGCAATTATGTAGAAAAGTAGATAAATGTTCAAGCTTTAAAATGATATGAACATTATTGAAAATAAACGTTTCTTTGTATTTTTTAAAAAATAGGAGACCTTAGTTTTGTGATTACCCTCGTATTTTATATTCAAATGCATATCTTCACTACTTTTTAAAATTTATATACAGTATACTATACAGTGTGTTATTAATTAAAGTTCATATTTTAAAAAAGATATAACTAAGGAACTATTTAGTAAAATGACATATTTCACAAGGATACTTCTGTGATGATGGAATTTTATATAAAAATAAAAGTTAGTTACAAAAATGTGCGCTAGGGCTGTAAGTGGCGCTGCGACACCGCCCTAGCGGTATATATAGCAGTATAGCGACGAATAACTCAAAATATTTCAAAACTTATGATACACACGGTATGCTGTGTTGTACAGTACATGAACAGCATGCTGGATATGCTGGTCTCCAAAACTGGTGTCGCTGAATGTGCGATTGCTAGTCTCCATTTTCAGCATGTTGCTGAAAATGGAGACTAACATATCTATCATGCTGTTACGTAGCTACACGGCGTACTGCGTAGTTTTGAGACATTTTGTGTTATTAAATACAGTGTTTCAGCACCACTTACCGCCCTAGCGGACACTTTTGTAACTAACACTTTTTGTCTTCAAATAAAATTCCATCACCACAGAAGTCTTTGTGTGAAATATAATGCCATAATGCTGATTAGTTTCCGAATATTATCTTTTTGAAATGTGAACTGTAATTATGAACACCATGTACTGTACAAATTGGAAGTATTTTAATTATTTATACTACAAATTATAATTAATTTTAAGTTATGTTACATTTCTATTTTTAATTTTAATAGTGATGTAAGATTTCATTTTTAATTGTTATTCAGGTAAAGTTAATTCATTAACTTCAGAATAATTTTTATTAATTTTCGTTAAAATTTTGTAATTTAGTTACATTTGAAGAGTTTGAAAAAAAATCTGTAATCGTTAGATTAATGTAAATATTATTAAAATGAGTTCAAATGATGCTTTACATATTCTTCAAATTTATGTGTAAATATTATTGTTGCGTGGGTTTGTCTACTCGATCAATTCGTCAATTTATTTGGTTGGACAAGTTTTAATGAAATTTTGAAAGCAGAGTATTAAATATATATATTTTAAAGTTTAAATAAAGTTTAAATTTATCATCGTCAGATAATCATAATTTTTAAAACCGAGAAAAATTCCTCATAAAAATTTTATTAATATAATATAATAAATCTTTCTGTTTTTACACAATGTGAGTGACGAGAAATAATTTTCTAATTGGAAAATGCAGAAGTTAGAATTTGTAACGCTATAATTGTTACATTTATCTTAATTCTTTTAACTCTATCCTGAATTTATTTGCTTTCAAATGGTAATCTAATTATGATTTTGTTATGCTAAAAATTACATGAAAACACTTTCTTCATTTTTCCTTCATATATTATTACTAGTTAAAATACTCGGTTACGCTCAAGAAAATGATATATTAAGTAAAGGAAATATATTCATATAAAAATGTATATACAGAAAAAAAATACGTATTTATAATAAACTTATAATAGATCCGACAAAAAAATTTTTTTAATCAAAATTTAAATGCATTCTTCAGCTGTTCTCATGTGATACGCCAACAGACAAACGGACGTGAATTCGAAAGTAATCTATACCCTTTCCAGGACTATCCTGAATATATGTACAAAGTTTCATAGAAATCGGTTCTGCCGTGTTTACATGATACGTGAACAATCGGATAGGTTACAGACAGACAGACAGACAGACAGACGCGCATTCATGTATATACAGTGTATATTATACACTGTATAATTAATCATTTTATATTTTACAAATACAGTAGGCCCTCGATTTAACAGACTAATTGGAGAAAAGGAGTGTCTGCTATTGTCCGTCTGTTTGTCCGCCTGTCTTTCATTAATCTCTAGAACGGTGTTAGATAAACGAACGATGAGACAAGATATGGAAACCTTAGGGACAGGAGTTCTATATTCTATATAAGAATATCCGATTCAAACCTAAAGCCACGTTATTTTAATTCAAAAATTTTCTCCTGAAAGGAGTTACATAGATGACAGCATGACTCCATTATTTTCAGGAAAAGTATTATATACAGGGGCAAGACACAATGAGAACATTTTAAGAATATGATTAGAAATTGTAGTCCGTTATTGTGACGATGTCACAATAAATAATTGCTTGTTTCTATTGAATGTGTTTAATATGTAAACAGTATAGAAGATTCGAAAATAAGTGTGTTGTTGATTTGATTGGCCATTTCCAGATTTTCCAAGCATCGTGGCTCTGTTAAGCTAGTTTCGAATAGAAGTATTCAACCATTTAAGGCTTCTACGTGAATGAAGTCACAATGCAACAGTTTCTGCACAAAGCACAATTCAATATAAAAAGTTATTTTCAAATGGATTTTTTTATTATTGAATATTTTTAGTTCAGACAGACAATGGATAACAACTTTCTCATTGGAAAAAAAGAGTTTACTGGACAATTTTGAAGATAGAAAAATTATTTTTAACGTCACAAGAACATTTGAAAGCATAAATATCATTAAAAATAGAATTTATATTTTGATTATTTATGGTAATAAAATATTAATAGACTTAATTACTTATTTAATGAAATATAAACATAATATAATTACACAATTGATGTCCAAATGTTTTATTGTTATTACATTTATTTAGAAAATTTAATTCAATAAAATTCTATAAAAATTTATTGGATTTTAGTAAATTAAATCAGTTTTATTAAATATTTATAAGATTTGTAAGTTTAGTGGTAAACTGTAATTTATTACCAATTACATATAAATAAATAAATAATATTTTTAACACAATAACCTATAAAAATAATGAAAATATTTCATTTTTTATGTTTCTTTATTAAAATATATTTTTTGGAAAAATTATCATTGAAAAAAAGAGAATAAACGATAACGATTACTATAAATTACAAATGTTTATGCTTAATTTCGGTGATTACATAATATAGAATAGCAATTTTCTGCTGGAAAAAAACACCAAATAATAAATCATAATGTATTTCTGCATTTTCTGGAGATTAGTAGAATTTATTATAATTTATATTAAAGAGTTGTCATGCTGAAATATTAACATTTCTTTTAAAGAGAAACATTGGTGCTGAAAATTGCTTAAAATCTGTTTAAAATGCTAGATTAACAATTCTCTTATGAAAGGAAACGAAAGATAAGTTTGATAGTAAAGATGTTTACACGCATAAAATATAACTAACGAAAGAAATCGTAAATCTGTCATAATTGACATCTTCTTGAATGCAATGAGTGTGATATAGAAGTGGAAACATGACAAATATATCACTTGGAATTGTCAATGATAACCACAAGTGAATTCGTTTTATCTGATGATTGCCTCCTCCAAGAGCAAATCGTCCTTTCAAATAAGAATTACTTCACTTTTTCTGTTGAAAAATATAATAAATGATTTATTTTACATGTTTATATGTTGTTATAATGGATTCTACCTTTTTCGATTTTTATTAATACTCAATTAAATCAAAATATTTTCATCAAATTGGTAAACGCATAGGCATGACTTTTACTTATTTACTACTTTGAAATATTTATTGCATGCTAAATACTGAATAAAGTCTGATGATTTTGTTAGAATCATGCTGTAGATAATCTAAATTCTAGTATTAAGTATGCTAATGTGTGTGCTTAGCAACTCAACGCAAACTTAAGGACTGCTGTTATCTCACTGAATATCTGTTACTATTGATATTCTACGCCATGATTTTGTTATAAATTGTGAATTTTTATAATGATTAAGGACGAAGATGTTTATTTACATAAGCATTTAAATGAGATATTTTGTTTGAACTAGCTTAATATATAAAAATACAGTTAAGTTGTAAACAAACATCAAAGTTTCTTTTATGATGTATTTAGATAGATATATCAGAATAGCGTGCCAGTGCAATGTATGTCTTATATTTATTTACTATATTAACCTAATTTTATATTTTTGTGTATTTTAAATTATATTTCATATTTATTTCATTGCTAGAAAAAATGACAAAATATGTCGAAGACATATTTTGTCATTTTCTTGATGAATCAAACTGATAATGAGATATAAAACTAGCGTATAATTTCTATTATGTCAACAATAAATATCACAAGTTAATTGAATTTATGTACATAAAAGAAAATTAATATACATTATTAAATCAAAAGCTTTTCTATATGGGGTAACACAGGAATTTTTCGTGGGCAGCATGGCCCAAATATGTCACATCCTGTCTCTCATCACCTAGCCTCACCATTATGGATCGGTAGAGTCCAGGATGAGTATAGACTTGGTTCCAAAATTCATCACTATGGAACTTATAGGGCTGCGAGCGACAAAAAATCTCGCCGCAATTTCTCAATATATCGGTAACTCTAGAAGTGCACTCGCAACATTGGCATTATTTTCATTAAACCGTTTCACAATGAAGGCGCATTCAGGCACGCTGATCACGATCTGCAATAATACGAATGATAATTCACATACTGTAAGCAGTTTTATGTTCAGAAATTTACCATAGCATATGTGCAACGTGCGTATACTTCGTATTATTTTGCCGCTGGCAACGTCACAAGTCCCTTAGTGGTAAGTATGGAATTAAGTATTTTCTCAAGGAAATATTTTCCTCTTATCCGGAAACTCTAGCATACAAAATTTGATTGAGTTTGGACTTCTACATAACTCTCCAGAGAGCGTTGGATGGGATACTTTAATTATGATTACCCGGTATATACAGCAAAAAACCTTCCTAAAATGATCGCCGTCCGTTTCAAAGAGTTTGGTCTTTTGTACAGGATTGGAAAAACTTCGTTTTAAAAGTAGAAAAGGACTAAAGTTAGTTGGCTGCCTACCTGATTAAACCTTTAATTATTACTACCTTACAATACAATAGAGAATCCCCAAACTGATAACTTAAAATTGATAGTGAGTTGCGGTTGGAGGATTCTTTTGATTAATTGGTAGTATTAAAACGATTTAATTTTTAAAAAGTTTCATGTGCTTAAGTCCGTACGTGAACACTAGTCTTTTGTTGAGAGGTCTCATTACAGAGGTGATCGTGAACGGAGGCTTTATTGTGATATACATATACATATTCAAATTATGTTTGCTTAATTGTTTTATATTAATTATTTAATTATTGAAAATATGAAATATGCTTAAAGATTCTGGTAGAAAACTTTTAATCTTCTTTTAAAATGATTGAGATTAGGAATATATATAGGTTTTTTGAATAAATTAGCCTAAATATTATTGGCAATTTACAAGTGAAGCATTTATTCTGTAATTTTAAATTGCTAAAAAGATAATATTTTGAAGAATATCTGAGGAAACAAAAGTTATATCATCTCTATTAGCAGAAAAAAAATTTATTGACAGATTTTTGTTGTTCTTCCATTTCTGCGTGTTTCTACTACGAGACTCCATCTCTCATGTTTGTCGATCCCCCGCACATAATGGAGGAAACTGTGACAGGCTACTTAGTATTAATGCACTGATATTTTATATTGATAAATTAATCAATAAACTTAACACAAGAATTACGAAAGAAATTCAATCTGGAGTTTTTTGTGGAAATCTGTTAATTTTAAGTCTAATTGTTTTAGATGCAGTATTTGATTAGCAAATTTTTTTTTTTTTTTTTTTTTAATATGAACCAATGCATTTTCAAAACGAAAAATAGAATTTGATTTTATAACTCACCTTGAGAACAGTTATTTTTAAACCTATCATAAGTTTGTGTACTTAACTCTCCCTGAGAATAGTCATTTTTAAACATGTCATATGTTTGTTTATTATCTGAGCTAAGCTAGTTAGAGGATTTAATGTAAGATCAGATCCCAAATGGAACTAACACATGTTTTTCTGTCGGAGTCTCTGTTCTTTTCTTTGGGTATATATATAATTTACAAACTAAAATGTGTATTTTCGGCATTTCTTATTCATTATTGTTGTACACTTAACTAAAAATATGAACTGTTAAAATTTTCAGATCTTCCTTTTGAACAAAATACTTTTTAAAAACGTGTTGATTTATATCATATTAAACAGTAGAATAAATGAAAGAAAACGTAACTTAAAAATAATAAATTGTATTTATGATATAAATGTAAATATTATGTTGGTCAGTTGACCGAGGAGATTAAGGATCAGCCTGTCGCTTTGAGGGTCCTGAATCCAATCCGGGCGATAGAAAAACTCCAGGAAGTTTTCGGGGTTTGTGTTCCTGATATGTTGGATCTCATTCCTCACCATTCGGTCGCCTCCATTGTGGGCCTGGCCGAACCTACGATAGGCCTGAAAAGGCCCTCTTAGTGGCCATAAGGCGGAAGAAGCAACAATAGGAAAATAATTAAATATTAAATTATATTTAAACATTAAAAAGTTCTCTTTAGGGGCATATTTTAAACGTATAATTTATCATAAGTAAATTATATTATTTTGTCTTATTCTCGTTAGTGATAATATTAATGAATGCAGATAATAAAGTGATTTTTGAATAAGTCATAATTTATTAATCGTTAATTACAAAAATTTCAAATAATTTTCTTTGAGTAATTAACAATAATGAATTATATAAGTGAATGTATTAGAAAATTTTGAATTAAATATTATAACCATAAATGAATTTCTTTTCCTCTTATAAAGTATTTATTTGATAATATATGAACTATCTTGAATAATCGCGTATTAAAATTTATTAAAATTGTCAGATCAAGGATGTAAAACTAATTTAAGATATCAATTTATGAAACAACATTTAAATTTGTAAATGAAAGGTGATTGTATCAACCATCTCGTTTGACATAATCAGGAAGTTGCTGTGTCGAAGCAATCAATGAATTTTCAACTTCTAATAATATATTAACGAGTGTAGGTCATATCATTAACACTTCAAATTCTATCATCTAGATTAATGAATTCGAAATTTAAAACTTTTAAATGTTCCATTAACAAATGGACTAATACAAGTACCGTTAACTCATAACTATTGAATTTCTCAATAAAAATATTATTCATTTTTTTTCGTTTATTTAAAAATTATTTTTTCAAAATTTTAATGATGTATCTAATTAATTCTTTTTTAATATAATGTTATTTTTTTAGGATGATTTGCTGATTGTTAGTTCGACTCCAAGGGAGTAACTATAAACATTTTAAGTGAGCAGGTACGTACGTTTGAAATCAGTTTTAATTAAAAACCTGAGTATGGAATTGATTTTATAAAAGAATAATAAAGCATTTTATTAAAATTTTAATATTTTTATTCAAAACAATAAAATTTATATTTAAAGTTATATAAATAAATTTGATTTTCTAAGTTTAAATGATTAAAAATACATTTTTATTAATGAAAATAAACGATATCCACTTTTGTTCGCTAGTATAATTATTAGAAATAAGTCCTTTTTGTAAGTATAAATTTCGCTGTATTTTATTTCACTATCCATTAATTTAAGTGCACAGTTTAAGGGGGGATCTTGAAAAGTATACACGATGCGGAAGGGGATCGAAGCAGGTCTCCGTGAATTTTTCTAGTGGATATGAATTTGTTTTTTTATAAGCTACTTACTAATAATGTGAATAAAGTCTCAGAAAATATTTGCAGAACTTTTTAAAAGTCATTTCTTCAATGTCGAGAGGTCCATGAACTATTCTACAGTACAAGTAATTAAAGAAGTAGGGTTTGCCAAAAGTACGAGTAGGCTATATCATTGTACTCAACGGGGAGAGAGAAAGAGAGTCAAAAGTAGCTCAAAAACTGTACATGTATAATTAGTAGATGGTCCCTAAGGAAAAAAGAAAAAATCTGCTTAAGTCAGAGATTCACTTCGTATAAATATATAAATTTAATTTTACAAATGTAAAGTCATTTAATAATATGAAAGTTTTAACATAATTACGGAGTATAATATTTTAAAATATTTTAAAAGTAGAAATTGCATTAGTAGATTAAATGTATATAATTAGAAATGTTTTATTTATATTAATACTTAATATATTAAAAACGTTTAAAGAATGATATTTAATATTTTGCAAAAGTAAAAAAAAGATGGCTGAAAACTAAATTTATCATATACCAATAACGATAAAGTAGTAAAAAAATACGTGTGTTAAGATGTACTTGAGATATTTCTGTGAATGTTTAAAGTACAATTCAATAGTAAAATAAACAGAATTATCAAATTGAGTAATTAGAAACTACAACTTCAATTGATTCGTTTATTTTTGTTTTTATAAAATACACGCTCTTCAATTAACAAAAGGAATGATATCAATTTAGAAATTAAGACTTTTAATTTAAAAATTATTTAGAAAAATAAAAGTAAAAATAAAATCGTTTTAATTATGAAATATGTTAATTAATTTCTGCTGGCAATTACGATAAATGAAGAACAATTTCTGTAAAAGAATCACAAAAAATTTTTTCTTGGATAAAAATAGTAATTTAAATATAATAATTTAACGAAATTATAAAAAAATTGTTAACAATTGTTTGTTTTCATTAAAGTGGCCATGCTTTTGCGAGTCAAAGCGAGACGTTCATGCTTTCCCAATTTCGGGTATTTTATATTTGATTCCACCTACACCAGACAACTGCCTTATACAGCTTTTCCTTGCACCCTATAATCTAAACCGACCCCAAGACAACAAGTGTAAGATGATCTCACACGAAAGATACGCAAGAGAGAGAAGGATAACAGGATATTTTTTCCATTAGATAAGCGAATCTTTATTAATATATACGTTTAACATCAATAGTTTAGACTTCCATTGACCCAGTAATATAAACTACAATGGACTACGGAGTAGGATTCATTTCAAAATATACAGGATACTATAAAAACTAAATTGTGACAATTGTAAATGAAATTGTTCTACAATTCATCCCAATTTAACTGCTACGGAACAAAGCATTTTCTCGACACCGCGTTTTCCGCTGGAACACATTTATTGCATAATATTTCACTGGTTAGTGAATTTTTTGCATAAGATCTAAGCGATGTACAATTTCTCGCTAGAGTTTCCAGTACTGAAGTTACATTCCACCAGAAGCATCCATTGTCTTCAGCGTTGCGGCGAGTTTTCTCGCTCGTCTATGTAGTATTTACTGAGAGATCATTCCATTGCACCCACTGAAGACAGACAGATGTCAGCTTCAGATTGTATTGGGGTATTGTATTGGACTACTGGTTGTCTTATAATATACACGTGCGAGAGCAATTCTATCTCGAGGGAGACTATTTAATTGGCTGTCGATGCATCTTATATAATATATTAATACTAGCGTCGTCCAGTCAGAGAATCGAGGAGTGTCAAAAACCTCCTATTTTCATGAGAAACATTCGTTATGTCATCCCCCTAAAGCGAGACGTCCCGCCAAACATCTGGGAGACACAATTTTTACTTTAAAAACATATTTTAAAATTCATTTTAAAAAACAAAAACAAAAATAAAAATCTAAATAAAAAATGAATGAATTTTAGTTTCGTTAAAAACAAGAAATTAATAATAAAATTTTATATTTAAAAATTTAAATATTTGAATTTAAAAATAAATATACATTTTTTAAAATCTATTAATTTTATATAATACTTATAGTTTTTCTAAACGTGTTTATTACTTTTAAATAATAATTTTAATTAATAACATATAATAATTATTTTTATAATTAGATAAGTCATATATTTATTATTTCTTTTTTAAATCTGTAATTGTTAGTTACAGTTATACAAATAAACCATCCTTATTAAACAAAAATATATAAATCATCGACGTTATGTATGGTACAAAATACAGAAAAATCGACATAAAGTTTTCGTTCTAAGAAATTGATTATGACATATATATGAGAGTGGTGTGAGCCAGCGAAAAAACAAAATGCTGTAAAGCAAATAGGTTATTTTTGAATAAATACTTGTGTAAAGAAATCTAGAGAGAGCGTACTTTATTTTTATTCTTTAACATAGGAACTAGCATACAAAAAATACTTTCCTGTCACTAGGACTGTGGATATCAATAGCCTACAAGGCCAGGACCTCTCTAATCCTTCTATTTCTTCTAACGTGATGCATTCGATTTATTATATTTATTTGCGCATTTGAAATTGAATACATTGATTTTACAGATTTTATTATTAAAATTTCGTTATATACATTCCGGCCTGTGCCCCTCTACTTGTCTGGACCCAGAGCTTCTTCTTCTCATTGGCTCTGGTTCCCACTTACGAATAACGCTTGTGAACACTTTTAATGTGATGGATATTTATCACTAGGTGTAACACTTTAAAAATAATTCATAAATTAAAAATAAAAACAACCATTATTTTGTTCTTTATTAGACTTAATTATAGTAAGCAAAGCATTTTTATTTATATATTATACCGTATATTAAAACTTTTAAAAATAATTTTTTTTAAATTTCCTAGAATGTAATTAATTAATCACTTTGTTTCTGAAAAATTTATAATTAAGTTTAGAAAATAATCAAGAGTGCTTTTAACAATAAAATTATCAAAATATTATAATATTCTGTAAATAAGGTTTACAGTTTAATATAAACTATGCAAAAGAAGTTTAAATCTTTTATTAGGCCTATTATACATTAAATTACATCTTTAAACTTTACCATTTATAACCGGAAAGTTTTTAAGATAAGTTCTCTTTTATAAGTTCGAAAATTTCAGTTTAATGTCGAAAGAATTACAGCAATAATTTGACCCATCTGACCGTCAGACAGATCAAATCTCTTTCCGATATAAATTCAAATATGTTAATAACATATCCCTGAATGTTGAATTATTATCTTCTATAGCATTTCTGCAGCAAATTTCAATATAATTTTTAAATTATATTTAATTAAATATCAATATTTAAACATTGAGGAATATTGATAATAACACTTGACAAGAATCAAATGATCAATATTTAAATAAATTTTAATTATTTATAATTTAAAATTAATTTTTATTCAAGACATTTTTAAATGGGTGATAATTATGCAAATGAAAACGATTTAATAAATACCTTAAATAGTTAAAATTCTTCTAGAAAGAGCGTTATCAATCAAATCAATTTAAGAATATTCGAATAAGGATAATAAATATTCTAAATTCTATTATCAAATCCATTTATAACATTGATTGATTACGAGAGAAGTCCAAGCAGTACGTAAATGGAAGAATTCTTTAAGAACTAGTACTTTATATAATAACAACTTAAAGTATCAGTAATGGGATCATATTTTCTGATAATATTATTAGATAACATTGTCCATTTTGCTTGAAGATATTTTCTTATTGATTGGAAATGCATTTAATATATAACGGTTGTAGTCGGATGAATAAATTCTTATATATTATATAATACAAGTTATTTATAGAATATGCACTTTTTATATTAATTTATTAATTATAGAATTATTGGCGAATTCTTCTTTGCTTTCTTCTGGTTCATTGAGTATTAATTATTGAAGTTTCTGTAGTAATGCATTAGTTTATCTTAATATTTCATACGAAGTACATAAAATTGATAGAAGGTTAAGTGATGGTTGTTAATATTGAGGTATATAATAAATGCATATGTCACTGCAAGAATTTTTAATAGAAAATATCAATTTTTATTGTACTTAAATTGGAAAAAATACATAAAGATGTCGAATTAAATGTATTCAATTTTAAACAATTTCGTTAACTTTATATAAGTAAAAATTTAGTGGGATGAGGTGATACCTTATGCTACTATCCACCAATTCTATCGATATAATTCTTTTTGTTTCTGAAAAATGTTTAGGATTTAAACAGATAAAATCAATATAAAAAGTACTTTCCTTTAAATAAGGGCCACAGTTTTAATATTCTGTAATATTACTACACTAGTTATTATTTAATAGTTGTCCCGATTAATTAACACATTTTTAGATTGAAATCATAAATAAAACATTAGAGACCAGCAGTTAATTTTGTCAATTCCAAAGCCAATTTTGTCGATTAAGTAAAAGAATTTTGCCGATTTAAAATTTTTTCTTTTCAAATTGTTGACGTTAGTAATGACAGAGTTAAGAACATAATCTAATTAATCGATGTTGGAAAGTAACAATGTTAGAAAGTTGTTCATTTATCTTAAATCATAAACATTAATTGCGGATTAAAGATGTTTGTTTGAAATAATTCATTAATAATATTTAAAATGAATTAATTTAAAATTAATTGTGTACATTAAAGATTAATTTTCCGAATAGAATTTAAATTAAAAATAAACTATTTGAATTTTTAAAAAAAATCTTTAGAAAATTCATAATTTCGATTTTCTGAGGAATTTCTTATTAAAAAAAGTTTAAAAATATACTTTAATTTCAATTATTGATAAATATTAAATAAAATAATAATATTTTAATTAATTTATCAGCTGGAAATTAAAGAAAATTTATAAAAATATGTAACTGTATATTCAATTTGCATTTGAAATTAAATTTATGGGTTTATGGAAATGTTTCATCTGTAATGAAATAAAGTAAAATTCATGTAAGTAAATGTATAAAAGTGAAGAAAAACTTTAAAATAAAAGATAATTAGTAGTTATATAATATTTTATTCGATTACAAGGGCATAAGATTTAAAAACAAAGAACAGTTAAGTACTTAAGTACTTGGCACGCTTCGCTTATTACAAAATTGGTAACAGAAAATTATAACACTGTTTTAAAGATAGAAGGCTTCTACTTTATCTGCGCGCCATTAACCTTACTTGAATAGTAGGGAATTGTAATATAAATCTTTCACAAAATAAATAAAATCGTTAACTGTTTACTGCCTTTTTTTTGCATAGCGATAACGATTATCTAGTCTAATTTAGAAAAAGATTTAACTACATTAATTAATTATTTAAATGATTTAATTTTCATTGAATGTAGTATAATTAATAGGCTTAATGAATTAAAACGTATTTTTATAGAAATTGATATATGAAGATTGAAAAATTATTTAAAAATTATTCTGATTTAAAATTTTATACATATTGTATAAGAATTATGAAAACTGCACATTTTACAAGAAATGTATTCTATATTATACATATAATGCATAACATAAACCGCACCCAGATTGTATGGTCCGATTACTGTCAAACTCTGCGTACAAATAAATCTCATATAGATATGTAAATGATTACAGATGTGATCCAGTTGCGTGTCAGGTAATACCACCCAGTGTCCCATACAAAGACCCTCAGGGGGTTACTATTTTTATAATTTTCAGAGAACACGTTCTTTATAGGTCTTCAAACACCAGGTATTCCCGTTATGTAGCATAGTGTAACATAGGTGCTACACTACTATTTTTAAATAACATTTTGTTAGGTAAAAATAGTATCATTAGTCCAGGGGAACGACTCAACTCTAGTAATTTGGGAAGAATCGGCTTATTACATTGTCATAACTACTTTCTAGACAACGAAACTACGATCTTAATAATGATTTAGAATTTAGTTGCTGTTTTGCCAAAAAATCCACTTTACTCAGGTAATGCAACTGATATTCAGAAAGTTTCATTTCCGCGTTAGACAGTTTTTAGGTGTGTAGTAGTATTTTACGTAGCAAATCGTTTTGTTCTGGGATTTGTTTTCTGTTTAGATAAGTTTCCGTTATGTAGAAGGTCGTTTTAGACAAGTTGTACTATAAATAGATATGATTTATTTCAAATTGGTAATTCGTCGCTTAATAAATATTCAATATTTAACGAATAAGATTTATTACTCTATTATTTAATAATGTTTTATATATATTTAAATCAATTATTTCCTCATGAGGGAGCTACGTGTCAAAACTGCATAAATTAATTATAGTTGTGAATTATGATTTCATTAAAGATACATAAAGTTGCACGGCATTTACTTTTATCTTGTGTTCTAAACTAAAACATATAGACAGAAAACAGCTAAATTAGCAAAAAGTAAATGGTTTGAAATATCTCATGCAATTCTATGAAGAATATTTCAAATAACGTCTATATCTGGTGAATAGAAAGTTTAACAGGAGTCAACTTTTCACTTTTAATTTTATTAAGTATTCGATGTTGCCTCAAAATTGCATACAATATAAATTTTAAAAAATCTATCAGTTAATCTTTATAATTTAACGGATTGATCTAAAGAAAACACCTACCACAATATAAGTGGATAAAAAAACCACTGAACACTAGTCGTGGGTTTTCGCATCACTAAAGAGTTAGCTACGTGATATTTTCCTGGCTTTCTTCATGTGTCTAACACAAATGGCAGACATCTCACAAAAGTCATTTTGGCAAAACCTCCCCACGTGTTGCCTTACCCCGTAAATCCTTCCATCTGAAGAAAAACAAATTAAACTTGAAAGTAATTGCTATATAAACATGTTTCAACAATGAAATTATATTATTTCCGGCTTTCAAATTTCTACTTTATTGATCTGATCAGTAAATATTTTCAATTGGCAGAGATTGTACTTAGAATACACTAAAACCTGTTCAAAACGAAAACCCGGAAAAAATATTCCTTACCGTACAAGTCCGGTTTACCCAGGTTTCACTGTCAGGTTAATCTAGTCATACGATTCGATTTTTGAATTTCGTTTATAGCTTTGTTTTTCAAAAATAACAGATCACTCTTCATTTCCTTGCATTTTCATTCATTTCTCTATACTGTTAGTGGCTGAATTTATCCGGATAAAACCACTGAATGCTGGTATATAGTCAAGGGTTTTCATCTCTCCAACGAACTGGTCACATAAAGTTTTCCGAATTTTTTTCGTTTGTAATACCTAAATAGGAGCCAGTTTCCCGTAGAACGTCTTTCCGAGGGGCTACCTCCTTTGAAGATTCCCATGTATTGTCTTATTCGATGCCTTATTCGTTGCCTTATTCGATGGATGGAATAATCTATCGAATCCAATCAACTTCTGGTGTTCAAAAACAATGGACAAGATTCAAATTTATTCGTCTGTAAAATCTCTATCTGACTCGGTTAAGAAAATACAATTTTCAATAAACATTTTTCTATCAGTTGACTTTTTATTGGCTTTGAGTAACCAGTAAGATCTCGAGGCTAATAGCATCTAGATTCAAACTGACCACTTTTGAAAGCTTCCAATAAATCATTTTCCCAAGTCTTGGTGTTTTTGTCATTCTTAGGGAAATGGAACGATGATTCAAGCTCTTTTCTTTTTAAGTTCCTTTAACAAAATGTATTTCAGATTTAAAGATATTTAAAAAGAATAAAGGAAAAGTGTTATAATATATTGAAATCGTTGTGATAAGTTTTGCAAAACAGCACTAATAGATTGCTGAAATAATATTTTAGTACCTTTGTAAAACCCGTGAATACAGTATATGTTTTGTGTTTGCTACAGTATGCAGATCAGTAGTTTTCCAATAATACAGAATGTTAA
Source organism: Centruroides vittatus (assembly GCF_030686945.1). Taxonomy (NCBI): domain Eukaryota; kingdom Metazoa; phylum Arthropoda; class Arachnida; order Scorpiones; family Buthidae; genus Centruroides; species Centruroides vittatus. The sequence continues at coordinate 181,825 of NW_027122649.1, read as the reverse complement.
AATCTAATTGGTCAGGTAGACAACTTAGTTGCAGGTGGATATTATTTTTCAACAGAAAGTAATCATTGTCTTCTCCTGGATGAGAGTAAGACCCGTGGAAAGTTTCATTGTATTTGCTGAAACCGTATCCAAAAACAAATATAATTATATCTCAATATATTATGATGATTAAAGCAAATTCTTCTTCGTATATGTTATAATGTGTTCATGTTATAATATGAATATATTTATTAATTATTAATAAACGTAATCAGTAAAAATATTTTCAGAATAATTAATATTAAAAATTAATGTTAACATAGAGAAGTCATGGGGGAAATAATTGTAATTATTACAAAAATTTATGATATTTTACGGTGATTGTATTCCTCAAACAAATATATATTTACATCTTTTTACTTTTAATCTTCTAATGCTATAGTTTAATTTATTTAAAACGGTAGAAAATTCTGAAATTTTTTACTGTTTTAAGTGAATATTTTATTTTGTATTTTTCATAATTATAACTCTTTATGTTATATATATATATATTTGAATGCCATTACAGAAATTAAACTTCGGAAAAAAAATTAAAAGTTAGGATATATTTAAATGAGGATTATATAAAATTCCTCTTTGTTTTAATATGTAAATAAGGTTTATATTTAACTTTAAACTCTTAAATTTTAAACAGTAATTATAATAAATTATCATCAGAAACTATATGGCAGTTTCGATATTCGTGAGTGTTTTTACTGTGAGAATGAATATTATATTCGTGATTGTAATTATTCGTGAATATGAATTATTTCTTATATCATAAACTAAAGATCTGTTACTGAAAGTGTACTATACTTCAGTAACAAATCTTTACTTTATAATATAATAAATTCAAACATATATGTTTGATTTATTTGTTTACGGCAACACGACATGTAGGTGATTTGCCGAGAGGGATGTCTCCCGGGAGGACTTTCTAAGGGAAACTGTCCCCTACTTAGGAGTTACAAACGTGAAGAAAACCCGGAAAATTCCATGTGGCCAACCTATTAACAAGACGCGAGCCCACGACCAGAATTCAGTGGTTTTATCCGCATGGTCACTGGTGGGCTCAAAAGATTTACGCTATAAATTAAAACTCTCAAAAAATGAATTGATTCACAAATACAAAACTTTAGTCATTCCGCTTCGCGTAATTTAAATGCTTATTCATGTTTCAGTTAATTTAAATTTACATATTAGAGAAATACTTATTGTATGCTTGCAATAAGAACATATTAAATTCCATAAATAGATAAATATATAAAAATTTTGGTTAATGCTATCTATGGTGCCAAAATGGCGGCTTGTCTTTGATTCAAGGAAACAAGAAAAAAACACACGGGGACGCACGTTGTAACCTAACTTAACCTATTCTAATAATTTGGTTGGTAATAATTATGGTAATTTATTAGAATAGGTTAGGTTAGGTTAGAACGTGCGTCCCCACCGTTTTCTTTCTTCTGTTTCCTTGAATCAGAGACGAGCCGCCATTTTGGAACCATTGGTAACATGAACAAAAATTTTTAATGCCTTTATTCAATTATATTACATAATGCTCTTTTTCAAAACTTTTGTTCATATATAAACAAAATTATAAGCTAATTTATAATTTAGATAATATTTAACTGTTTCTAGTATTTATTTTAATACTGGCGCCTTCAAATGTATAAAATTCTAAAAAAAATTATAAATTATAAATATTATTTTAAAAATGAAGTCAAAATCCGTAATTATAAAAGGAAACCATGTGCTTTACTTACTATATGAAGATAATTTTTAAAATTATTATACTAGTATGTTTTTAAACTAGTTATAAATTGATATAATTATTAATAATTCTTCAATTGATCTGCGAACTTCCGTCACTTTTATTAACATTTTTAAAAGTTCATTTTGTTTTTCTTAATATTTCAAAATGTATTTTAAATTTATTTTATCATAAAATAGTTTCTCGCATTTGTCGAATGTCTTTATCATTAGATTCTCATTTATGAACAATCACGATATGTAAATTAAACTTTTATCAATATCGAATTGAAATTCACAACAATTTAAAAATTGAACTAAGTAAAAAAAGCTAGAGAAATAACACATAAAATAAGATTTGTTTTAATGTATTCTTAATTATAGGCCTATATTTGAATATTAGACAAAAATTTTTGCAAAAGATTGAAAATATAAAGAAAGATTGATGTGATTATAAGAATTACGTATGTTCTTTTTTGCCTGAGATTTTATTGATCTGTATCTTATAGTTGTTCTTCATTAAATTTTTCATCCGACTCATAATATTTATAAATTGGATATCAATTTAGTACAAACCCTCGAGGAGCAAATGTCCTAGAAAATACAATAATTAGATTTTAAGTATAATTGATTTTCCTGATAGGAATTATAATATTAAAATGAATAGAAATATAAATGGAATTTTATTTGTACTCAATTTTTTCTTGGCATGAGATTTTTCGTTTGTGACATTTCAATTCTCCTTGTTTCATCTAAAGAAATACGATACTATTTCAATCCCATCAGATTTATTCCCTAGTTAATTTCTATCAGATAAAACGAATACTCTACTATATGCGCACGTTTAAAATACACATATAATTTATGACCTTTCATAGAAACTGATTATGTTTAGAAAATATATAATGAATTTTTTAATATAAGTAAAAAACTGATAAATAATAACTTTCCGAATAATTTTTTAAAGTAGAATTATATAAGAAATGTTTAAGGAATCATAAAATAATCAGTTTGATAATCTAAATTTAGATCGAGATTCATTTCTTACGGTTGTTGCGTTACATTTAGAAAGGGATATTCACGTGTCATTATATTTACTAAAATTTAACATAATTTGATCTGAAATAAACTAAAATGAAGTATTTTACACTATATTAAACACTTAAAAATTCGATAATTCAATTCGTATCCAGAATAATTTATACTCATTACATTACGTATATATGAGTAAAAATTTTTTTTATTAGTAACACTATTTTGAATTTAATAAATTTAAATATTAATTTTAATTTTAACAAAAAAGTGACGTGTAAACCCACATTTCATTGTTTTTTGTATTAATAGACTAATCATTAAGCATGATAAATTAGTTTAACGTTATAGAAGTTTGTATAAGATTTTAACTCGTTTACGAAATTCTGTTTAAACAAATCGACAGTTTGGTGTAGATAAATTAAAAGTATATTAATCTTATTAATGCATAGTTGTTGAGCTAAATTAATGATTTTTCTCAAAATAAATAATATATCACTTAATGTCCGCCATAAATTCTCAGTAAATAGCTTATAAACTAAAAATTAAAATTCAATTATTTAATAATATTTATAAGTTTTATTATCTTCACTCATTTTAATTAAATCAAAATCATTAATTATCTAATTGATTAAGTAAGAAATTATACAGCTCTATTGAGTCATTTCTTTTTATTATCTAGCTGAAAGGTTGTGAATCTTTTTTATATCCACTTAACACAGTTTTCATTATATAAATAACCGTAATTAAATTAATTTTATTAATACAAATTTAAATAAATAAATGACTTAAAAACTTAAAATTATTACAAAAAATAAAGTAGAAAATAATTTTTATTACATAACGTCTCTTCTTTAAAAAATATATTTGAATAGAAATTAAAAATAACCTTTCCTCCACTCGAACAGCTTTCGAAATACGTATTTAAACATTGAATAAGTGAGGTTTTTTTGGCATTGTACAATAAATAGAATTCCTGATTAAGACAGTGTTTCTTTTAAATTTTGTACAGCATTTAATTAAGATGACAATGCAGCAACTAATTAAAAAATCATTATCTTTAAAATATTTCGAACAAGTACAATGCTACTTTACTACACAAACGTGTTCTTTTATATTTTTGGAGAAATTATGAAAGAAAAATATTGCTTTAAATTATAATTTATACAAAATTATAAAATGGAGAAATTTCCTTATTATATATTAGGTCTATAATTTGTAAATAACGTGACATAAAATTGTTCTTTTACATCATATATTTTTTAAAAATAAACAAATGTAAGAAATCAATTTTTATGGTATATTTTTCAAGCGATTATATAACCAATGCCATTTAAATTAATTATAAATTGGCTGCTTATCTCATATTTTAAGTGAAGTTTATCGGTATTTATTATTCTGTAGTTTTGTATTTATTATATACTTAAGTAGTAAAAAAATAATAATTATTATTATTTAAATATATATTCGTAATTTATAAATATTCGTAAAACGCATTGATTTTTTAATTGATTTTGTTGAAATTGATTCATTTATAAAGATTTAATTTTAAGAAAGGATCTACTGTGTTTATTTTTCTTATTGAAACTTATTATTCTATAAACTAGACTATCACAAAACAAAGTCTTATTTCACATTTCAATATTTCCTTTCAAGCGACAAAAAAATAAATATATTATCTATGTTTATATATTCACCTATCATTTGTTTCTTTTTATTGTTTCGAGTACACCAGTTCAATATTTTCCATCGAAAACCAAGGTTTATTTTTTATATATCCTTAGTTTTTTGTTTTTTATTTATATTTATTTTTTACATTATAATTTATGCTATATAAACGTGCAGAATGTTTAATTTTTTTTTCTACTTTTCATATAAAAGGTCACCAGAATGGAAGTAAGCAGCATATTAACAATATAATTCTGTTCAAAATTTCAGGAAAAGTTTCAAAATTCGAACTGTATAAATTATTATTATTATTATTTATTAAAAGATCATATTACTTCAAATTCAAGACATATTCATACTTTAAAAATAGGAATTTTCGGGAAAATGAATTGAAATTTTGAGAAATTTTTGCTTGATTTTAAGTTCAGAAACACGTGAAACAATGCCTTAAATTCGGCAATTCTCGGATTTAAACTATTAAAAGTATATGAGTAAGAAGCATTTATTTTCTCAGATGATTTTTAGATATATATATATATATATATATAATATTTAAGTAAATTACAATAAACATTATTCTCAAATTTCTTATATATCCGTCAAGTATGGAAGAGAATATTATACTTATCGTAAGTGATTCTATTTTAAACCTATTAAGAATGATGTCTTTTGAGATAAATATTCCTATCTGAATTACATCATATAAAGATAAAATAGCAAGATTTATAGATTAACCCATAAATTCAATATTTAATAAATAATTTTAATACTTATAAAAATTTTGTAATTCATATATATATATATATTTTTTTTTTTTATTAAAATTAATGTTTTATTTTTGCTATATTTAGATTTAACGCGTTATAAATTTCCAGTTTTTCTTCCTTGATAAAGTTAATATTCACTTACATGATTTTTAGAAAAAAATAAAGAAAATAAAGAAAAAATAAAAATAAAAAAATCTCTCGAAGGAATAAATTGCTTTTATCAAAATAAATAACAGTCTTGTAATGGGATGTTGCAGTATGTGTTACAATTATTTTTCTTTCTTTACTGAATATAATCATAAAAAATAATATAAGAGACAAAAAAGACAGCCTTCATTTAATAATTAAATTTTATTTTTTAATATTCTATATTAAAAATAACGTAAAACTGATAAACTAGTTTAGAAAATTCGTTAATTTAGCGATAAAAAAGTTGAATTATCGTCGTAATATATGTATTATTAGCTTCTAGATTTGTTAATATGAGATTTTCGTGCCATTTTATTTTTATTCCAACGGGTGTCAACTGCATCAAGTTTAGATAGAATAATGTTTATCGGGAAAAGTAAGATCTACTACAGATGTGAAACACTGATATTTTTGTTCAATTTCAAGAAATAAAAGTAAAAAAATAAACAGAGATTCAGAAGTAGAAAAAGGATAATCATTTTTTTCAACTGAAATTTAGTTTATAAGTTAGATATTTATTATTTTTTTAAAACATTTATTAATCTTTTTGAATTTTTAAAAATAAGTGTTTGTAATAAAATTTTAAAGTAAATCGATTTGTGAAAGTTTTGCAAGGCATTTAAAAATAAATACGAATAAAATAAACTATTGTAAATTTATTTTACTTATAAAATAACTTAAATTTTGAATTATAGAATTAATCCTATAAATACTAATTTATTTATTTAAGTTATATGAGGTTTCACTGTAGTATGTTAAATTGTATTTGTTTATATTATATATGTTATATTAATTCGTCTACTTTAATAGTAAGTAATCCTTTAGGAACATGATTATAGTAAAATTTATATAGCACAAATTCAGATAAATAAAGCTATTCTGTTATGTTAGTTTACTACACAGCTCTTTAACTTTCTTTTTTTACAATCTAATCTAGTAAAGAGGCAATTACAGATCAGTACTCCAGCCTGAATCACCAGAAGGTTTGTTCAATAGAGAAATAGGCGTGGTGACATGGTTCCTTTGGACCAACTCATTTGTAAGCTTACCAAAGGATTTTATCATTGTTATACATGGCTTTTCTTTTCGAAACATTTCTAAGTTTAATTGTTAACCATAATTTATTTTTTATTTATGTTAAATTTGTTTATTAACATATTCTGAATTATAACAAGGTTTACAATTTCCGAAATTAAAAAAAAAATAACAGAAATTTCGTTTTTAGTTTCTACATAATCTTATTTTCTCTGATTGGATTGAAATAAATTTCAGAAAAGCACCTGCCCAATTGAAATATTATTAGAAACATAATTAAATTGAGAATTTGCATCCAAATGAAACGTATATAGATCCATACGTTGCAATCAGTAATTTACTTTTAGACGTGTGTAAGAAAGTTTTTCTTACCTTTTTAAATCAAACGATTTTTCTATTTAATGAGCCAATTGCATGTTTTCTTCGATCTATCAAATATAAACCTTAACAATCCTTTAGCTTAACATGTCATATTTCTGATCTTCTCTAATCAAATTCGATCATATCAAATTTATAACGGATCTTTTAAGATAAGATATGAGATAATTCTGCAGAAATCTTATTTAAAAAATAAAACACAAACTGTAATCAGAAATCAATCTGTAAATATTTATATCTGTCACGAAATCGATTTAACATATTCAAACCGCTTGAGGAACATTTACAGCTGTGAAACATATGCAAATAATTTATTTTATATATATAAAAATTAATTTATTATAAAATATACATGTTAAAATGCTATTTTTATAACTAATTTCATTATTTTATTATTATTATTATTATTTTGTACGTCTTGTAAGTACATTATAAACGGTATGAAGGGGATAATAATGTAGTAGTGGACGACATTTGTCATGTTTTAAGATGCTAACCAAACATAAACATGCTTGAAACAAATAGAAAGTTATATCATGATGTACTCTAGAAAGAGCAAACAGTTTATGAGAGCTATTTTAAGTATATAACAATTTCCCCATTGAAATGAGTTCTAAGAATTTTTTATACCCTATATAAAGCTAGTAAAAGTCAAAGATAAAATTAAAGGTTTTTTCCAGATGTTCTAGAATCTAGAACAGAAACGTTCCTTCAGAAATTTTATTTTTAAGTTGAAGTGGTGCCATCTGTGAAGAATTACAATAATAATTATAATTTTATAGTCATTAAAATTTTGAAGGGTCCCGCTGTGAATTTTGTTACGCAAATTAACGAAAAACAAATTAGATAGTCCGAAGAATTTTATTTTGGATGAATTCTTATACAAAATGCTATGCTTTCGTTGCAAGGTTACATAGTATAGGGAAGAACATTTAGAATGAAATATTTTCAAGATCTTAAGTGATTCAATGGAATGTGGATAAATAATGCAGTGACTTAACTTTTACATTATTACTTCGAATGGAATTTTACAAGGAGAGAAAAAGATTGTTATTTGTTGCTTAGGAATAATTACATTTCACATTCTAGATACTTTAATAAGTAGACAAATGCGCGTGTAAAATTAAGATTTCAATTATTCTTTTAAGAAAAAAATTAAATGTTTAATTTTAAATTTAAATTTAATGCTACATTTTTTAAAGTAGGCCCTCGATTTAACGGATTAATTGTGAGAAAGGTTTTCGCTACTACCGAAAATCCATTAAATCGAATGTATTTTAAAAACATATATTAATATTGAACTTATAACGGTAGAATGTATTAAAATGTTGTTACAATGTATAAGTATAAATAAAATATCGTTATAATGTACTGTAAATTGAGTAATTTATACTCGTTCATTCCATTGATTTCTGTTTGTTCTATTCTCGAATAGAAAAGAAAGGTTATACATTATTTTATGTAGGACAGAATTTTATTCCTGTCAAATCCGAATTACGTTAAGTTCAGGGCCTACTGAATAAACAAAATTTTGTGAAGTACGACTACAACAAATTACATGTTACAAAGCTTGGTACAGTTTTAGGTTAAATTTTAAATTAAAAAGTTGTTTCAGTTAATATTCCTGTCTACCATATTTTAATTGAACGTAAAGAATTTTAAAGATCGAGATAAATTTTAAAATATTAAAATTTATTCATATCGATCTTTAGAATTTATGTACAGTAATTATCTTTACAACATCTCAAAATCTTCCATTTACAATTATAAAATTCCAACTAACATCTCTTCCGATTAGATATTCCCTTCTTTTCCTATCAATTTCTACAATTTTTATTGAAAATCGTTACAATAATTCTATTTAATTTGTTTATTTAAACTTTACTTTGTAATTCTCATTTATTTATTTTTCACATTTCTTAATTTTTTTAAACTTCTATTAAGGATAAGTGCTTTACGATATTAATAAATATTGATTAGTAGCTATTTAGTTAATGCAACGTGTTAAATTCGTAATTTTCATTAATTTTTCTAAGTTTTTTTTTCAAACTCTAGAAGAAAGAAACGTTTTAAATTGGGCTACTAATTGGTCAAAGGAAGATTGGCCCTCGCCCTTTATATTGGACAAATGCCAATAAACAGGGCGAGGTCCTCGAGTGAATTACTCTTCTAGTATACTTATGGAATTTGCCTCATCCTGTCTTCCCATGATCGAAATAATTTAAAGTTATGAGTTAGGAGAAATCAATGTTTAGATGTTATTTTTAGTCGCAATGATACTTTAATCCGGAAAGTTTTTGGATAAAAATATTTTAAAGTTACACGTTTACTTATTACAACAATTGTTAATTTGATTGACAACTCATAATAAAAATAATGGAAAATAACTTTTTTTCCTCGTATATCTTTATTCACATAAATATGGACGTTATAAGATTTTGTAATATCGTATTTTCCTAATCAAGTACAGCTGCTATCTTTATCTATGGTGGTATTCATCAAATATTCTGTTCGACTTCCCCGTTAGCAGCTGTTATCGTTGTCGTTTCGTCCTTTTATACCATAATAATGTGAATGATACCATCTTATCTCAATATAAACATCATAAAATAACGTAAAATTCTGTTTTATTTATTTTTTAAATTTAAAAAAAAGCAATTGTTTCAGTAAAATTAATGGATTATTTCAAGTATGAAATACATTTTTGTAAAAAAAAAAAAAAATAGTAAATTAATATTATTTATTTCAGTTTATTGCATTTTCTATTTTTAGAAACAGGTAATTGAAGTTATGAACTCTTTTCTTTAATTTATTTTTTCAAAATTCTGATATTTTATTATTAAATTTAGTAACTGCAAGCATTAGAAAAGAAAAAGAAATTTCATGTTTAGTCTACTTTCATAACTTATTTTAACTTTGGTAAACATGAAATCAACTTTTCCTAAGTCCAAAGGATTTTCTCTTTCGCATTAACGATTTTGAAAGAATTTTCAAACTGTTTTAAATGTTATTTTAAAAGTTCAAAATCGAAATAGTTCAATTCTGAATATTATTTAACTTTATATCAATACAAAATATTACTTTCTTATTCATAAATTGATTTCAAATTAAAAATTAAATTTTACATTTAATTATTTTAAAAAAATATAAACGAAACTATTAAAGTTTTCCTCTTGAAATATTAAAAAAAATCTAGAAAAAAAACCATTTAAAATATTTTTATTGGAAATGTTAGTTTTCTAGCGATAAAAACGTTTATTGCGAATTTTTTTGTTTGTTGAGTTTTCGAAGTTTTTGACAAGAATATAATTACTTTGAGAACTGAGTAAAATTGTTTCACATAAAAAATAATTTTTTAATGATTTATAAATAATGTAATTTTTAAAAATTTATTTTTATATTGAAAGTTTATTTTAACTTTTATACTACATTAGATTACATTAATTTCTATTGAATTTCATTTATTCTAGAGAAGAAACCTTAACTTTTATACTTTATTTTCAATTTAACAATATATTTTTATTAATTATATAAAATCTATCATTTTATATTTATTTTAGATAGGTTTTTTGTTGATTTTAGTTGTAGTAAAGTAAAAAAAAATTATTATTATTATTAAATAAAGTTTTATCTTATATATAATGTACAGTACTGAAACTTTATTAAATAATTAAAGAGCAGCTGTAGACGAAGGGATCTACTCGTAGGATTTAATTGTCATTTACTTCAAATTTATCTTACTTATTAAAAGAGTTTCCAGATAAATGAAGAATGGTACATCTATTATATTATGACTTTGTCATTAATTTTTGCAGAACCTTGAAATCTATAGAATTTGCTACAAATTGGGACAAAAAAAAAAGAAATTGATCATGACAATAACTAAAGAAAAGATAAAATAGAATAATCTTCAAATAGTTGGAAGTGATTTCAACTCATAGAGATAACATTCAATAAATTTCATTCTCGTTTATCTTCCAGAAATAATGTTCATTTTATAACTTTAAATAGAATTTTTTTCAATTACACAGAAAAAATATTAAAATAATACGTGAGTTTTTGAGCGAATACGATATTTTACCTTTACAATAAAGATTTTTATTTTTGCTCTTTACTGAAGATTTTACTCTTTATTGAAGTTTAAAGCACCATTTCTAAAAAGGAAAATTTTACATTGAAAATAAATCATATCTTTAAATACTTTTAAAATTCAGCTTCTATTTGATGAGATTGTTCACTGTAAATTCAGTCACTAAATGTCGTTTTCAAGTATAAAAAAATCTTTAAATATTGTTTAGAAATCTTTCGAAAAGCTTGAAAAATAATCTTAAACCAATTTTTTTTTTGTATTTCTCTTTCTTTGTATAATAAACTTATTGTTTTATTTTTATACAGTTTTGATAGATGTATATTTTAAAAGAGGAAAAAATCCTTAAAAACTATATTTTAAAAATATCTTATATTTAAAACGATTTTAACTTGACTTATAAAACGTTTTAATATACCGAGATCGACACAAAATTAACGAGACTTAGTAACTTTTTATTTATATAATTCAGAAAATCATTTGTAATCGTAGTTTACATGGTCCTCTGTTCAGTTGCAGCTGCAGATCGTTTCTGTAAGATTGCTGAGGAGCTGTTGTTTTTATCTTTGCCTTTTCTAACGGCATAAAATGAGTTTCTTCTCAAGATCAAGAATTCGTAGGGCGGAAGATCTGTCGAATAAAATGATCATGCAAAGCGCTCTTTTTATTAGTTAAAAAATGCTTTAGAGACAAAGCGTATCGTCCTAATGCAAGATCAACTCCGACATTTTCCTAGCGAGAGCAATGACGTGTCTGTACTAAAACACTCGTCTACTGCTACTGAATCAAGTGAACAGGATGAAATTTATCTCACAGTAGTTCAATTTGAAATATCTTTTAATTTTTCCTCCCTCTGTTAGTTCCCAAGTTGGTTTAAAGAGTCAGTGTTTATGCCGGGTCTCGTATTCTAGAATTGGTCTAGTTAATGTGTAAAGTATTTATTGTAATATAATTTTATTTTATTTTTATATAAAATAAATGATATTTTAAACATTCTTATGATTTTTTTATTCATATTTAACAATGATCTGCCAGCATATTTCATCAGTTAATCTATCTATCTATCTGTATATAATTGAATTCACTTCTATCTGTCTATCTGTCTGTTCGAGTACCACGTGAGAACGGCTAAATTCCTCCATCTGTAGAATGCATTTAAAGTAAATTTTAATGTAAAATTGTTGTTGATCGGATCTATCACAAGTACGATACGCTATATATTTTTATATGAATATATTATTTTAACTTAATATATAATTTTCTCGACAAAAACCAGGTACCTCATCTAGTACATTTTAAAAAATAATGAAATTTTATGAAAAAATATTTCTAATAATTTAATAAAGAGTTGATAAATTTTTGACTCGCCTTTGTATTAAGGTATTTGAAATAAAGCATCGAATCATGAAAAAGTTCAATAAAATATTACAAAAATTTCTCGGAATCTTGAAATTTGTCGAATTTTTTGGATTCTGAAAGGGTGAATGATCAATTCTTTTTATTCATAAGATAGGATTTTCAAAATTGCATTGTTACTAATAAATGTGAAAACTCTAATAATAATAAAAATAATTTATTTTAAAACTATTAAATATTACTTTTATATAATTTTATTCTAAATTATATCATTAAGTTGGAAATAAAAAATAGATTCATTTAAGAAGTTTAATTATTATATTTAATTAAAAAATTTGTAAACAAAGATTTTGCAATTATTTAAAAAATAATACTTAAAGTTACTGGATTTTTGAAAAATAATAATAATAATAATTTACCAAATTCAAACTGAAGATCACTATGATAATAAATATAAAAAATATTTTTATAATACACAAAAAACAAGAAACATTAAAAACTATTAAACAATTACCCTGGAGAGCATTTCAAAGATTTTGAGATAAATGTTTGAATAAAAGATAAGAGAAAGATAATTCAGTAATTAAACATAAAATTTGAAAAAAGTTTGAAGATAATTTTTTAAAATTTTATTATATAAAATTATAGAATAAGTCCATTAAGATTTTGTTAATAATCAAAGCATATTTAGTATAATTTTTCTTCTTTTTTTTTTGGTTATAAATTTAAATGATACTATAATAGGTAAATAAATAATAGAATTTTATTGAATTTTCAATAAATATTAAACAAACAATTTAAAAATTCAATAACTATAAAAATTAAACCATTAATTTAGTAAATATTATTCTGTTTAATAACACAAAAAAATGTAAAATAAGTTCATTTAATTTTAATGCTGTCATCATTAAAATTGTCCATGTAATTATTAATGTAATAAATTTAAGAAAATTACAAATAATATTTAAAATTTATAATTTAGTATTAATATGGAAAATAATTATTTAATATTTAAATTATAAATTAAAAACCAACGACTAAGTTTATTTAAATTATTAATTAACTTATACATTCCTGGAATGGATGTGATTATCATTAACTATATTCTGAATATTTGTCAAATAATAATTTCAAACGTAAAATTTTACAGATATATTTTTATAATAATAATAGTAGTAATTTCAACGTAGAAGTTTGTCTGGACGTACTTTTTTATATAAAATATATATCTTAGTTTATATTTAAGCTTTTGGTTTTTAATATTTTTTATATTAAAACCAAATATCTCAAATACTACTCAAATATTCATTAAATTTTAATTACTGTATAAAATTATACATATACCAATTTAAAGTTTTTACGGGTTATATATTTTATTACAGTATTTAAATTACACTAATTAAACATTATTGCACAGTTATAAGCTAATTTATAATTAGACCTATTATTATGCTATTATTTTTCAATTAGTTTATGTATTGGCTTATAAATCGACCTTTTTAAGCTTAAAATTTTTTTCTGAAACTGAAGGTCGTCTTATACAGCGAGTATAAAATGAGAACTTTGTTACATAGTGGTAAACAAGACAACAACTTTTCTAACAATCGCTGTGTTCCACTTACAATAACTCAAACAGGCTGTCACAAATATTTGCAGCTAAGACTCGTGTTCGGTGAACTTATTTTACACTGAGGACACAGAGTACAAATACACTGCCAAGAGTGTAAGTAGTTTTGAAGCTGGCTACGTAGTATTATTGATGGCACCATCATTGATGAAAATGTCAGGGATAAGCAAAGGCTATTATATTGTTCTGCTGGTATAGAATTAATGCATACTTGTATGCAGTTCTGTACTATGTAAAAAGTGGTGAATTATTAATATTTTATTGGGAATGTTAAGTTTGCTTATTGTGTTTACGGCCAGACTTGATGTAAAATAGTTCTTATAAGATAACTTATTGTGATTTGTTGAACATTTTCAGCGGTTACTTAGTGTCCTATATAGACGTGTATTTTTATATGAAATTTATCATATACATAGAATATTGAAAATGCTCACCAATGATCGGGTGGATAACACCACTTAAAACATTAGTTACGGGTTCTGCCTTACTAACGGACTGTCCGCATGGAGTTTTCCGGGTTTTCCTCACGTGTGCAATATCCGATTAGAAGTTAGTCTTCCCGAGACTCCTTTCGCAGATCGTCCATTCCTTCAATCCAATATAACCGAAGTCAATCCTATAGGTATTACAGTTATCGTCTCAATGAAAGTGGTGCGGCCTCATTACATTCTTTTGTCATAGGCTGCCGTATGCTGCATATACATTTCTATTCTATCGTTAGCCAAACGTACATCTGGACGTTAAACCAGAATTTTGAGCTGAATATTTTGAAGTCTGCTTATAAGCCGGTGCATATAGCAAAGAGTATATACTTATATATCACAGAAATTTCAGAAAAAGATATAAAAAGAGATTTTTTTTTCTGAAATTTAGATATAAGTTTTATACCCTACTTAGAAAAAGTCAGTATATTTTAAATGTAAAAAAATATAATTTTTTTTCTCTATTTTACATTTATTTACAACATGATAAAGGTCAACTACGACAATGGATTCACGCGATTGTATTTTACAAGCAGATTCATAATTAATGTTGTTATTTTTTTCTTATTGTTGTTGTTAGCCGGAAAAATTTAATAAATTTTTAAATAAAAAAATAAATATGATTAATAATAAAATGGGGAAGAGTAATAAAAGCTTTATTTATAAAATATACAATATAAAAGCTAAAACTTATAACGATTAAAGAATAGTAACTTGACGAATATATTGGTATTGACGAATATAACGAATATTGGTAAATATTAAATCAATACAATGGAAAGGTATATTTAAAAATTGATATTGATATTCTAAAAAATGTACTGATTTTGTTTAGAGAAGTAAAAAATGTTTTCTAAAATGTTTGAAACCTTATTTTACATTTTAATGGAGATACCTGTTTTTAAAAATCGAAAATTTTATCGGATTTGGAAAACCGACTTTTTTATAATTTAAATAAACTTTTAAATAATCAATAATGTTTTGTTAATATTTCGTTTATCATATTCTATTTATTTAATGCGAAGTTTTTGCATTGAATTTTTATAGTGAATTGGATAACGATAAAAAATGCTGACAAATATAACAGAACTAAAAATTAAATGTATAAAAATCTCAGGAAAATGACAAAAAATTTTAAAATGATAATCAAAGATTAACAACAGTTTTTTTTTGATACAATGTATTTATCGTTGATTGACATTTGGAATGATAGGTCTGTGATGAAAATTATGAAATACATTTATGGCTGAGAGAAGTGAGATGGAGCCTGAATCAGATATAAAATGAACTTTTTTCAATCACTTTTTCAATATCGGAGTGAATTAAGCTATTGAACATTGATAGTTTGTTGTGTTTTCCTGCCTCACCAACAGGCTGGCCATGTGAAGTTTTCTGGGTTTTCTTCAAATTTGTAACATCCAAACTGGTGCCAGATTCTCTCAGAAGGCCCTTGCAAAAGGCACTTCTCCTTTGACAGATCGTCCATATGTTGCGTTTCCATATTCCACAAAACCATACCAAACCAAGCCAATCAATCATTTTCATATTCTTTACGTAAAAAGATGAAATTGTCTGTTGCTGAAACTTGGACCGAATAAGGCTTATAAGCTGTTGCTGACCTTGTTTTTTATACAGGCCTGAATACATTTAATATGTTAATATTCGAAATTAATAAACAATTAATATTAACAATTACAATTAACTGTGTTATCTTATTCCATAAAAATATGTTAAATCTTTCGGATAGGTTAAACATTATTCACATCAATAACTATATCAAATACTGTAGCAAGCTACTTACTACGTACAGAGATTTACGTATTTATATGTGCACTAAATACATTCATGTATTTGGAATCTTACCATTTACAATAAAATCTATGATAGACAATATCACAGACTAAAATATTTCTTAAATTTTATTTTTAGAACTTTTAGTTACTTTTTTACCTTTCATATTTTAGGGGGAAAATGTTATTTACTTAATGTCATAAAGCCAAAATTAACCAAACCAAAACTAATGAAATGGAAATCATTGAAAAATACAGTATAATATTTTACATATAATACGTGTATAACGGTATGCATAACAAAATGTATAACTATTGTATAATGGTATATTTATTTACATTCGTTATCTGCTAATCAATATAGCAATAACATCAAATTAGAACATATTTCTTAATTGATCTTATATAGAAAAATTAAATTTTATGGCTTTTTATTACAGAAAATGATATTTTCTGTAATAAAAATTTTCTAGTAATAATTTTAAAATTTATAATTAAATATAGACTAACATTACTGCTGATATTCTTTTAAACAAAGATAAATCTAGATATTAATTAAATAACAAACATTAAAATTAAAGTGCGAATCCATATGTATGTCTAAAGTAATTGTTTCATTTAAGAAAAAGAATACTACAAATAATATTACAAAGAATTGAAATTGAATATTACAAATGGCGCGTTTTAAGCTGTTAAATAACCATTAAATATATATTATTTTATAGATAAAAGATTATAACTACAGTAATTCTTCCATTTACGCGAAATTAATTCCACGAAAACAGAGAGTAAATGAAAACCACGTAATGGAGCCATGGGAAGCTGTTTCAAATACAGATCTGTTCTATATTTTGAAGTACAGTATTTTACTCTTACTGGAGTAGAAAAATTTTAATTAAAGTTTCTTTTCTTAAATATAGGTCTATATAAGAGGTTACTCACAAAAAAAAACATGCTTTTTGATGTAACTATTATTTATTTCCATGAAGTTGATTAATTAGTTTAAAATTTTTAAACCGTATTAAAGTGAATTGGCGCAAATGGAGAGATTACTGTAAAGTGTTTGCATTACGTCACATTGTTTGCTTTAAATTTATTTTAAAGAGTATTCGTTAAAGTTTGAAAAATACAGGATGCCTATAATTAAACTCTATCACTTTAGATCACTCTAGAGACAAAATTAAGTAGTAGTACGATAAACTTTGGTAGAAACATTTATCTCGATACGGAAAAGCTGAGTTTCAAAATTAGTTACAATTTTTACCTCTAGGATTCTATAACGGTGCCACTGTCAAAATAGCTTCAACGAAACTGTTCGACATGCTTCCTCCAATCTTAGTCATATTTTGCAATAGAGTTATCGCATTGACAATAGTCGAATGGAACATGTCAGAGCTAATGAAACTCGTTTCCTTTTCAATTCGTTTTAGTTCTGATAAATTCGCAACCTCACCTGCATAAAACCTACTTTTCAAAATAACACCCATAACTAGAAATCACAAGGTTTGAGATTGAATTTTCGAATAGGACATTGTATTGGAAAAGACTGACTAATCATTTTCAATCGTGTTAAACAGTATGTCTTTCACAATGACTGCAATGTGGGGTCTTATACCGACTTACATAAATGTGATGTTACTGAAACATCTTCCTGTTGTAGTTTAGGGCTGACAAGTTTGTTTGTGAGTTACAGATCACTGCTATTATGTGATGCTGCTGAGGCACGAGCGTCTCCTCGCAGATGTACAGTACCTTGGCTGCCGAGTTGTAGCTTATCATATGCTCTTTGTAAATGATGTCATGTCTTCCCTGATAGTTTTCTCATTTGATCTAAAGCACTAATGAAGACGTAGTTTCTAACGCACGATTATTTTTAATTAAATGCTTCAAAAAATTAATAATAAACTTTAAAAGTATACAGCAACTTTTATTTTAAATTTCAAATTTTCTTTAATTCATAAGCGTAAAATGTAAATTTTAATAAATAATGCCTACTTATTAACATAACAGAATTGTTCTTTCGATCATAAATACAGTAATCACACCGAAAATTAATTTATGAAATTTTCTATTCGATAACGTTAAAATAACGAATCACTTTAATAAAAACACGAAAATCCTTCATGGAGATCAACTTATACATATTGATACAAAGATAAAAGTATAGTTTTGTTATTCTTAGTAAAAGTATCAATTAACATCATTTGACATGTTTAGGTATTGCAAAATGTAGGAATAGATATGAGATAAAACGAATGGATTTGTCAATAAAATATTTGATCATAAAATGAGTCAATAAATCAATTCATTTCATTTCTAGATCTATTTTAATCATGTAATTCATGTAAATCTTGTAATATTTAAATGTTACGGACTTTAGAAATAGTTCAAATGCTTTCATTAGCTTATCATTTAGTATTCATACGTAACTTATCAATTAGAACCGCAGAAATAATTTGAAATAAGATTTTATTTTAATCGACTGTAGTTTTGGTTATATTTTTTATCTACAAAAGAAAAAAAAATTAAAACTCCGTTTTAATCAGTACAAAAATTAATTTAATTGTCTAAGGATATGCAGAATTTTCTTCCATTTCCATTCTACAGACGCAACAAAAGTAATAATATATGCTTAGTACAATGCAATGCTATCACAATACAAGTCTATCATATAAAATACAAAGTTTGAAAATTAGTGATTTACAAAAAGTAGATGTTTACAAACTCGTAATTCACTCTTTTTCAATATTATTTAATGTCCGATTTATATATTTTCTTTCTTTTATATCAACACGTTTCTCATGAATTTCACCATTGTTCTGAATTGTTCCTGAATTGTTCTGAACAGATATTTCAAATTATTATTATTATTATTATTATTATTATTATTAAATAAATTGACATATTAGTGTGCAAATTTCAAAATATTACACAAAATTTATGATATATGATGTGACATTATTTAACAAATATAGCTAAAAGCATTATGTGATCATTTATGGACATAGAATTCTTTTAGTTTTGCGAATATATATGGTGAAATATTAAAATATATTAAAAGTTAAAAGTGTTATGCAACAGAAAATCAAAAGATTTCTAACATAAATATATAATAATTATATGATTAATTATAGATCAAATATTAAAAAATTCTGTTTTAGCATTACATTTTATACTATTACAGTATTTAAAAACACATCCAAAATATTTTTTTTGTCTAAACAATGTATTATTTTTAAACGATTAAATTTAAAGGATTATGAGAATAAATTTGCATTGAAAAATGTATCAATAAATTTCAGTAAGAGGAATATAATTTTCTATAGTAAAACTATAATTTCTAAAGTTAAATTTACATCAAAATACTTTCATTCACTGAAAATAAATGACAGTTATGTTTTTTAATGATGAAATTCATGAAGAAGTATTAAATTTTGTTATATTAAACAATAATTTTTCTGAACAATAAAGCATTTCATTTTATAATCAATTAATTTGTGAAGTAGTTCGTAAAAAGCAAGTTTTATTTAAACCTTTATAACATATATAAACCTTTCAAATATCTTATTATTTCAGTATGAATGTTATATGAAATAAAACTATCGAAAGCATATTTGAAATATTTCTAAAGTCAATAACATTTAAAATTAAATGATTTAAATACATGTAGAAACTAATTGATTTCAAATATTCTATTGATAAGTTTACTCGTTTTATTTCAAATCTATTCCTACCATTTTGCACAATTGATTAGCTAAACTCGAAGATCACTGATTATGAGAGCTAAGGCATATCTGCGGGAAGACGCTCGAGCTGCGACAGTGGCACCCTTATAGATTCCTACCGGAAAAATTGTAGCTATTTTTGAAATTTTGTCCTTAGCTCTTCTGTGTCAAAGTAAACGTGTCTACTAAATTTTATCGATTTATCACTAATAAGGTCTAGTTTTGTCTCCAGAATGGTCTAAAGCGGCATACTTTAATTATAAATACCCTGTATTTTAGACGAATAAGCTTTATCCTGCCGCTGTAAAGGACCCGGGTTCGTTTCGGAGGCAGGAACTTCAGAAAATTTTTGTGGGGATCAGTTTCGGATAGGAAAGAACTTTTGTATGTGGTCATCAAGACGCCGAGCCCCTCCCCCTGGCGTGAGAAAGTTTTTGGATAAATAATATCAGCTTGCTGTCGATGAGTGTGAATAACGAGACCTAAACAATGACACGAGAATCAAACAACTAAAAGGAAATAAAAGTCGTCACCATCCTATGGCAAAATCTTATGACGGCCCACCGGGTGCAACTGCGACAGAAAATCACCTAACAAAATTCCCACACCCGATGGGGATATAACGGGCTCGCGTACGAAGCCATCACTATCTACCCGAACAACTATAAGAGGTATTATACTTGTATGAATTATGTAAACTTTCTCTCTCGGTCTATTAGGAATAAATAGTTAAAAGTTAGATTTTGTCTGTCGAGATTGTCTTTGAGAGCATGTATAATATGGTTATCTATGTACAGTACCTAGCTATATGTCAGTAATGTTCAAAATAACAACTCAGTCGGTTTGACGAAACACAAAGTTTATATTTACAATATTAATGCACAAAATAATACAGATTAGAGTTACAATCAATTATGCACAACACTAATCCACACGACAACCGACTATATCCGTACACGTTCGTCGAAAGAAACTCCTTACGACCTCCACAAACAGACTTGTAATTAACAGCATCTCCGAGTCAGGAACAAGTTCGTACTAAAACACTGGAGTTTACCTCCCCCAGATTTCCGTAGCGTCCAACGAGAGAGACAGTTAGAACTTCGGTAACAACGATCCTCTCCGATCCGATCCGATACGATCTTCCCGATACGAACCTCTGTTCCCGCCGAAACTACTCCTTAAATAGTGTCCAACGTTCGAACCCTCCGCCAATCAAATTCGAAAGTTTCCACCACGTCCAGCCAACGGTCACTTTCCGTCGGCCAATCGCCCGTCTATAGTCGATTTGAAACTTAACGGTTCTTTCCAACGGAAGTTTCTAACGGTTTTTCCGTTACGAAAGTTCGTTATATTAAACCAGGGCAAGAATCGCTCTCCTAGGCGATTCCGTACCCTACAATGTCTATGTGTTCGTTCATTGTAAATAGTTATTCGAGGTATTAACCTGTCATCCCCCTCGAATTCTTACAAAATGCTTATACATAATTAAAAATTTACAAAATATATATAAGTTGATGTACCATGTGTAATAGAAAACAGTGAAAAATGAGAGTTAAAAATTATAAGGTAAAAAATTAAAACCAGAAAATAAAAGGAACGTTACGTTTAAAGTTTCGTCAACAGCGCGATAAAAGAATGACCGTGTAGATAATAAAAGACGAAAATAAGGAAATGACAAATAAGATTTCAAGATGGTTTAAGAGGAAGATGGATAAAAGTATTATGAGGAGAAAGTAACCCATAAAATACCGATAATGTAATAGATGATCAAAATAATAGGTACAAGGAGTTTTGGGAATCAAATTTTATTCCTACCACCACGCTCGAGTTAGTATATGATCTAGTTTAATTAACAAGCAAAGAATAAACCATACAAAGTGCCTTCAAAATTTTGTTTAGCAGCAAAGGATCTTCTGTTGACCACACAGGCAGGCAATAGCTAATCATGGTTTGAAAATTTGCGATGAGAGATCTCAAAACTGAGCCTGACGAAATTAACTTACAGTAACGCCATAAGATTACTCTGCTGATAGCGAAATTTTTTGCTAATTTATCGATACGATGCTTAAAAGTTAATTTTAAAAGATCACTCCTCTCAAGGTCACTGTTTGAATGAACATAATTGCCGTAATTTGCTGTTCATTAATGTAATGAGTATAATAATTTGGAATTCTTAATAGTAAATAGTATGTAGATACGGTTTTGGATAAATTAATTTTGATATTTAAAGACTGAAGGGAAGCGAATAAAATATTGATATTATTAATTGAGATCTTGTTCTGATAAGAGATCTTGTACTCTTAATGGGTATTAGGTGTCTTAGTGACTACAAGTTGGATAGAGTAAAAAAAAAAAAAAAAAAAAAAAAATAGTAACAATATTAAGTTGTGTTTTTCTGTAATATTAGTTGTTTGATTTCATTGTCCCATATTTTCAATTTCTTTCTTCTACAGGAATTGACTTTTACTGTGCCCAGAGATTCATCGGCTGCTGCTTTTATTATTGTTTTGATATTTTCCCATTCATTTTCTATATCTTTGTCTTCTGGAATTTTCTCCATATGTTGTTCAAATCTTCTAGTATATAACCATTTGATACTATCATCGTATAATAATTTTACTTTAAATTTTCGTTCAGGATCATGTCTAACATTCGGTTTCTATTTTAGCCATCTAGATGGGATTCTTAATTTTGCTTGGGTTAGGAAGTGATCAGAGCCTACTTCAAATCCTCTGTATGATCTGACGCAAAAGAGTCTTATTACATTACATTAAACAATCAAGTGTTACATCAAGTATACATTAAATATTACATTAAAGAGTCTTAATAAAAGTTCAAACATTGCAATTTTTAAAAAAAATTAATGTCATAGTAACGAATAAAAATTGAAAATAAGATGCTAAACTATTCAGTCACGTTTTACGTTAAACACCAAGTTTTTTAAATCTGCATTTTCAATTATAAAGTGTATAAAATATTTGTGAGATCCATTCAATATTAAACAGATAAAAAGAAAATTTTAATATAAATATTATATGTAATGGACAAATAAACATTTTCTGTAACATGAATAAAGAAAAACATCTGAAGAAATTGCTTATTATATACTTTATTCATGTGTATTTTAAAGAGAAATCATATTAATGGAATTTTTAATAAATATATAGAATAGATTTATATACCAATGTAAATCAGTGTTTTTCGACTGTTATTCTTGTCGATTCCTTTCCAAACGTACGTTTAATTAGCCCATTTCTTCTACATTGATACAAGGTAAGAATGAATTACAAATAGAATGAAATTAAAAATCAAATAAAATTTAATATTAACTTCTTATTAAATATAAAATAAAATTCAAAATTGTGTTTTAATTTACTAAGCTTAAAAATAGTAATGTATAATAATAATTAATAAATTTG
Source organism: Centruroides vittatus (assembly GCF_030686945.1). Classification (NCBI taxonomy): domain Eukaryota; kingdom Metazoa; phylum Arthropoda; class Arachnida; order Scorpiones; family Buthidae; genus Centruroides; species Centruroides vittatus. The sequence continues at coordinate 158,500 of NW_027122649.1, read as the reverse complement.
TCTGCCGATCTCCAAGAGTCCTCTATTAGTTTATCCATACTCTAGATCAGTGGTGTCCAAATTTTTCGATCGGCTTGCCAAATTTCGCATAAGTCGTAAGTAGGCGGGTCAAAAATATTTTATATATTCTATATATTTTAAAAATTAGATTTATTTCTATTATTCAGGTCATAAATGATGTGTCAAATATGTTTGTGGGCGACATTTGGCTGTAGTTTTGGCACCACTGTATATGAATGGACTAACCCTTCGCAAATCAGGTTGAGAATTCGTTTTAAATTATAATAAAAACAAAGTAATATTAAAAACTTACATTTTGTATATAATAAATGTAAATACTTTTTTAGAGAAACTGTGTTTTGAAATTTCTCTTTTCAATATGTCTCATTAATGCACGGACTTAACATCATTGACTACAAGCTTCAATGTATATCGAAAAGAATGAATCATGTGAAATTTTGGGGATTGGCTCAACAGCCATTAAAGATAGGACATACAAACTGTCAAAATTGGATTGAGTTTCATAAAATTGTTTTGGAACAAGCTCATATCAGCATTACGTAAATTTTAAAGGATTCTTATAGGAAGCGCCTACTTGGAAACTTTGCAGTGGCGGATCGAACGAAACTTAGAACAAAGAAAGAGTAAAAATATTTAAATGAGACATTTTTCAATATGAAGAATGTCTCATTTAAATTGGTAGCGAGCCACCTATTTAATAATAACATGCTGTAAATTAGATAGAAGAAGATACTGCAAATTCTATAATTCTTCGTAGATTTTCATTAGAAATATTAGTCACATCCACCATAATGATCCCCACTCAACATTGTTAATGAGTGGAGTCAGGAAATTTCGACAGCTGCGTAGCTGGATTTATGTACTTGTCGGTTTGAAGCGAACGGAAATGTTGCCTTTCGAGAATGCGAAACGGATTTCCTCCTATAAGATCCAGTCTCTCTGTCCACCTGTCTGTTTAGTGTGAACACATCCCTAACTTATGATTCGGACAAATTTTTCTCTGTCTGTTCCGCCCGATCAAATATGCGCTTACCGAAAGTGTGACAAATATTTTCATAAAAATTTGATTGATTCGATAAATATGTAAATATTTCGAGAACCATTGAGGAGATTCAAAATCTGAGGTATTACATCATTCTATTAACTTCTCGCGCATCTTTTGAGACCAATTCTTCGTCAACATTGCTCCAGTGGTTTGGGCTATAACTCTTGATGGCATTTTGTCAATTGAAAATTAGGTAGTACAGATATGTTTTCCTCTTAAATTGGTAGTAAATCGAGTGGGGGCTAAACCAAAGTAGAAAACAATAAGAATTATATATAATTATGAGGTCTACATAAAGTTTGAATTTGAGAGTTTGATAGTCACGTAGTTTGGTGATAACAGTATCGTTTCCAATGAAGAATTGCACATTTATAGTTATTTATGGTACTAAAATGTTTTCTATTTAATATTTATGGGAGCAGATTTGTTCACATTAGAAATTTATGAGTCTGATACTGCTTAGGAGGGCGCAATATCGAGCGGTATGACTAATTTCAATATATAATAATACTATTTGACTCAGACTTCTGAAGAAAAACATGTCGAAAAGTATGAATGTATTGAATTATGGACTAAATATAGAATTTTATTGTAAAATTTTCGTAAAAATATTATCATCAGGCTGTTAACTAACCATTTGTAGTCTTATATTTCATTTTTTTTATTAATTGGTTCTACTGAACCATTTTAATTTAACTTTTTATGTTTAAAATATTTTTCCAGTTTAGACACCAACATATTAATTTAAATTACTGACAGTAATGCGAATTTTTCCGTTATAATGAGTGTTATGATAATTTTCATCAAATTAATTATCATCACGTAGTCAATGAATTATATGAATTTACAACAATGTGATCTTATTATGTACTCAAAAATTATAAAAGTCGATTACGAACAAAAATATATTTTAGATTGACAAAAATTAGAAGAGAAAACAGCATACTTTATTTCAATAAGTATTTGTTACTTCATATCCTTATTCATTCTTGTATCCTGTAGTTTAATATCCTATTGCTCAGATCGTATAGATCAAAGCTATATCCTATGGCTCAGATCGTATAGATCAAAGCTATATCCTATGGCTCAGATCGTATAGACTATAGATCACAGCTATATCCTATGGCTCAGATCGTATAGATCAAAGCTATATCCTATTGCTCAGATCGTATAGATCAAAGCTATATCCTATGGCTCAGATCGTATAGATCAAAGCTATATCCCATGGCTCAGATCGTGTAGATCAAAAATATATCCTATGGCTGAGATCCTATAGATCAAAGCTATATCCTATGGCTCAGATCGTGTAGATCAAAAATATATCCTATGGCTGAGATCCTATAGATCAAAGCTATATCCTATGGCTCAGATCGTATAGATCAAAGCTATATCCTATGGCTCAGATCGTATAGATCAAAGCTATATCCCATGGCTCAGATCGTATAGATCAAAGCTATATCCTATTGCTCAGATCGTATAGATCAAAGCTATATCCTATTGCTCAGATCGTATAGATCAAAGCTATATCCTATTGCTCAGATCGTATAGATCAAAGCTATATCCTATGGCTCAGATCGTATAGATCAAAAATATATCCTATGGCTGAGATCCTATAGATCAAAGCTATATCCTAAGGCTCAGATTCTATAGATCAAAGCTATATCCTAAGGCTCAGATTCTATAGATCAAAGCTATATCCTACGGCTCAGATCGAAATCAAACAGGGGTATACAGTATACACTATTGTGTATATCTCTGTTTCAGAGGATATGAAAGGGTTTGAAAAAGTAAAGGTGAATTCTTTTATTCTGTTCATGTCAAAGTGTTTAAATATTGACATGAACTATAGAGTAAGAGAATTCACCTTTACTTTTTCAAATCTTTTCACATCCTTCGAATTAACTTATTTAAAATAGATTATCAATTTCTACAATTATTATTAATTGTAGAAATTGATAATCGAATTTTCTCTAAATTCTAACCTTTCCAATTAAATCTTTAGACCTAACAAGTAAAACATCTGATCTGATAAATTCAACCATTTTTTCAATTGCATTTTTTTTTCGAATCAGAAATTACTGTATGTATTATCCATATACTAATTTATTTGTACAAATATTAAATTAAAATCAAAAAATGAAAATTTAAATACAGTGATATATCGTGTGCGTCTTAGTATTTTTAAATTTAATTGGAACTTGTCACCTAGTAACGTTCGCTTCGAAAGATTTTGTTGTCAAAGCAACAAGCATACGTATACATAAGCCTACAACTAATATATTGAATACGTAGAGAATGTAGCAAGCAAGGTAAGATCTTCCGTAGATTATATGAAGTTCATATATTTTACGGATGCATAGTTTAAATTTATTATCATTAATGTATCTATTAAAATTAAAACTTATTTAGGTGATTAGTAACTCAGCATTAAATAGTTATGTACTGTTAATTTATTAATGATAAATAATTTTTTTCTAATATAAAATGCATTTATTTTTTAATATGTTTTTAAATTTAATATTTATCATAAATACAATTTGAAGAAAAAAAATGGTTTATATATATTTTAAATATTACAATTAATTATAAAATTTTTTCATTAAAATAATTCTTATTCAATTTTTTGAGGACTTTACGCAATAAATAAGTAAATTACATATCTGTATTATTTAATATTGTCGTATTTAAATTTCAATAGGAAATAATACAGACTTGTAATACTTGGCAATAATACAAAATTAATATTTTGTATTAGTTGTGATGTATTTATTCAATTTTATATTTGTATTTTTTAAAATAAGTTTTCTTTCTTAATTTTTACTTTTCTGGCTGTTGTTATTTATTATAGAATACAACATAGAAAGTATGGTAATCGGTTAAATTGTATCCAGAAATGTAAAAAAAAAACTCCTTGAAAAATTCTGTAATGTGTGTGTCGGTATGTATATTTTGAATTATACCTCAGGAATGGATGAAACAAAAATCTTTAAACTTGCAGAATTATTTCTATATACGGGACATTGACACTAGCATAGATCAAGAGTATCAAAGCGGATAAAGAAGGATTATTGTCATATCGAGAAGAGTCAGATTTAGTGAAAATTTTACTCATTAGCATTTGCAATTTTTTAAAACTTATACTTACCAGAAAAATAAGGCTTTGGCCTTTTTTAATAATAATTAATAATATAAAAAGTATTTTAAAATAAAATCTCATAACAGATGGCACCACACACAATTTCTATTTTTAAAAAACACTAAGTATGACTCAAACTTAAAATACTCTTTTTTGAAAATAGAGAAATTTCTCATAATTCAACAAAATTACTTTTATTAAGTTTTTTTAAATTTTTCAAATTTTATATTGTACTATAACTGAAAATTATTGGACTCTTTTGTCCAACTTCTTTGTTCTTCTTTGGAAATTACTGGACTTCTTCGTCCTCCAAACCTACTGTTTCATTGCCGGAAAGTCCTGCAAGTTGCCATTTTATAATTATTTTTGAAATTCTATGGTATGTCAAAGATAAATTCGCGGTATTGATTTATATTTAAAAAAAAATTCCAGCAATGAGTTGCGTAACTTTCCCGACAAAAAATTAAAATTGTATATAGCGTCATCTGTTATGAGATTTTATTTCGAAAAAAACTGTTTATATTATTAATTATTATACAGTGGAAAAGTGCTTAATTTTGAGGATAGAGATGAGTTTTTATTTTTAAAAAATTGTAAATGCTAATAACGAGTAAAATCTTCATTAAGTCCGATCCCATTGGAGATATGACACATGACATCCCTCTATCTTTTCACCCCCTTGAATTTTAACTACCAAAATTTAATAGCGTCATTGCCACTAATATGCAAAATTTCCTGCAGAATTTCAGAAATTTTCGAAAAATGGCACAGGAGTTATTAAACTTTAAATTGGGTGAATAAAATCGTGTCTCCCAGCACTAAAATTCATATATACGGAAAAAAAAACAACTTCTTTTGCATTTCTCGACGTTTGAAGGTCCTCAAAAAATGTAAAACTCATGCGGGATTATTTTTTGTTTTATTGCCATTACTTTCCTCTTATATATAATCGCTGGTAAAGTAAATATAAATAATGAATATAATCTTAAGATGGTATTGCACAATTACTTATACAATTATTATTTTACTTTTGTATTCTTTATTATTCTCACTGTTGTATTCATTCTATTGTGCAATCCATAACATTTATAGATTTTCAATACAAATGTATACTTGCCAGCATTAAGAATAATGCTGACACGAAATGTTGCTTGATATCTCCAATTTACGTTACTAATTTTAAATCATGAATTTGATTTTTGTATTAAATCATATATTAATATTTGCAAATATATTTTTAATTAGTTAAAACGATAATTCTCTCTGACCGTAATATAATAATATACCGATTTTGAAAATCTAATAAATAATAGATTTATAATTTCAATGAATATAACTATATGTGCGTACACTTAATATTCAATTTTTAAAAATGGTATTATAGTGTTTCATTTAAAAATTATTAAACTTACACAAAAATGATGAGATAATATGGTGAAAAAGTAAAAATATAAAGTAGAGCTTTAGTGGTGTCTGCTTCCGTGGAGTTTCAATTCACTAACATAGTCAAATAAAGTTTAAGAAAGGTGCATTTGCAAGATTTTAAAGACCAAAGGAGGACAGGACCAATTTGTCATAATAGCCAAGCTCCAGTTGTAGCAGATTCATTGTGTAGGCAGTTTACCTACATACAATATGTTTCGAGTTTATTTACTCTGTTGCAGAGCATTTTACAGAAAGATTTCACGAAAGAAAATATGCATTTCAAAAATAAAAAGATCTTTTCAATTAATTCCCACAAAGAATTCGGCAATGGATAAACAAAACTCACGATCGACGATTAAAAGTTTACAAACTCGCGAACGACATGCAATAATAAAAAGAATTTTCGATTTATTCAAAATTTTCACGAAACACTCAACATTATGCAAAATAGAGGCGATGAATTTTACAGTTTAACGAAAAGTTTTCAATAAATTTACGAAACTATTATCGCAGTTTCAATAACATTATTTCTTCAGTAATTTTAGTTCGATTGTTTCATTATTTTTCTTCCGTTGCGCGATTTTCGCATGTTATCATACCACATTTTGATACTACAAATAAAAAATTGAAAGATCGAATTGTCTGAAAGAGACCTGAAAGATCTGGTGTTTTATGCATATGGTTAGACAGATGGGTTCATCGACTAAGATTCTGCGGAAATTATCAGAATTTTTTTTCTTGATATATCAAAATAAAGATTCTCTCGAGGACATCTCTTTCCAAATAGCAGTAAGCAAGACCGCTGTGTATAAATAGATATGCAAATATGAAGAGAGTAGAAGTTCAAAGAAGATTTTTTAAAAGACAAGGCAGGTAAAGAATAAACAGAGAATAAGTGTTTTCTGTACTGTATGAAAATGTAGGAACTGGATAATTCCTTAACTGCTTATGCCATCAAGGCGATGTTAGAAGATTATAAGGAAAGGTCGAAGTTCGATTTGCAGATATCCGAAGGAAGCCTACAGGAAGGAGTATGGAGAAAATTAGTATCACGACTATTAGTATCCGAGATTAATAAACGACCATTAGCAGGTGTTCCAAATACAGAATTATTGCTATTTTAGATGAAACTAGGGATAAATCTGAACGCGAGTATACATTACGGATATTCGTCCGAAGGTTTAAACGCAACAATAATCTGTCCATCGTACAGGATAAAAAACAAGTCTTCTCGCCGTTTAGGCTTCCTTAGTTGTTAAATATAACACCTGTAGTGGCTTCCTGCAATGCGGAATTGTTTTTTTCGTTTCTGTGTGACAATGGCGATAATCTAAAAAACCTATTTCCGGGATTTTGTCTAATAATGGATAATGTAAAATTACACCACACCAAAATAATCACGTCACATTTGTCTGACCAAGGCATTAAGTGAAGCCTTGATCAGACAGATTTTTATCTCAATATTCTCCATAGCTGAATCCTATCGAAAAATGTTTGCCAGTGTTTAAAAATAAATAACCTATTATAAAGTGAAGTCTAAAATCTAACAACAAAGCAACTTCTAATTACCATTGATCCTACAATCGACAATGTGCACAGAGAAATTGATTTTCACAGGTTTTACGTGCGTGTGAGGGAATACTGCAAATAGCATATAATGGCTTATCTCTGTTGTAACCTTGTCTCATTGGTAACCAATTCTTTTTTTCAGGAAAATAATCAGTTTTATCAAGTAATTTATTGCGTGTTCTTTATATTGTATTTTCAACATCGTTTACTACTGTATATTACTTTGTTAAGATTTCGTATTGTATATTTTTATACATCGCAGAATTAAAATTCACAATCAAACCTCGGTTTTTGAACATAATTCATCCCTAAAAGTTGTTCTGAAACCGAATTTGTTCTAAAAGCGAAACAAATTTTTTCATTAAATATATAAATATATATTTTTTTTTTCAGGAGCGAGTTTTGTGAGTCAGGAACGGATTAATTCATTATATATTTATATATAATGAATTAATCCGTTCCTGACTCACAAAACAAAGCCACTTTTTATCTTTTTAGCTGTATTTCATGCATAAACATGCCAACAAATGCAATATTATTTTATATATAATATATTATTACATTAATACACATTAAATATTAATAATAATATATTAATAAATTATTGTTATTAAATCTAACTTAATCATATTTAAACATTAATTCTTAAATGTCATTTTATTACGTAAATGTCAATTAACGCGGTTTTTATTAATTTGAACCGATTTAAACTGAACTGAAAACGGAAATAGTATTTTTTTCGCATGCGCATTGAAATCTAATTTAAATAGAATGTCATGGATGATTCGGGGTCTAATGACGCGAGGCGATCTCGGCGCCTCTAACATCTGAATCGATAGTCCTGTCGTTGATTGGTCGGGACGTCGACTTTTTTTTTAAACAGGAATTAGGGTCGATTTACACACAGCAGTGACGTGCCGGCACAGTGCAGTAAGCATCGATAAATATCACACATAGCCAATCAGAGTTTCATGTACGACACTTGTATAATTGACAGAATACAGATCACGTGTCGTAAATGAAACTCTGATGGGCTATGTGTAATATTTATTGATGTTTATGCACCAAACGGTCACTGTGCCGGCACGTCACTGTTGTGTGTAAATCGACTCTTATAGGGAATTAACTGTATCTCTGTAATCTGTGGCCGGCTCTTGCCGAGCAGTTCGTTCGGGTTGTGGCATGAGTTCGAAATTCTGTTCGCGAACCGAATTGTTCGAAATGTGAGACGTTGGAAAATCGAGGTTTGACTTGTATATCAAAGGAAACCTACGATGTCACGGGAAGCGAAACAATCGAAATAAAATTAGAAATCTTATTGAAAACGCGATAATAGTTTGTCTTAGATTTATTGAAAACTTTTCTTTAGTTTGTGAAATCCGTCGCCTTTATTTTGCGCAATGGCGTTTGTTTCGTGAAAATTTTAAGCGAAATCGCGAAAATGTTTCTTTCGTTACTGCACGTCGTTGGCGAATTCGTCTTGTAATCGTCGATGATGAAATCTGTGTATCGATTGGTGAAATCTTTGTGAGAATTACTTGCAAAGATCTTATTTTTGAAATGCATATTTTCCCATTTTTTATTGAAAAATTAAGAAATAATTATATCGCTTTTCTAAACTTAAGCCAGAAATGTCATACAATTCATTTTACACGATAAGAACAAAATAGTTTTTTTTTTTCTTTTCTTTTAGACTGAAATTTCTTATTACGTTATTAAAATTTTTATATTAATGGAAAATTTTCTGTAATTAATGATATGGAGTTTTATATAAAATCTTATTTTATTGTCATTATTATTCGTAAAATAATAAAAGTGGAAAAATTCAAAAATAAATTAATGTATGATTTCTATTAATGACAATATTTAGAAGAACTAATGGATTTATTAAAAACTATTTTAATTAAAATACGTTCAGCTCAATTTATGAATGCACACGAAATTATTAATTGAATTTATTAAAACAGTTATAAAAATAATTATAGAAGTTTGCATTTTTTGCAACTTTGCCTTCAGAAATTTTAAGTTATTACATTGCAATTGAACTATAAAAACTTTCGATAGATGAAAAACGAAAATGTTAAAGGAGAAAGTTTTCAGATATAAAAAAAGTTATTAACTATTTTTTAATGAAGTATTTATTAGAGATTTAAAAATTGTAAATAATTCTCGGAAAATAATTGAAAACAGAAATTTTAAAATAACGATTACAGCAATCTCATCACTCAGAATTCATCAAGAATAGAAAAATATTACAGATAAGATGGATTATACAAAACTTTGAGCCTAATCACTATATTAACAATCAATTATATTAGAATAACAGATATTAATTATTATTTTACACTATATCATCATTCATAAAAGAATAGAGACATGTTTATATATGTATAACAAATGTAAAACCATTATTTTCAGAAAAAAATTAAAATTTAAATAATTAAAAATAAATTGGAACTTGCCAAGTAACATTTTAAACCGTCGTTTATATAAATTGAAATTTAACAAGTTAATCAATACGAAAGCATACAACTATACTATGAAAAATTTAAGGTTAATGTTACCTATGGTTCCAAGATGGCGGCTCGACTCTGATTCCAGCGAATAGAAGGGAAACAGTGAGGACGCACGATCTACCCTAACTTAACCTATTCTAATAAATTACCATAATTATTACCAACAAAATTATTAGAATAGGTTAGGTTAGGTTACAACGTGCGTCCCCACTGTTTCCTTGGTGGAATCAGACGAGCCGCCATCTTGGAACGAGCCGCCATAGGTAACATTAACCAAATTTAATTCTTAGACATCAAATAGGAACGTGTCAAGACATTTTAATCGTTTACAATGGTGCGGATTAATAAAAGTTTCGTTTATTTCTAATTAAAATTAACATTTTTGAATAAACTAAAAGATAAAAGAGAAATGAAATTTCATGAAAAAGTTTAACACAGAATTAAATAATCCATAATTAAAAATAGATTGGTTATATGCTTATTCGTTACTAATAACGTAATTGTTGAATAGAAAATGAATACTGTATTAAATATTTTCAAAGAAAATTTTGAAACAATACATGATAAAGGATAATTAGCGTATTAAACGGATTATTTAATAAAAGCGATGAATAAATTTAATTGAATATTTGAAAGTAGTACAATCTTACAAGAAGAAAATTAATAGTACAAAAAAAATAATAATAAAACTTTAATTTTTAATGAGATAAATTTAATAATTTAGAAATTAATTTTATTATTAAGATATAATCATTCTTACATTGATTTACTTATTATAAAAACCGAGTATATGAATAAGAATAATCAGATTATAAAATTACTTTTACCTTCTTATATATGATTTTTTTCCAGTGGAGACTTGTTTTATTTCATCTAACTTATTTCATTTAATATGATTTAATTTCTTTATTGTTAATATTTTAAATTAATAAATAATTATTTTATATTTATAAAATTGTCTTTTCTTTACTGCAAAAAATTATTTCTCTCTCTCAATTATTTTTTTATGTCGAATTATTTTATTTATTCTCGAATAATTAAATTCTTCGAGCGAATAATTATTTAAATTCTTAAATAATTATTCGCTTTATTTCTATAATCTGATTATGTTATTTATATATTGACTCAGCTTTTGATAATTTACAAATTAATGTAAGAAGGATTATAACTTAACTCCTTTTTTTATAAAATTATAATTTTATCTCATTAAAAATTAAAGTTTTATTTTATTTTTGAGAGATTTTACGACTTTCACATATTAAATTATATAAGGTTATAAGACTTCAAAAATGGCAAATCGTTAGAAAGTCAGGTTGATATATGATCGGACAGTGAAGGTTCTCTTTGGGACATAAAGATTTTAGACCAAAAAGAATTCAAATATGCACATTTTTAAAAAGTTTAAATCTATCATCTTGTATTTAAATAATTACAAAATAACTCGAGAATCAGAAGAATGACACTCATTTGACAATATAAACATTTTTAATGTATAATATCCACTTTTCATTAAAGTCATGAGCTACATACGCTAATAATAAAATGTTTTAATATTAGCCAATATTGGCTTAACCATCAAAAAAATATCAAAAAGGTTGCTGACACTGCTTAAAGGATGCAGAAACTAAAGGTATTGATGATGGCTGCTTGGCAAATATGCAACTAAATACTTCTTGCAAAGTAACAGAGACTTATATGCACAACAACGGCTTAGTCTCAACTGAAATGCTGCAAAATATGCTGGCTGAGAATCTTACAGGTGTTGCCTGAAAAAGACCCCTGAAATTGGCTTACTGCTTTCTATGTCCACCTGGTTGCCCCCATCTTGCTGATGTTCAAACCGCAGATTCAGTACACGATGCCATTTAGCAATAAACTAGGGAAGTCTCTTGACTCATCACGAAATTCAAATTGTCCGTTGGTAGACCTGCCCACACGTGAAACTGTCTCCTATATATAATTATTTCAGCATATTTGTATTATCATTCATTCATTGTAAAAGCAAAGAAAGGAAATAATAATCTATTTTTTATTTTTGTTCGTCATTTCGATTTCATTCATTATTATTTGCAAATTATTTCATCTATTTTATTGCGATTCGAGAAATTGATGGTGATGATATGAAAAGAAAAATTATATTCAGTCCAATTATTACGCAAATAAATACTATATTTATAAATTACATAAAATATTGCTAGGAAATACAAAGTAAGAATGTTTACATTAAAATTAGTTTTTCTAGTGGCAGATGCGACACAATATCTCATTATTTTTGTGTGTTTTAATTTAAATTTTTATCTATTGTTATTATCTTATAAAATTGATCTTACAGAATTTGTGAATTTACTCAATATTTTTCTTTTTATTTATTTACTCAATTTTTGAGTAATATTATTGTTCTCTGATTTTAAAAACTGCGAGTGTAAAAAGTATTTGAAGCCTAAAACAATACCTGTTACAAATCAAATGATATTGTTTGAAATTCAAATTTTAAAGAATGTGATTTAAGAAAAAACTATTGTATTTACAAAAGGAAGGAACTGCTTTGTTGTTTTCTTTAACAATTTGAATCGATTCGAATTTAAAATTGTAAAATGTTTTGTACTTTGACATGATTTTCACAGTGCAACAAGTGAATTTTTGTCGATTGAAAATGTAGTATGTATGTATTTTTTATTTACATACTGCTATATTTTCAGTTGATGTAACAGAATTGTCTTTGAAATATCATAAAGTTGAATGTGTTTAAAATATGTATGAATAAGGTATGTTGCCTATATATATCAAACATCCTAACTTAAATATATGATAGACTTTTGGAAAATCATGTGAAAAATAGTTGCTTTCATATCTTTTCCATGTTGTTTTAAATTATTTATAATAAAATATCAATTCGATGAAATATATAAAGAATGTACTGTACAGTACGTAAAATACCAATAAAAGTAACAGTCAACATAGATATAAAACGAATTATTTATAAAATGACAAGTCATACTTTAAAAATAGAGCATGGTATTTTGCTATATATTTATAGTGTATAAAATAAATAAATCTTTAAATCTGAAATATATCAAATATTTCAGACATTTTAATCAGTTCAAAATATTAAATACGAGATGTCAAAGAGAAACGAAGATTTTTGGAGGAGAAAACGTATTTCCAATACATTTATTTATGACAATTAAGAGTATAGATTATTCCATTGAAGAATTGGAAAACTAATATTATTTTTTTATGGCTCGACGTAACATTTCAACAGGAATGTTGGCGATCGTTTAGTTCGACACTGAGTGATATCAAACTGTGTATTTTAACCGTGTATTTTAAAAGTCATAATGAAACTTCAGAAAAATATATGTAAATTATGATCAATTTTATCACAATTTTTAAATGAGGATGTCATAAAAGCTGTGATGTTAATTTTTTTTTAATTTTTGTTTTTTTTCTTCCACGAGGATACTAAAAATGTCTTTTTAATCATACCAATCATGGGTTTAGCCATACCTAAAGTGGGGTCGGTCACTTGATGAGGGACTGGGTCCAACTTATTCGGAACAGCTCACCCATGACAAATTCCTGTTGATCTAATGGCATTATTAGAAATATGTAGGCGTTAGTAATTCCCATTAAGTTGGAATTTTGATTTCATTATTGTTCAAAATTAGATTATCTAACGATAATTATGGTTAATTGCTCGTGTCTTATTTATATCTGCATAGTACTTATTATATTTTAATATATGTTAAATGTATCGTATTGAAGGCAAAGAAATAATTATATCAAGTTCGTAGACTGACTATTCTTATAAAATTATTGATTATATTTTAATATGTAAGATAAAATAATGTTTCCAATTACAAATGCAATTACACTAGTGTATGGAAATTTTAGTATAATTTATTCTATTTGTGAACGCGTTTGGAAATTTTCTTCTTTTTGACTTATTGGCAATTTTGCGATATGTAAAGTCTGTTATAGAAGTACACACAGTGTCCCTTATAACAGTATACATACGAATAACGCAGTTGTAGAGGCTAATTGGGTAAATGTTTAAAAATTTTGAATGGTTCTTGACCTCTGGTGAAAGTAAAATTAGAAGGAAATAGCAAATTTATTTATTTGTCTATAAATCCCTTTTTAATAGTTACCAAAATAAAATTTTTCTTCTTCAAAATATTTTTACTTACAAATAATAGAAAATAAATCAGCAACGAGTTGCTAAACTTTCCCGGCAACATTTAAACGTTTGGTAGTGCCATCTGTTATCATATTTTATTTTAAAAATTTTATATTTTTAACTATTATAAAATGACAAAAAGCTTAATTTTGAGGGTAGGGATGGGTTTTATAAAAATTGCAAATGCTAATAATGAGTAAAATCGTCATTAATTCCGACCCTGCTGGAGATACACACGACTTCCATTATCTCCCCACTCCTCGACTTTAATTACCAAAATTTATTAGCATTTTATTAGAATTATAGCAAAATTTATTAGCACCTTAATAAATAAACTTCTCTAAAAATTTCAGAAATTTTCGACAAAAATCACAAGAATTATTAAGCTTCAATAAACTCGTGCCCCCACACACACTAACATCCATACATACAAAAATTACCCTTTGTTTTTTATTTCTCGACGTTTCAAAGTCCTCTGAATCCAAAAATGTAAACTTCTTGGGGGTGGTCATTTTTTGACCGATCGCCATATTTTTCCTCCGTTATATATAATAGCCGGGAAAGTAATACAAGATTAAACATATACCATAATTTAGTTTCACTCTTCCAAAGATGTTGAAAAATTGAAATGTACAAAAATAAAGGAAAAAAAAAATGTTGTAATAAACCCATTACACACAGAATTATCCGTATAGTTTCAGGAGAAGAAAAAAATGTATAAAAGTTTAATTATAAATAAATTGAAACAGCTTTCCTACATAAATTTCCTTTACCGAGACATATAATATTGAGAAGTATCATGCAAATCAATGTAACATAAAATTTAAAATACAATAATTATTCAAGATTACATTTAGCACGTTTTGGATATAAAGCCTACAGTTAAATTTTAGTTGCTTTTATGCTTTAAAAAATTCAACTTTACTCACATTACGTTATCAACTAATTCCAAAAATGTCTTTAGTGTCCGCATTAGGCAGGTTTTCGGTTTACGACAGTGTTTAATAATACTATTTTACCGAACGGACAATTATAGCAAATAATTCAATTTCGTTTAGAAATTTATTTGCCTTTAAAGCAGGTTTTTACTGTATTTTACGTTGAATAACAAGTTTTAATTATTTAAAGTAATCGAATCATTATTTTAAATTCATAATATTCACTTCGTGTTAATATACATAAAAAATTGGAATTAAATATATATATATAGACCTATATATTTAGTCGTAAGAAAATTCATTTTATTTATCTCTGAACTGAAATTTCTATATAATTTATAAAAACGATACAGTATAAAAAATGAAAAATGCTATTCTTTATTGAAAAATAAATCTATTTTGTATTTTCATTTTTACCAATAAATACATAAATTATAAAAATATTGAAATTTATTAAAGAATTTAAATACATTAAAATGAAAGAAACTCAACAATTTTTGTTAATATAAATATTTCTTCATAAAAATTCGAAAAGTTCAGAACTTCAAGGATATAAACATGTCAAGAAAATATTTAAAAAATGTGTAGTTGAGTAGGATATAGACGAGTTTTAAACTATTTTAAATTTTGATGTATACAATATAAATTCACATTCGTAATCCTAGAAAGCGTAAAACAAACTAAAAATATCACTTATATTTTATATATCGTCTCATAAAAATTAGAATTTTTATACTTTGAGATTTCAATTTAAAAAAAATCTATCAAATTTATAAAAAATAAAAAATTTAAATCTCTTCTATCAAGTTATTAAGTAGTTTATTCTTAAAAAAAGTTTATATTTTATTTAGTTTATTTTTAAAATATTTATGAATCAATTATTAATGAAAAGTAGAGTATTTTAATACCTTTTTTTTGTATATATAATATAATTAGTTTCCAATTTTTTAAGCTGATAAACGAAAATATTTATAATGCATTGAAGCATATATACAATAATGCAAAAACTCCATTTCTTTACATTGATATTACCGTATATTATATTAGTTAAATAAAGAATGACTGAAAAATCAGTTTATCGAACTACATAGAGGTTGTTCCAAAAAACGTATACACACTTTAATATTAATTATTAATCATTTTTATCTTTATATTATATTATGTGTGTACAAAGTGTGTATACAATTTTTGGGACTTCCATATTTAAGAATGATTAAAATCCGTTATTATTTTTTATTTATACTCTTCATTGGAAGCTTAAAATAATAATAATAGTAATAATATTTATTTTCGTAATATGGGATGGTCCCGTTACAAGGGGGAACATAAATTAAAACATTTGATAATTTACATTAATAACAGTATTTATCTTGAATTACAAAAAATAATTTTGATTAAGTCTCGATACCAGATTTGTTGCTGGCCTTCCCGGACAGTTTAACGTACTTAATGAAAAAATTGTACAATCTTGTTATTACAGTTGGGATCATTTGAAACAACTTTTTATAGAATTCATTAGATGATTTACTCTCAGATAATGTGGAAATACCGTATTTTTGCCTAATCTCTGTACAACCTCTACATGAACATATTATATGGAAGATCGAAATTTGCTCCTGACATAATTTGCATGTTTCTCTCCTGATCTTTATATAATTCTGATCCACTAATATATAAAAACTGTTTTGTCGGAGCTGCATATAAAATTTTTAATCATAAACGGTAAGTGAAAATTGATGTATTCGTTTGAAGGAGGATAGTTTAAGTTCTCCATATACCAAGGATGAAATTTTGAACTCTGTAATTTAATATTTCTTGATGGATAGAGTTGTTAAACAAACTTTCTATTAATGTACAGTTACCAAATTGACAGTCTTCTTCTGTGTTTCCAAATAAAATAGGAGAAATTCCGTATTTAGCCAACATTTGACTAAATTCAGTAAACCAATTGTTGACATAATTTTTCTTTGTTTCTGTTAGACTTTTCAGATTATTTAATATGGTCTTAATCCAAGGGTTATCACTGGTAATCAGTCTTTTATAAAATTTTTGTATTCTTAATACCAAATAGGGCTCCAATTGTAGTCTGTTTGTGTCATGACGTATGGCATATCCAGGGACTGCTCTGTCTAATCCATATATTTTCCTTATATATTGTAATTGTATTATTTCAAAACGAGTAATCCATTCAATTCCCCATATTGGAAATGCATAACATATTGAGTTCATCACTATTGCCGAAAAAAGTTGCATTTGTTTTTGAATTGAACTAATTTTTATTTTGACCAATAGATATATAAGGTTATTGATTAGTTTATTAGCTTTATTTCTAATAATTTTAAAGTGGGGGAAGCTTAAAATATATATTTAAGTATTAAGGATAAAATATAGAACATAATGTATATTTTGAAATAAAACACATTATTTATGTAATGAAATTATTTAAAATAAATTTGAAAATGTATTACGATTTTTAATAAAAAAAAATAATTCTTACTTTTAACAATATTATACATTCAAGACTCCTCATAAAACTAAAATTATAATATATTTTAAATGAAATATATTATTCAATATATAAGAATATTTAAATGTATTATATAAATGGATAAATATATATAAAATATACACATTTAACATATACTACAGTATATGTATATTGACAGAAACGATGAGTGAAGACAATTGAATTGAATAGAGAGAGACAAATCAAATATTTTCCAAAACACAAATGAAATAAGTAAATATTTAAATTAATGCATTACATTAAATTGCAAAATGTAGAATTTCAATACTAAAATTCAATATATTAGTTTTATTTATTATATATTCTAATATTATTATTTAATTTTTATTGAAGTGATTCTATGTTTAAAAGATATCAAGTTTTATATTCATGATAACAAGGTACTTTTATAATCAAATTAATATTGTTAGATTTAATTAGTACACGAGTATATAAAATTTAATAAGTATATATTATGCATATATTATCACAATAGAAAAAAAAATATATAAATATTTTGCCACATTTAACTAATGTTAGAAATATAAATTTATAAAAATCTTTTATTTCCTTTGTGAATTATGTAAGCAGAGTTTAAAATCTGCTACTCATTAGTACCCCTCCCCATTAACGTCACATCTGCCATTGTCGACAATTTGGAGAACTGTGGGGTCACGAAGGGGAAGGAAGGCTTGGTCAGGGGATAGAAGAGAGAAAGGTCACCACCTTTCAGACTGGACATATGTGGAAGGGACGTTGAATTCATCCTGTGCTTGTGATCGCCTTTCTTTTTAGTTCAATTGTTGTATTATTAAAATTTGTAATATTATAAATGAATTAAAAAAGGATATTGAAAATAATATTTTTTTTCAAGTATTTTTTTGTGTGTGAATATTTTGATAAATTTAATTTATTTATCAATAGACTCGACTTTCTTCGATAGAAAAGTAAATTACATTGAATCAAAATTTCATAAAATGAACATGGAAACTACTTTTCGAAATTCTGAGAAAACATCATTTCCTGTCTTGAAGATTATATCTCGTTTCATTCTTGTTTTCTCCGGATGATAGCCATATAACTATTGTTCTTTCTATTCTAATTTCATTTCACTTCTAAAAAGTTAAATTCATGCAAAAATTGACTTTCACTCTTATCCAACTTTTATTATTTTCTTTAAGAAGTAATCGTAAAATATATTCGAATAAACTTTTGAATAATAAAAGAATGAGATCGAAAAATAAAAATATTCTAATATTGCAAATAAAGATCTGTTTGAGTATTGTTTTTTTTAATCAAATATTTTAAAACATTATCGAATTATTTAAAAAAAGTAATAAATCCTACACTAATTTTAATTTTAATGTTTTTTTTAATTAAATAAGTAAACATAAATATATTATTATAATTAAACATTTCAATTCAGTTCTTGGTTTGTTATGGTTACTTTCGATATTTTATTTATAATTTAATATAAATAATAAATAATAAAATAGAATATGTATCAAACATTAAAAATCCATTTAATAATGACATATAATGATTAATAAAGTTAGTAAGCACGTATAAATGTAGTAATAGACACGAATAAGGTTAAACTAAACGACAGCTGAAAAAATGAGTTATATTAATCTACATATTGTTCACTTATTATATACAAAGTGCATTCTTAATAATCCGGCTTCTCAGTTATGTGGCATAACCTCAATTATATTTGTCTTTCATTCACTTTTTTTTTTAAAATACATACAATAAACTTGTAACATTAAAGAGAGAAATCACTTCATTCATTCCCTTTAAGCGTGTATATTCTCAGTAATCTGGCATTATCGTTAATCAAGGCATTTTAGTTTACCATTATTTAAGCTTTTTCCATATTAACAGTCTATTAACTGTATAGCTTGCATAAAAATTTCAAAATGAAAGACTGTATTTAATTAATTAAAATATACAGTATTATAAATGCATCGCTGTATTTAATTTTCAATTAAAAAAGTTTGCGATATATTTTAAATGATTGCGTGTTAAACTTCATGATTTGGCCTACTTGTTTTTTGTTATTTACCATAAACTTTATGTATCTTTCTTTTACATTCAACAATTCATGAAGACCATTCCCTTTTATGTTTCCTTATTTATTTTATATATTCGAACATTAAGAAATATAATCAGGAAGAAAATACTTACATCACGATGATCGTTTCTTCTAATAGTTAATGCGTTTATGATTGTTTATTCTATATTTAAATTTATATATTTACAGAAAAATGCTAAATGTAATTAAAATATTCTTTAATTACTTTATTAATTATATATAATTTACGGAATAATAATAATAATTATTTATTTCAATCACATTAGGAAAAAAGTCATACGACAATAGATTTTCTCCCCCTAATTAACATTAAATCACAAATAAAATACATAAAGATAACAAAAGCAATGATTGACGAATAAATTAAAATACAATTAAAAAGAATATAATATAAAATAGAATAAAAAAAAAAAATTAGGTGTATTATATTTAGTTCTCTATAATGTAAATCGTTGTCTATTCTTCTTTTATATGCTTCTATTATATATATATTATATAATGTAAAATATACGAATGTTATATATAATTATTATATTTTTAAATCGGTAGCGAAAACAGTCTAAAAATCTGCGTGTTTATAAAATGGCGTGCAATCTGTAATCTTTTTTTTTTTATCTGAAACTAAACTATAAGTTCCGAACAATAATTTCATAATGGCGTATCTTTAAACATGCGAAAAACAACTCATACATTTGTATTAAGAATTTAAACTGGAAGATAATTATCAATTACTCATTATTAATATTTTAATTTAATTTCTATTTTCTTTAGAAAGCAGAGAATGTGGAATTGGTGGAGATATGCGTTTGCTTTCGTCATTGTGGCTGTCTTTTGTCAAGTGCCTATGTTTTGTTCAGCACAAAGTCCTACGTCAGTATAAATATTTAACTATATTAATTTATTTAATTTAAATTATCAAACAGGACCTATTAATTAATATATATATAATTAATTTACAGGTTTATCAATAAGACAGACAAAGAAATTTTAGATTATATTGTAAATGCAGAGGGATACGATCATAGGATTAGACCGTATAGTAAGTTATTAAGATAATACGTAATTGAAGACAAGTATTGATAATGAAATAAGGCAGTGAGATGCCTTGTAATATTTTAAATTAAAAATTAAAAATGTAAATAATTCCAGAAGGAAGTATAAATTTTAATAAAAGTTTATCTGAATAGAATTCTTAATAGAATTTTAATAAATACATAACAGTATATGTGAACATTATATTGTGAGAAGAGAAATAATTTATAAATAAAATTTACTAAACAGTAGACGAAGAGACGAAAAAAAGATGAATTATTTATAAGTTAATTTCTATATAAACTTTGCTTCTACGATATAAAAAATGTATAAAATGGAAGAAGCTTCCTCACTAAATTTAAATATTTCATCCAATATTATTTTTATAAGCGTTATATTGTTAAGTTGTATGTAGCATATAAGATCTCATCTAATATTATTATAGTATTTACTACGATATTTACTATTTATCTTTTATATGTGCTATATTAAAAATCTTCTGTATACATTGAAAAATCCTAAATTTCAATTTTGAGGTATTTTTAGTATAAAAACAGTATATTTTGATTGTTTTTTTTTTCAGATCACACGCTAGTAAACGTGACAGTAATGCTGCTATCGCTATCTTCACCAGACGAGTCCAGTTTAGTAAGTATTGCATTACTTACTTGTTTTTATAGTGAATTTATTGAGACTGCCAGTCATTTGGAGAATGAAGTTTCCAGTTAGTGTCCAGCTGCGGTATAAATAAATAGATACAAAAGCTTTTCACTAAAGTTTATTTTATCTTGTTTTCTCAGAAAAATATTTTCAATATATAAACAGTTTATAAGATCTTAAATATATGAAATATTCCCTAATTTTTTCATTAAATAATTTTAAAATAAAGTTTATAATGTTTATCAGGTTAATACTTGTTTGGTCATTACAATTCATATTATAAGTATAGCAGTGTATTTATTTGAATTTTTAAAATAATTTTTATTAAAAAGTGAAGAAATAATTTAATTAAAATATAATTTTTTTTAATAAATTAAATCAAATAATACATCATTTACTCGAAATTGTATATCAAATTTGACGTTGATTGATTGCACTTTTGTTATCGTTTTCTTCGAAGTGTATTGTCTAGAGGCTATAACCAGTAAATAAACAGAAATTAGTAAAATAAGAGTTCAAACTAATGTACTATGTTGTATGAATTCTAAATGCATGTATCTTGTAAATCTTGCACGTAAATTATTTATTTAATGAATACTTTCGAAGGGAATATTTAAATAATAAATTGCTTGCTTGCTTATTCTTTATGACGTTGATATCGTTAAAATTCTAAAGCGCTTTTATTTACTAAAAATTATTATATTAAGCGGAATTATCTGTTAAGAATATTGCTCATTTTTAGTACATATTTGAAACTAATCGTAATAAATAATATTAGATGATGAATATTTATGTTAATTAAATGGTGTTATTTGAAAATTAATTTTTATAATGAGAATTAACGTATCAATATAAATACATAGATATTTATATATTAAATATAATAATAATAAATTATTTAAAACTAGCTCTAATAGTATTTAATGTATCAAAAAGTTGTAGTTATTTATTTAATGCCAAATATTACGTGTGCAATAAGTTACTACACAATTAGGAAAATTTAAGGGTAAATATTCCAGATTTTGGCCTATAGTGTCGCGCTTTAGGTCTTGATAAATGTATATTAGGTCATGCTTTGATATATTATTCAAAATTTAATACTAAGATTCTAGCTTTTGTAATAGGAATTTTATATAAAAGGTCGCGCAAATTTAAGCCATTTGAATACTTTCAATATTGAAATGGCCTAAATTTATGTACAAAGGAAAATTCGTCATAATTATAAATGTATGAAATAAAAAGTTTTAAAAAATAAACAGAGTTAATGCTAGAAATACTCAAGAAAATATTATTTATAAATTGTAATGTGCGATGTTCACTGTAAAGAATAGAAATTTAAATATTGGTAATGATTTAACTATTTAAATGACAATTTTAAACTTAAAATAGTAAGTTATTATAATGAATCATCGATTTTCTTTGAATTTAAAAGAGAAAAATAGTCTTTAATTATAGTCATTTTGTTATCCGTTTGCATGTTTTATCACTCCACCCAAATTCATTTTTAATCTAATTTTTTAAGTATCATCATCAACTGGAATGATTCGAAACATTCGATAATGTTCAAAGTTTAAAATTTTCATAAAAATCTTTTAAGAAAAATTTAAAAGCTTTTTAATTGCATTAAGAGATGGCGACACGTACCAATAACAATTATTATTCAAACTTAAAACGAAAAAAAATTTCAAAAAAATATATAATTTATTTTTTTAAATAAAATTAATTAATTAATAAAAAAAATTTAAGTTTTAAGGTTATAAAATAAATAACTTAAAATAAACCTAATTATTCGTATATATTAGTGTTGCCATCTATTGATAAAAAGATAAATCATTTTTGACGAGCTTGTTTATTTTTTAAAATTATTATTAAATTTGTGTATAATTTAAAAAAACCGATAATTATAATTGTTAAAAACAAATATATATATATATATTTTAATAAATTTAAATTATAGAAGTACGAAGTGGAGTTTTTACTCCATCTTTATTGGACTGATTATCGCTTAGAATTCGATGATGGAGGTTCTCATCAATATCTAAACGCTTTAATGCATGTACAGAAAATCTGGTTGCCCGACACGTATTTCATTAAGCATGGAGAATTCAAGACTCCTCAACCGGATCACATGGCTCTGAAGTTGTTCAGAAACGGAACCGTCGTTTATATAATGAGGTAGGATCAATATGTTTAGCAAACTCATTGAATCTCTGTGCAAAACAGCTGTTAATAAAGAAAATAAGAAGCACTTCCATTTTTTTCTTTTAATATTAAATTTTCCTAAAGTCGAATCCCTTTCATACATTCAATGTGTTTTGTTAATGGTTTATTATTTACTTAAAAACCTATATTTTATACAAACATAAAAAAAAAATATTTTAAAATATTCTTGAATAAACGGATGATAAAGGTATAATTGTAAATCATTTATTCTTTAACTAAAGAAACAAAATAAAACTAATTTTACATTTGAAAATTTTCACTTATTAATTTAATTTTTAGAATAAAAAAAAATTACAAATAGGATTGAATTATCATCATAAAAATTTAAATTTATATCATAGAAAGGCTTAAATGTTATCTAATTCAGTTGGGCCACCCTTTATACATATTCTAAATGCTAATTAATTAAATATCTTTTTACTTTTTAAATTATATTACGTTTAATTGTTTTAGTTTATATTAATTTATTTACAGGCGATATATGGTGCTGAACTGTCAGGGAAACTTAGAAATATTTCCATTCGATAATCCAAAGTGTCCTTTTGCTATAGAAAGTGGTACGTTTTTTCATCTAAATATATTTTTTTAATATTAATTTAATATTATTGTATTAACTAAAAATGGCCAAATTTATAGTCAGTTTTAATAATCAAAGATAAAAGAAAACGTGCTATTAAAGTTTAAAATATAAAAATTTATTTTAGCTCTGTCATATTAAATTGCTGTCATTTTATTTTTATATACTTAAAATATTATAAAAATAGGAATGCCTAATATAATATACATTGTGTAATTCTATTCTTTACGCGTTAAAAGAACTGTCTATTGCAATAAAATGTTTATAAAGTGAGTTTTTAAAGACAAAACACTATTTTCTTTCAAGATTCAGCATTATAAATTATATAAAGTATACATATCTATATTAAATAAGCTATATATACAGTATATAATGTATATTTCATATATCACTGTCGTATTTTAATATATATATATATATATACGACCGTGTATATATAATGTATCGTATATTATATATTTCCATATATTTTTGATACAGTAATATGACTCAAGAAAATAATTTATATATTTTGTTGACATGGCAATAAGAATGTCAATACAATTTCACAGAGAAATAATTGTATGATTGCATGAGAAAAGCCTCATAAGATCTGGAGTTGGCATTATGCGCCTCAGGTCTTATTTTATTACCTTTGTATTTTAAAATAACGCTTTGAATAATAGAGAAGCTGAAAATTTAAAATAATATTTAGTAAAGTAGAAGGAAATGGCCAAGGCTAATTTTAATTTTAATTATTTTAAGTACGCTTAGATGTATTCAATACTAATAAATGTTTTTGTGTTCTTGTTTAATTTGTCACGAGTTTTGAGGATTATAAACACGCAAAAATAAAATAAAATAGGACTCAAACATGATAATATGCTTCAATAGAATTATAAGCTTATACTATACTTTTATGTGCTTATTATTGTTAAATGCTCAAGTTTACTGGAATAAAATAAAATATAAGGATCTACATCTTTATTCCTAGTTAATTTAGATGCTTTTTTCGTCAGGGACAATTCAGATTGTCTAAAGGACAAAGACTTGTATTGAACGAAGCTAATTCAGCAAATTCTTTACATTGTAATTTGCAATCGCTTACGTTATTTCCAGTATTCTATTGTTTCCAAATTCGAGAACACAATTAGGCTGACAGAAATATTTTTAAGTATTTATTCCGCGATATTTCACGTAACAAAATTTAAAATTCTGACTATAAGCTTGCTAATAAATTTTCATTTCCTTTATTTTGTGGCAATTTCATTAGAATTTGACAAACGAATTTCTTGAGAAATTATTTTAAAAGTTATTATCGCATATTTATAAAATAGGAAATCAAATTATAAAAATAAGTATTTTAGATAATAAAATAGTTATAATTTATTAAGATTTTTAGAATATCGTGAAAATGCTGAGTTTTGAAAGAAAGCTACTAAAATGTTATTGTAATTAAGAATCCTTGATCAAAATATATTTCATATCTATCTACAAAAGAAATTAATATTTATTTAGATTTCTAAGATTTATACTTTATCATAAAATGCAGTACTCGTTTGATTTCTTCCTTTGAAGTTTCGCATGAAGTTTCGGAACTAGAATTAAAATGGAACGAGAATGCTTCCTTTGTTAGTACGAAAGCACTTCGATCGCATAATGCATACCTTGTAAAAAATGATACTGGAATATGCGACAAACAACATACGTGGAGAGGTAATTCTTTTTATATTTATTATATTTATTCTAACTTAATCGAGTTATTTAAATAGCACTTATCATAGAAGATGATGAAGTGAAAATAAAGCTTTTTTTTAATCACAAATAAATAAGAATAATGTCTGAAAAGAATATTTCAAATTTATTCTTTTAGGTAATTATAGCTGTTTACGGGTGCTTTTAGTTTTCACAAGAGATAAATCCTTTTACTTCAGTACTGTCTTTGTGCCTGGCATAGTTTTAGTGACAAGTTCTTTTATTAGTTTTTGGCTCGACGTTAATGCAGTGCCTGCACGAGTCATGATTGGTGTTACGACCATGTTGAACTTTTGCACTACAACGAACAGCTTTCGCTCTACTCTTCCTGTTGTGTCCAATCTTACAGCCATGAACCTCTGGGATGGTGTCTGTATGTTCTTTATCTATGCCTCCATGTTAGAGTTTATTATTGCAAACTATTTACATAGAAAACTACCAAAAGGATCCCGGCCCTCTTCCAGTACTCATCAAACCGATATGCTAAGGCCTACAGCAACTCTGTCGCAAGTAGGAAGATGGTGTGGCAATATAGACGTAAATATAAAAATTAAATACGAAATTATAAATATTTAATATCAATTTCTAATGTATTTATTTTATTTTAGACCAGCAATCAAAAGAACACATCAGACAGCAATGATATGAGCAGTTCTATGGCAAGAGAAAGAGGAACTGAAGGAGTAGAGGGTAGAGCAGGACCTTCGTTGTCAGTGTTTTCCTGGTTAAAGCGTCCACAACTTCTTATCCAGAATCCACCTTCGTCCCAGAGGATTTCTAAGAACATCGACAATGTGTCGAGAGCAGTCTTTCCTATTCTCTTTGGGCTTTTCGTCTTTGGTTTTTTCTTAGCTTACGCCTGTATTGAACCAAGACGACCGGAGAACTGGAATCTTAGTTCTGAAACTGTAGAATAAGTTACCAAAAATATCTTTTGGTTGAAATGGGCAGAACGCATCAATCTGTGTTTAGTAGAATGTTAAGAACGATAATTATTTTGCATCTAAGGAGCATCTTGGAACCCATAAGAGTTACTGAAGAACAAGATCGAGTATGTATGGGTGCACATTGCAAATATCATCATTTATTTACTTGCTGTAAATACACAAACAGTTTTTCTAAGAGAAATATTAAGAAGATAGCTTCTCGAGGAAAACGTTTGTGTTATTTTCATATTTTTGAATTTCTTCATACACATCAATAAGTGCACATAACAGAATAAAGACTTCACCAATTTATCTCATAATTTCCTTATATATTTCTACATTATATGCATATGAATTTACAATATTAATTTCTATCTTGTTTTCAAGTAGTGATCATTTAAACAGAAATCTATTCTATAGCCTGACATAGCAAAATATTATAAAAAATCAACTCATTATATCATTATCCCTTTATTTATAAGATATTATCGATAGATTGAATTCGATGTTTGTTGTGTTTGAAAAAAGAGTTTTGTTTTCTTTAATATCATAGAATTTTTAAATTAATATTTGGATAAATTTCCCGATAAAGGGTAATAATTTAAATACTGGATTACGTTGTATATTATAGTTTTTATTTTCAGTTATTGTTAATTGTTGAGCAAGATTTTGTATAAAATTTATAAGGATTTATATTGAAACAATCTTGTGTACTCATTATCACTACACAGTACTTGTATTATGTTCTATGTATGATTTTCATCAATTCATCTTCTTGTAACTACTTTTATTATCTAAACCTTTTCAAGTTACTGGTTAAAAATTCTGTTTCACCTTGCTTTAAAGTCTAGAATTAAAGAAAGAAGGATTTAGAAATTATATAGATAAAGTCGAATTTAATATAGAAGCAGAAAATTTTATATTTTTCTCATAGTCATTATATTAAAAAAAATTTAAATTATTTCAAATTAAAATTTTTAGAATAGGGAAACAAATATTAAAAAACTGGCCTATAAATTTCACTTTTCTACCAAATATAGTTAACACGAACACGAAAAAGATGAACATATCTATGTATTTCTTTACCTTAAATTATAGTAGATTTTTATAATTAGACGAAATTCTTATAGACATAATGTCCACTAATGGTCCAGCTAGAGAAAAAAATTAAATAATAATTTTTTAGTCTTAAATTTAAAAAAAAAACCACTCTCATAAGTAATATTACTGCAATTGCAGATTTTTCCAAGTGAGATATTCTTCTATAAAACAAAACCATGAATGTAAGGTTACCATCCAAAAACTGTCCGTTTGAATTGCTTGAGTGTCCTGGAAGTGTTTACACTATTCACAGTTGCTAACATAAACTATGTTTGCATTTCGTGACCGATAATTTGTCACGCAAAAATTCTGTGCAAGTTTCATGTGATAAAATAAAAAATAATATTTAAATAATCAATGTTTCGCTATACAAGTATCACATGATTTAAATATAGATGTTTATCAGAGATTATTAAAAGAATGTTGGAAAAAAAACATATTTAAATGTTCGATTGTACAGAATATTTTGCGAGGAAAATTTGGAAGATATAATACAACGTTCTATTTTCAACGGCAACAGACTCCAATGTACAGTATTTTTAAAAATAGACAATAAACAATTTATTCACGTTGTTGTTTTAGTTTTTATTCTCATTTACTAATTAAACATGTTTAAAATAAAGTTTAATTAAAAATATATTTTTACTGTGATACGTTGGAAACATGCATGTTAATGCATAGCATTCAAATTTAAATAATTGTGGCGCTATTTGAGAGATAAGAAAATGTTTTATTACTTAAAAAATTATTTATTTATTTTTAATTAATTATATTAATGCTAAAATATATCAAAAACTGCTTATTTTTAAATATAATATGCTATTTTATTCTGAATTATTAAAAAACAATATATATTAATGTATTGATAAAACTAATTTTTTATTTAGTATGCTGTTTATAACCAGAACACAGGAACAGTTTTAGAAATATTCATTCGCAGAATATGGAAAAATATATTTTTAATGTTTTTTTCTTTTTCTTTACTTATCACCTCTTGTTACATGTGGCAAAATGCCGAAAATTCGAAGAGTTTATCATCAAATTTTTACTAAATTTTTAATAATGGTAAACAAAACCTAAAAATTTATTATTCTTTATTAAAAAAAAGTATTAAAAATTCAGTAGAAGACAAGAATGAATATGGAATTTTTCATTGCTATATCATCAATATTTCATTTAAGATTTGATCCTATTAAAATCATTGACAGCAAATCACTCTGAATGCATGAATAAAGGCATTCAATTTAAAAAAAAAAGCTTTTTTTAATAAAGTTTATTAACTTACGTTAATGAATATTTCAAAATATAAATTACATATGTAAATGTGTGTTTTTGTAAGTAAAATATACTCCAATCTTATTAATTAATGTATTAATTAATGAAAAACAAAGAATATGTAGGATATAAAAAATAACACTTTACCTTCTCTCTTATCATTATAAAAGTCATCAATTGCTTCGAAATAATTTTAATATTAAGTGTTTAAAAAGACCACAATAATTAAAATATTTAGTAAAATTATTGACATTTAAATACGCAAATTATCATATAAAAATTATAATTTGAATTTGATTTTTATGCGAATTTCTAATTTTTTAAAGAAGATATTAATTTGTTTTGTTTTGTTTTTTTGAGAATCAAAATGTTTTAAAAATTTTAAATTCTTTACCTAAAAAATTATTTTCTAGATATAAATATTTTTACATAACGAATATATAAAATGTTTTGAAAACTTTTTATTGGTTTAAAAAATAGTTTTATAAGTTTTTAGAGAACTTTTAAACTCTTTTTTTTTAACGTTACATCATACTATTTTTTCATTTATAGTAGACTGTCGATTTTGTTTATTTATCAATTAAGTAACAAAACTAGTAGAAAAGAATGTAATAACTTATAATTTATAAATAATATATCATGTTATCGAAGAATTTAGAATATATCTTAACTGAAATCTCGGATTTAATCGGTGGCGTATTCTGGATTTTAGAGTATGGGTGATGCTCGAGATTCGGGGGGAGACTAAGCCATGAGCCTTCTGAGAATGTTACTCAAATCACTTTAGAATTACTTTAGTTACCAAATCTTACCTAATTGAAGTCATGCGATATGCGTTATTATGTTTATTTTTAAGTACATGTACCGGTAAGAAAATTGACTACTTTGTTATCAATGAGGTTCTGCAGCGCCATAAATACCCCCTGGATACGCTCCGTAATTTAATCACATTCGTTGTGTAAAAAATATTATATAACTATAACTCTAACGAATCTAATGCATTCGATAAATAAAACACATTTTTTAAAAAAAAATCTCGAATTATTGTGACATTGTCATAATACCGTGCTGCAATTTTCAATCATATTTTAATTTTAAAAAATCACGTAACTTCCGGTCTAGACCGGAAGTTCGTATATAGCTAATTGGGGCCACCGGCCCATAAACTTTCCATATATTTCTCTATTTTTGTCTATCTAACTCCATTCTCGAGATTAAGGAAGTACGGACGAACAACAGTGGTAATCTATTGGGCTGCAATTTTCAAATTGCAGCCCAATAATAGCTTTATTATACGAAATTAGGATAATAATGTTGAGTATAATTTTCTCAATATTACATTTTTAAAATGCTTTTTACAAGTAAATTAATCAAATTTTAAAGTTCAATATAGTGGATGAAAAAAATCAGGAAAAATAAAATAAAAAATATTATATAATTTTTGTTATATTTAATGATTAAAATAACAATTAAAAATCATTATAATTGAAAAGTTCAGATACTATTAAAATACTCCTTCTTCTTAAATTAATAAATATATCATTAGTTATTCTAAAATAAAATAAATTCTTAATAAAGCGAAAAATATAAAGATTACATGCGCTATTTATTTACAGTAAATTTACTCTTGATGCAAGAATCACCACAATTGTATAGAACAAACGTTTGAACAATTCTGATATTCTCAAACGATATTATTCATTTAGTTCTTAACTTTAAAGTTATACAGTAAATGAAATTTTTCCAAAAACTGAAGATGAGACAAAACCAGAATCAATCATAAATGAGACTCTAGACTCCCAATAAATATAATTAATAATATAATATAAATAGGATTTCTCTAAATATCAAAAGAAATTTTCATTTATATAATATTCCTACTGTTTTTTTTTTTTTTTTTTTTTTTTTGTAAGAAAATTAAATGATGTACTTTTCTACATCCGAGCCCAAGCCTCTTGATACATGATTCCAAAGGACCATTTGGCTCCGAGTCAATCTGGTTTCTGGACTTGCCAAAAATATTTTTATTCTACTATAAAAAGTAATAATTATTTTAAATAGTAAGAAAATGTGAAAATTTAATATAATATAATCTTCATTTTAACTAACTCAAAAGAGAAAGTGATTTATACTGTGCACGTGTGTTTGTTATACAATATGCGCGTGTACACGTTGTATTATACTCCAGAATTAATTTTATGATTAAATGAATTTCGATTTACTAATTAGACTAATGGTAATAACGTTTTACCTAATTGACTAATAATAATAATTAAAGAATTGACACAAATGCTCTATTATATAATTATTATGTGATTAAGATCTTCAGGATAAAATATATGTACAGTGGGACCCCCGCTTAACGTGGATGATACGTTCCTGGACGACAAAGCGCTAAATGAAACAGCGTTAAACGAGGTCATTTTAACACAGAAAGGGGAACGCCGCCCAAAAATAAACAGATTTTACTTTAATTTTAAGTTATTTTTATATTAATTTGCATAATAGTATATGTTAAATAACACACAAACATATGCACACAGAAATGTAAAGTTCAGTTTTTGTGATGAAGGTTCTGACTCTTCTGAAATTCTTGTTTTTTGCGATAAAGTCGTGTAGTTTTGGTCGCTTTTTTCTTTCCTTAAGCAAATGTCGGTAGCAGGAGATCGCATCCAAACGCCACGTTTTGCTTTTGCTCTTCTTTCAAAATCTGGATCGTTCGCTACAGTTTGATCAACGATTTCGGTTAACGTTAACAAACTTTTACTAAGGAAATCTCTATAGAAATTCTTTGGGTTCTTCGTTTTCAGAATCACTATTTTCCAGTTCTACACGAATTCCTTGTTCTGCCAGTTCTTGAAGGTCTTTGGTAAGACTCTCACCAGAAACCTGCGGTAACTCCTCAATATCCTGCTCGTCTGCATCTCCTAGTCCCGCCGTGTCGATTAGGTTGACAATTTTGTCAACATAACGATACAGCGATAGGCTCTTCTCGTTGTGAATTCTTGGATACCTTCAGCCATACCTTCTTCCACACTCCGTTCATGCATTTCAGTTAACTCTTGCCGTGAGAAGTCGATATTGCCTATGGCATCCACAATGTTATATTTTTTCCAAAATTGCACCAAACAAACATAGATTTAAGGAAAAACGACAAATTGCCACCTTTGCCGATTGGTTTCGTGTTTGGGAATAATGGTATTATATACGAATCAATGAAATGCCACGATAAATTTCGAAGCTTTATTTTAGGCTTCGAGCAGACCGCGTTATATCGAATCAGCGTTAATCGAGCCAGCGTTAAGGGGGGTCTTACTGTATAGTAAATTTAAAATAATAAACTACATATGTAACAATTTAGTTTAATAAAAATAAATATGATTTATTTTAATATTTGTTCAAAAATTTTAAATCTGTTTTACTGTATAATTGGATGTAAAATAATCTGTTAAATAAATTACTTCTTTTAATAAAAATCCAGCAACGAGTTGCTTAACTTTCAAGGCGACATTTAAAACTGCGTGTGTAACGCCATCTGTTATGATATTTTATTATTAAAAACTATATTTTTCATTATTATAAAATGACAAAAAGCTTCATTTTGAGGGTAGGGATGATTTTTATAAAAAAAAATTGTAAATACTAATAACGAGTAAAATTATCATTAAGTCCGACACTACTGGAGATATGACACACGACCCCCTCTTTTATCTCCTTACAAAAATTTAAAAGCACGAGTCCTCTAATACACAAACCTCCTTGCAAAATTTCAGACATTTTCGACAAAAAGCACAAGGGTTATTAAGCTTCAAAGAGGGCGAAGAAAATCGTGCTCCTCACACACTAACATCCATACATACAGAAAAAGCTCCAATTTTTAGCATTTCTTAACGTTGCAAGGTCCCGAGTACAAAAATGTATAAATCTTGAGGGAGGGTGGTAATTTTTGACCGATCGCCATACTTTCCCTCTTATATATAACAGAGTCAGGAAAGTAAACATAAATAAATATCGAACTACAATTAACTTATATATGAAACTATACATTGTTATTTAAGTATATTATTTAACTTATATGCAACAAATTTATACCTTGTTATAAAATATTGTAAATTATTGAAAATTTTACGTCCGTCAGTGAGTACGGTAACAAATAAATGAATGGAATTTTCAATTTAATTACTGTAACTTGTCTAAAGAAGTCGACTAATCAACAAAACTATAAAATATTTATTTCATGAATAGAAAAACGTATGAAAGATTTTAGATAAAACAAAAATTTTCCTAGGTTTAGATCAGAAATATTTCTGAATTTTTGCAGCGTGTGATTGAATATCTGAACTTCTTTTTTCCTTCTGGCAATACTGAAATTCTGAATTTCTGATTCCTGATTTCCCCTATTGCAAGTTACTCTGTTCTATAACTTTAATCAACTAACTTTTCCTTTGCAAAGTTTTATATAGCAAACTTGCTTGATTTGTATTAAAATCAAGTGTTAATCGAATAAATTATGCTATTGAATAATGTAAAAATAACGTTAGTTTTGTTTATTAACAATGTTAGATTAATAATAATAGTTTAAATTAGCGATTCCCAGGTCCGAAGACCCTCGAGGTCTGTAGTATTATAGGAAGGAACCGTAAAATTATATATTTGCTTTGATTATTGTTCATATTTTAAGTAAATTAATCGCTATCGTAATAAAACAAAATTTAAAAAGTATAAAAAGCATATAGTTACGTGGCCACTCGTTGGTCAGGCGCGTACCCACGACCAAATAACAGTAGTTTAGTGTTTTTATCCACTTCGCCATTGGTGGACTGAACTAAAAGATTCTGATAAGTGGAATCACTTAACATTACAACTGATAAATCTATACATTCAAAGATATGAAAATCATATTGAATTTTTAAATATATTGAATAATTACGCCTGTAATTGTAATGATGTTCAATTGCAAAATTTGTAGCAAATAAAGGGCATTAATTACATTTACTGGTTCTTAAATTGTAAATTCTTTTATTATTCTTTGCAATTACCTAAAAATTATTGTCGCAAATTAATAAAGAATTGAATACTGAAAACTAAATATTGAGTAAATAAGAGAATTGTAAACTTACATATGTGCTGACATTCAGACAGATTACAAAAATCATTATTTTTTAATTATATGGTACTGTACATATATAACAATTAATATTTACGTAAAGTTTTATCTTGAAATATAAAATTATATTATTTCTATTCTTAATTTCTATTCTTATTATATATAATAATATATAATAAGAATAGAAATTAACGAGACAACTAGCAAAAATTATATTATTGATATTTAATTTTAATGAGTATTTGCTATTAAAATTTCATAACGAAGCTTATTTTAAATAATTAATTTCCAAATAAATTCCGTTTATTTTAATTATTTAAGTTATATATAACAACAATAGAAATGTATTATTTTCTTTGAAAATTTACTATAAATTTTAATTGTAAGATTAATAAATATAATGTTTATAAAGCAGATAAATGTACTGTACGTTTTCTTTCCTTTAAAGTTTATTTTAGTTTGTCTTAATTAAATATTGTTTAATTAAGAAATTATTTTAGTTTTTCTTTTGTGTAAATATGTATTTTAAATGTTATTTAGTATTTAATTTTTATAACTAAATTTAAACAAAAAAAAAAAAAAAACTAACATTCCATAAAAATGAATTCTTAAATGCGATAAAAAGCTTCAATTAAATCCGAAATAAATAAAAATCTTAAAGTTTTTATACATATTGAAACATTTTCTAATTCATTACCATAAAATTTAACGTATAATATAATTTAAAAATTTATATAAAATATTTTAATATCAAATTTAAGTATTTACTATTTATGTATAATATTTTATTTGATTTTTGTTATTTATGAATTATGTTTATCAATTTTAGTAAATGAATTTATCGAATTTACACTTTAACGTTTAGTTTCTTTCTTGATTCATAGATGGAAACACAAGAGAAAGAAAATATGTTGAAATTCTTAAATTCACGCTGTATAATATTCTATAACACTATTATTGTTATTATTTATAAATTATATATCGATTTGTGTTATTTTATGTATGGAAATTCAAACATAAAAGAAAAATATTTACTTAATAATTATATATTTTATATTTTTTTAAATATAAAATTTATAAAGATACGAAAAATAAACTCATCTTTATCACATGAATAACTTGACTAATGATTTTATCATTATCAGTTGCGATTAAATTCGGTAAATTTTCTCAATTTTCCTGGTTATTGTATACAATAATAAGGAAAATTTTGTGCGAAATAAAGAATTATTTCTATTTTTATTTTCGATAAAGGACATTATCAAACCTTAAAACTGACTTATATTAAGTACATAATGATGAGTATAACGCAAATAAATTCGAAAATTAGACATTTTTATTTAAACTTATGCAATATTTATATATAGATTGAATATAGATTATGAATAATAATTACTTTATCTTATGGAAAATTCACTGTTCATGCATCAATGTGATCAATTCTTAGAAGATTAAAGCAACTCTTTAAAGGCATTTATAAGAGTATTCGAGATTTCTCAAAAGATTAGACTGTTTATTCTTGAAAATGTCCGTGGAAATTATATTTAAGGTTAAAGGAATTATTTCTAAGAACTTTTTTACTTATAGCAGAAGGTCAAGAGATAGAAGATATAAAAGGGATAGAAAAATGTTGACAAAATAGTCTTGATCCACTATTTAACTTTTATAGAGGTGAGTTATGTTTGTATGCTGTTTGAAAACGTTAGTATCAACCAGCATACAATTTTGTATTTATTTTAAAAACTTAAGAAAAAACTTTAATTTAAAACTGATATTTTAATACATTTTATTTAATAGCTTTACTTATATAATTAAAATTATCATTAACTTAATGGATATTTAATTATTCTAAAATTAAGTTTTATTTAATTTAAATATCTTAAATACATACTCTTTTAATTTAATTATGTCTTAGATTTATTTATTGTAATTCTAATTTTGAATAAAGTTTTAATAATAAATTTATTTTAAATATGAAAACAGATTAATTTAAAAATTAAAAAGTGTATTATCATAATGTACAAATAGCAATGAAGTCAAGTAATTAAGTTTATTCAAATTTCAAATTTAGTAATAAAAATTATCTTTAATAACTTCCATTGGAATTTCTTGTAAAATTTATAACATTAAATTTTAATGGAATTTTTTAAAATAAAATTATTAAATATTTCAAATATTTTTACATTCTTTTTATCTATTATAAATTCTATTTTATTTATTTTAGCTTTGTTATAAATATGTAAATTGACTTTAATTTATTTTTATACAAATTAAATTATATTAAAATTTACTAACTTAGAAATCAATCACAATTGTCATTTAAGTTCAATAACTATTTTTTTAATCAAATTTAGATTTTATTAATATTTATGATTAAATTAAAATTAAAAATAAAAAAATAATTTTTTTTCCATAATAAATTTCAATATTTTTTAAAGATGGATTATTTATAATTAATATTGATGTTTATTTCTTTACTTTATTATTATGCTTAAAAGTCTTCTTATTGAAGCGGAGCATTAGCCAAGATTTTTCTATGAGGCTTACAGAATTGTCTTCGTTCTCAAAATCCGTTCGATAGATTTTGATTAAACTTTGTCATTTTTCATTACATTTTTGGATTCCTTGACTCAAATAATGTGGGTCCAATTAAATGTAATAAATGCAGCAGCGAATCGCTTAACTTTTCCGGCAACATTTAAAATTCTGGTGGCCTATCTGTTACGATATTTCATTTAAAAAATGTTTACATCTTTAATTATTATAAAATGGAAAAAAAGCTTAATTTTGAGGGTGGGGATGGGTTTTATGAAAATTGTAAATGCTAATAACAAGTAAAATCGTCATTAAGTCCGACCCTACTGGAGATACACACGCCCCCCATTACTTCCCCACACCCGCGACCTTTAATCACCAAAATTTAATAGCATAATAATAAACAAACTTCCCTGTAAAATTTCAGAAATTCTCGAAAACACAGGAGAAAAGGTGAACAAAATTGTGCCACTCACAAACATATACACACATTAATATCCATGCACACAGAAAAAACTGAATGTTTTTCATTTCTCGACGTTTCAAGGTCCTATAAGTTCAAAAACTTAAAAATCTTGGAGGGGATCATTTTTGACCGATCGCCAAACTTTCCTTCTGTCATCTATAACAGAGTCAGGAAAGTAAAAATAGGAGTCAATGACTTCATTTTCGATATACAGTGACAATGTCCATGCTCTCTGATGCGACGAGCGCACCTAAGAGAATTTAGGTCTAGGGGTCAAAAAGAAAAACAGTATTACATGCGTTTAACGGAAAGTAGGCTCAAAAAACGAACAAATACGGAGATCGTCTCTCCTTACCTGGCCAGTGCAAAGATCGTATCTTCCGTGGCCTGCAGGTACGGGGATAGCCTCCTTTGTGGCAGAAAGTGCAAAGTTCATCTGTCCGTACTGTACAAGAATCGCCTCTTCTGTGCCTAACAAGTGCAGGGATGGTTTTATTTTCCTTCCGGCTCCACTTCAATTTTATCGTGTTACTACAAAGTCGCGCGATGTCCTAGTTATGCTGTGTCATATTTTAATAGTAAAGTGAGTAAATGAACAAGTTATAACTTTATTTATATAAATGAGTAAAGTTATTAAAATAATAACTTTAATCATTTGAACATCATATTATCTTCCATTAACTTTTTTGTTTCAAATAAAAAACATTAATGCAAGATAGTGTAATGCCCATGCTATTAAAATAAATAATCTTGTTTAAAAATGTTATAAATAAATGGTAAAACATTTTATTTATTTTTATTTAATTTATTTATACGCAAATTTAAATGAATATTTTTCAGAAATTCCATCATGATGAAAACCATTATTATATTGGGTGTGATCATTTCAGTGATGTCAACCAGACCCGATTATTTCACTCATTTTTATTCCACGTTTCAAAGAGGAGAAAAACCAATTCACGAATACGGATATCACACAGGAAAAAAAGAAATTAAAGCAGAAATTGACGAACCTGGTCTTGTAAAAAAAGATTACGCATTCGAAGTGGCTTATGATTCCAAAACGGACCACAATTCTGATGATAAATTATTCGAATTGGATAGGCCTAATAAAGAATTTATTCAGCCTAAAGATTTATTTTCGCTCTCTCCTCGATATCCTCGAGATATCCATTTAGTTAAAAAACGTTAAATATATATATGTATGAGTTTTAATAACAATTAAAATATCATATGTATTATGATAAATTTTTAAGTATTTCTTTACTTATAGATAAATAGTTTTTATAATTTTAAATGGAAACTTAATTGATTGTCACATAATCATATTAAACTTGTATAATAAACTGGAAAAACCTGTATTGTATATAAATTTCAATACTCATAAAAAATAAGATATTAAACTCTTTTACTATTCAATGTTATATATCGAATTTTATTGTAATGAAATAATAAATTTTATAAAAATTTAAAGTATTTATTTACGTATATCAAAAACATTATAAAATAATGTAATTAATTCAGATTTTAACAGAATTTTTATATTGTAAAATTAAATTTCCTTATTAATCTTTAAAATAGTATTTTAATACAGTTATAAGCAGTGTACAAATCTGTACACATATAAAATATTAAGTAATGGTTTATTAAAAAGGATGTTTGTAATAATAAAGTTTTGTTGAAGTATTCAGTTTTATAATTCTTAAAGAATATTTCACTCTTTTTTTAATGGTTAATTCTGTAAAAGTGTTTTACCATGAAACAATAATTTTAATAATTCTGTAATTGCACAATTCTAAAATTTCAGAAAATAAATTATGTATTTGCACCAGAACCCAAATAGATTCTTTGTAACATGATTTGGCCATTTAAATAATAAAAAAGAAGCTTTCCAACAACTTCAAAAATTAATAAAAACATACATAAATGCCTTTTTTAAAGAAACTTCACTGCAAGGAAGGTTGCCAAATGAATATGTAAAAATAGGGTTCTTGGAAAATAATCATTAAGTCAACTTTTTTTATTTTGCATTATCTCAGTATTATAAATTAACGTTAACTCTCTGAATTATATATTTAAATATACATTAAATTTACTAAATAGAAAATATAGCATTTCACACAGTCATAGAAGAAAATTCATACTAGTTGTTAAAGCGAGCTTATTGTTTAGAGTTCACATTCTGTGTAAATCAATAATCAGAGTTAATTTATATTGAAATGAAAATTTTATTCTATTGTATTTTAACATGAAAACAAAGATTATTTCATCGTATACCGAAACAAATTACATTCTCATTTGAAATATTAATATACTTCATAATTTTCTAATATCTTTCTTGAAATGAAATAGATAATGAATGGATAATGGGTTAAAAAAATTATTTCCAAATTTATCGTAACGAACACCTATAATACTATAATTTAAATTCAATTGAAAGTGGCATTTTGTTTGAATTATTTTATAAGCATTATTACTGAAATTATATATTCTGGAAGCATGGCTTATTAGGTTCTTCGGTTACATCGTTTTGATAAAAGATGGTCGAAAACACTACGAATTACTTTCTTATTGGTAAATCATATAAGACTGGATTTTTCGATTTTTATTCAAATTATCTCTGAAATTATAAGTATTTTCCTCCATGTTATCCATGTTATGTACAAAAATAACATATATATTTTTTATATATTCACAATAATTAAAAATAATTTTGTTTTTTCTTTTATAATAAATACAAGTAACCCGATAATTATCAAACGAACAGCAGGATGTCTTTAACGGACTATTAAGGCTAAACAATTACTAAGTAATTTGACAGGAGGTAGGCGGTTAAGCCGCCTTGCCGGGGTTAAAGTGAGAGCCATGAAGAGCAATGGGCATGAAGTCATCCCTAATTGGTGCCGTCTTTTCTTCTAGAATTACTTATAATTATTAAATTTAACATGAGACGGCAGCCTAACCGCTTACCTCTTGCCAAATTACGAGTACTTAGTAATTATTTAGCCTTAATAGCCCGATAAAGAAATTTGACTGTTCGTTTGATGTTTTTTCTTCCGTCATTTTTAATTTCATCCCATCGTTAATATCAGTTTTACATGTAATCAATATATTATTCGTAGCAGAAATAAACACAGATTTACATTTGTCATAGTTATTTGATTTATTTAATTTAGAAACGAATGCGAAACAAAATTAAAATGTCAACTGAAGAATACAAATCTGATTAGAAATTATTAAATTAAATATGAAATTTAATGTATTAAAATATTGTACAGTAATTTCAAAGTTTAAACATGATGGCTTAAAAGTATTTTCTAAATAACCAGATCAATTATTATTAAGTTTGTTTATTAATTTCCGTTTAAGAGCTAATGCAACAATAGAAAGAATAGGATTTCGAATTGAATAGATGCATAAAGGAAGATCTTGGAAAAAATAGAGACGACTGGTGTAACGCGTTAAAATGTCTGGGAGGGAATTTTAACAGTTTAGAACCTTTGCGGACACTATAGCATGAATGTTAATATGTTCGATCTTGCGTAAATGTATCCATCTAAAAAAGTAATTTTGGTTTTGATTTGAGTACACGTTGTGAAGCGTAACGTAATGTCGCACATGAAGAAACGTAGCAGAATGATGACACATGAAGCCACATGAAGGTTTTCTTCATGTGGCTGACAACTAAATTGGACCGAGTTACCCATAGAAAATCCTCCCGGGAGTTATCTCTCTTAGCAAATGGCCCATGCGTTGTCTCATTCCTTTATTAGACCAAACTAGTACTGGTACAAAATATCGCTGTTCCAGAAGAACAATGACAAATACTTTTCATTCCTAATTTTTTGCAATTAACGCAGAGGAAAAATTTTTCAAAATTGAGAGATTTATTTGCAAAACGTGATAAGTCCAAATATAAATAACTAGCAGATAAGCCGGCGTTGCCCGGGCAAAAATAAGAATAACAAACATCAAAACGAAAACCATATAAAGAGCCTACGATTTTCATGTTTATCGTGATATTCGGATGGCACGAAATGATACCATTTCATTGGTCAAGTCCAGTCCTGATGATAGTCGCTTCATTCCATTTAACTACAGAATCCTCTACTTGTGCCTTACTGGACAAAACTGTGTTGCTGTGCCTTTTATTAATGTCATACTTATGCTCCTTAAGCCTGATTGCTAAATTCCTTCTTGTGACTTCAATATAGTCTTTCTTAATTCCTAATTGCTGATTTTCAAATGGAATTTTATACACGCCCGCTTTTTCTTCTTTTTTAAACGTGTCCTTATCATTTCTCAAAATACTATATAAATTAGAAGTTTATCAACTAATGATTATTACATCATGTACGAAAATCATTGAATACTGGAAACAGCATTTAATCTATATATATAATCGAGACGAGTTGATAATAATAATAATAATCAGCGCAGAGCCCAAACGGTTAAGAGTTGAAAGTTGAAATTTGGTACGCAGTTAGAGTATGTTACGAGAACGCACACTAAGAAGGGATTTTTCGAAATTCTTCTCCACGGGGGAGAGGGACAGGATTAAAGCTTCTATATACATTATCGAGACGTGCCTAAACGGTTAGGAGTAGAAAGTTGAAATTTGGTACGCAGTTAGGGTATGTTACGAGAACGCACACTAAGAAGGGATTTTTCGAAATTCTTCTCCACGGGGGAGAGGGACAGGATTAAAGCTTCTATATACATTATCGAGACGTGCCTAAACGGTTAGGAGTAGAAAGTTGAAATTTGGTACGCAGTTAGGGTATGTTACGAGAACGCACACTAAGAAGGGATTTTTCGAAATTCTTCTCCACGGGGGAGAGGGACAGGATTAAAGCTTCTATATACATTATCGAGACGTGCCTAAACGGTTAGGAGTTGAAAGTTGAAATTTGGTACGCAGTTAGGGTATGTTACGAGAACGCACACTAAGAAGGGATTTTTCGAAATTCTTCTCCACGGGGGAGAGGGACAGGATTAAAGCTTCTATATACATTATCGAGACGTGCCTAAACGGTTAGGAGTTGAAAGTTGAAATTTGGTACGCAGTTAGGGTATGTTACGAGAACGCACACTAAGAAGGGATTTTTCGAAATTCTTCTCCACGGGGGAGAGGGACAGGATTAAAGCTTCTATATACATTATCGAGACGTGCCTAAACGGTTAGGAGTTGAAAGTTGAAATTTGGTACGCAGTTAGGGTATGTTACGAGAACGCACACTAAGAAGGGATTTTTCGAAATTCTTCTCCACGGGGGAGAGGGACAGGATTAAAGCTTCTATATACATTATCGAGACGTGCCTAAACGGTTAGGAGTAGAAAGTTGAAATTTGGTACGCAGTTAGGGTATGTTACGAGAACGCACACTAAGAAGGGATTTTTCGAAATTCTTCTCCACGGGGGAGAGGGACAGGATTAAAGCTTCTATATACATTATCGAGACGTGCCTAAACGGTTAGGAGTAGAAAGTTGAAATTTGGTACGCAGTTAGGGTATGTTACGAGAACGCACACTAAGAAGGGATTTTTCGAAATTCTTCTCCACGGGGGAGAGGGACAGGATTAAAGCTTCTATATACATTATCGAGACGTGCCTAAACGGTTAGGAGTAGAAAGTTGAAATTTGGTACGCAGTTAGGGTATGTTACGAGAACGCACACTAAGAAGGGATTTTTCGAAATTCTTCTCCACGGGGGAGAGGGACAGGATTAAAGCTTCTATATACATTATCGAGACGTGCCTAAACGGTTAGGAGTAGAAAGTTGAAATTTGGTACGCAGTTAGGGTATGTTACGAGAACGCACACTAAGAAGGGATTTTTCGAAATTCTTCTCCACGGGGGAGAGGGACAGGATTAAAGCTTCTATATACATTATCGAGACGTGCCTAAACGGTTAGGAGTAGAAAGTTGAAATTTGGTACGCAGTTAGGGTATGTTACGAGAACGCACACTAAGAAGGGATTTTTCGAAATTCTTCTCCACGGGGGAGAGGGACAGGATTAAAGCTTCTATATACATTATCGAGACGTGCCTAAACGGTTAGGAGTAGAAAGTTGAAATTTGGTACGCAGTTAGGGTATGTTACGAGAACGCACACTAAGAAGGGATTTTTCGAAATTCTTCTCCACGGGGGAGAGGGACAGGATTAAAGCTTCTATATACATTATCGAGACGTGCCTAAACGGTTAGGAGTAGAAAGTTGAAATTTGGTACGCAGTTAGGGTATGTTACGAGAACGCACACTAAGAAGGGATTTTTCGAAATTCTTCTCCACGGGGGAGAGGGACAGGATTAAAGCTTCTATATACATTATCAAGACGTGCCTAAACGGTTAGGAGTAGAAAGTTGAAATTTGGTACGCAGTTAGGGTATGTTACGAGAACGCACACTAAGAAGGGATTTTTCGAAATTCTTCTCCACGGGGGAGAGGGACAGGATTAAAGCTTCTATATACATTATCGAGACGTGCCTAAACGGTTAGGAGTAGAAAGTTGAAATTTGGTACGCAGTTAGGGTATGTTACGAGAACGCACACTAAGAAGGGATTTTTCGAAATTCTTCTCCACGGGGGAGAGGGACAGGATTAAAGCTTCTATATACATTATCGAGACGTGCCTAAACGGTTAGGAGTAGAAAGTTGAAATTTGGTACGCAGTTAGAGTATGTTACGAGAACGTACACTAAGAAGGGATTTTTCGAAATTCTTCTCCACGGGGGAGAGGGACAGGATTAAAGCTTCTATATACATTATCGAAACGTGCCTAAACGGTTAGGAGTAGAAAGTTGAAATTTGGTACGCAGTTAGGGTATGTTACGAGAACGTACACTAAGAAGGGATTTTTCGAAATTCTTCTCCACGGGGGAGAGGGACAGGATTAAGATCTTAACACTTCCATCAACAATGGAAGTGTTAAGTAACAATGGAGAACAAGAGAAAGCGACGTGCAAGATTCACGGGCGCTGGAGGAAAAAAAAAAAAAAAAAGTAATATGTTAGAACATATTTGATTTTCAAATTTAAACAGATTGATTCGGTTTTTCTCGACTTTTCTTCTTTAGAACATTCGATGAAAATCGAACGATATAATCAGAACACGTCGTGAAAATCGAACAATATTACAATATTCGATTTTCAAATTCGACCTTTCATTAGAAATATTTAGTTTGTTGATGAAATTACTTTTTTTTTTCTGTGACTTTAACGTAAAATAACGTAATCTTAATCTTCGCTATCATTACTTTTGCCCGAGCAACGCCGGGCCTATCTGCTAGTCTATATATATAATCGAGACGAGTTGATAATAATAATAATAATCAGCGCAGAGCCCAAACGGTTAGGAGTTGAAAGTTGAAATTTGGTACACAGTTAGGTTACGTCACGAGAACGCACACTAAGAAGGGATTTTTCGAAATTCTTCCCCACGGGGGAGAGGGACAGGATTGAGGCTTAACACTTCCATCAACAATGGAAGTGGCAAGTAACAATGGAAGTGTTAAGAGAAAGCGACGTGCAAGACGCAGATGCAGTCTTTTTCGTTTTTGCGGAAAATCGAACATATTTTTAGACCCATCTAAAAATTCTGTAATTAGTCTGGAAACAGA
The DNA here is from genome assembly GCF_030686945.1 of Centruroides vittatus. Classification (NCBI taxonomy): domain Eukaryota; kingdom Metazoa; phylum Arthropoda; class Arachnida; order Scorpiones; family Buthidae; genus Centruroides; species Centruroides vittatus. The sequence goes on along the minus strand of NW_027122649.1, from coordinate 113,814 downwards.
GGGGACCCAATTCTTGCATTCTGTGAAAATGGGTTTGACAGTAACGTAATAATCTTAATTTTCGCTAAAACGGTTAGGAGTTGAAAGTTGAAATTTGGTACACAGTTAGGGTACCAAATTTAAGTACCAAAGTGTTAAGTAACAATGATAGTGTTTAAGTAACAATGGATGTGTCAACAATTGAAGTGTTAAGTAACAATGGAGAACAGGAGAAAGCGACGGGCAAGATTTACGAGCTCTGGAAAAAAAAAGAAAAAGAGTAATATGTTAGAACACATTCGATTTTCAAATTTAAACAAATTAGTTCTGTTTTTCTTGACCTTTCTTGCTTAGAACATTCGATGAAGATCGAACGATATAATCAGAACACGTCGTGAAATCGAACAATATTAGAACATTCGATTTTCAAATTCGACCTTTTTTTAGAAATACTTAGTTCGTTGATGAAATTACTCTTTTTCTTTTGTGACTATAACGTAATAATCTCAATCTTCGCTATTGTTACTTTTGCCCGAGTAACACCGGGCTTACCTGCTAGTAGAAACATATTTATGACACTCCTAAATAGCACTATAGCGATGTTCCTATTTTCTCAAAATTTTCCAGTCGTGTCGTTGTCCTAAAATTATATTATGTATTTATACACTTAATTAAGCACTCGGCATCCGACAGTCTACTTTTATAATTTAGAAACAATGTTGTATTGCATAATTCTATAACACGCTCACTGTCATTTTGTTGAGGAAAATTTTCCCCTTCCTTCATAGCCGTAACAACACCAGCGAGTAAGATACAGTTTATGAAATCAATTGTTTATTGTAATCAGAAATGCCAACCGTTTTGTTTGTCTTTATCTTGCTTTTTAGTATTAATAAACTGAAATTAATTAAGAGAACCAAAAATTTTTTAAATTTTACATTCAGACCAAACCGGTGTCAAATGGTTTCCCAAGATGGAGAATTTTTGAATTTGCGAATATTTTTTTAATCCGACCTTCAGATGTTGAATAATAGAATTTTAAAGTCAGAAATTCATTTGAAGTAGTAATATTTGGCTAAGGTCTGCAGTAAGCTTTCCCTGAAGGACTAATTATTTTGTAACTAACGATCATGAGCATCCGCGGAAAATTTTCCGGAGGGAGCAAACCTTGGAGATAAATAATTACGCCAATAAAATTTTATTTAATGATTTAATATTTTATGGTTTTCTTCACAAGTAGAATGTGGAATAAAGTAAAGTACAAAAAGACATAGCGTCTAATGGTCGAGATGTATGGTTACATATCTTAATCACTTTTACTATTATAATTTATGAAAATTTTTACTTTATTTCATGGGGGAAATGCACCATTTACCCTCCTTTGCGAACGCTCATGCTAGTGATACATTTAAATCAAAACAACTCTTTTTGCACTTACGTCATTGTTTTTTTTTTTTTTTTTTTTGTAACTCCGCCCAGTGGGCACTAAGAGGGCCTCTTATAGCAAGCCCATTATGGGTTCGGCCAGGCCCACAATGGGGCGGCCGGGTGTTGAGGGACGGGGACCGACATATCCGGACGGACCACCCCCCGAAAAATTCCTGGGGATTTCTCGACCCGTCCGGATTCGATCCCGGGTCCCCCAGGGCGGTAGGCTGCTAACCTTGTTCTAGAACAGTGGTTCTTAACCGGTGTTCCGCGAACTTGTTTTAAGTGCTCCGCAAAATTATGAAAGCGCCGGGCTATTTCATGCACATTACGAATATTTTTACGTTTGTACTGTTTGTATGGCGTTATATCCTTTTTGAAACTCATAAAGCATATGCCCTATATGCTTTTTATTCAAAGACATTACGACTTCGTTTCATTCAAACAAAATGTGAACTAAAAATGTTAAAACATCCTTGTAAGCAAAGAATACAATCTAACATTAGCAATAAAGTGTGTCAAATTTCACAACTGTCATAATTAAATCACGCATCTACGTTAAGTAACGACAGCTGTTAAAAATACGCTAAACTTTCCGTTCAACCCAATAGCAGGAAATTATAACTTAAGAAACATTAGCATTGTAAATTCGAAGTGTGCAGTTTACAAAGTGAAATACAGTAGATATGTTTCCTTCGCTTCATAATAAAATTGTCGAGAGAATTATTTCCGTTAATACAGAACACTTAACCATCATAAATCTAAAATACTGCGAAAGTCTAACTAATACAGAAGAAATGAGGAGAGCTATATTATATTAGAGCTGTTATTTCTGAACTCTTCAGAAGCTAACAAGCTCGCATCGCATTAAAATTGATTTTAAAAACTTCCATTTTTTAAAGCTATTTTATTTTCCGTTTTCACAAATCTATATATATAATCGAGACGAGTTGATAATAATAATCAGCGCAAAGCCCAAACGGTTAGGAGTTGAAAGTTGAAATTTGGTAACACAGGGTACCAAATTTAAGTACCAAAGTGTTAATTAATACACAGTCTAGGATTCCAATCAGTTGACTGATGCTACTGTGTGAGTTAGCACGCTTAATTGTGAATGTTGAATGTAGTCTTGGCTCTTCATTATTTTAGTTCAGTTTAGTATGCTGCTGTAATGGCACGAAATTTTGAAAAGTTCGGACAAGGTTGAAAGCGCATCGAAATTGGCATTAGAATTTGAAGTGGGCAAGGCCACAGTGACCGACCGGAAAAAACCGCGCAAAGATCGAGCAGTTTTGTGCCTCTTCTTCAGAAAAATCAGTTGAAAATCGACAAACAGCAAGACCCTCAACGTTTGACAAGTTTGATGAAGACTTATTCGCGTGGTTCGATCAGGAAAGAGAAAGGGAAACACCCCTAAGTGGTCCTCTTAGAGAAAATTTTCTCTCCGCCAACCGAAACAACGTTCGGAGTAGCGGTGTTCGGACTAGCAGGACTCTACTGTACTACTTTTTATAAAATTCATCCCTACCCTCAAATTTTTTGCCATTTTATAATAATTAAAAATATAAAAGTTCTTTTAAATAAAATATCGGAACAGATAACGCCACCAAATGTTGCTGGAAAAGTTAAGCAACTCGTTGCTGTATTTTTTTCTATTTCATCGACTATCTCTAATTGAGTTTCTTCCATTTTCCGGTTTTACAGATTTTTTTCCAGCCCTAAGTAATTATAAAATATATCGTCGAAATACAGTCGAGTCCGCATAAGTCGACACCCCAAGGAGAAGTGGAAATGTGTCGACTTATCCGATGTGATGAATAAAGCGAAGTTGGAAAAAAAACCACAAAACTACGATTAATAAAATACAGTAGTGCGTTATACAGTAGTATAGGCTTACAATACATTGTGTCCTCCATTTACAATTACTCCGTAGATGAAAAACTGAAAAATTCGTTTAGTGTTGTTTGTTTTGAGCACTTAACTGTCTCGACTTTCTTTTTCAACGATCACGAATGCCTTGAAAACATCACCTTCGCAATTGTCAGTTGTTGGCAAGTAACGTCTAAGGATTCTTAATGCCTCCAGCGTGAGAAAATGCAAAATTGGATTCTGGTGTGACGTTGATGTAGATTGTATATTTTCTTTTTGTTTATCTGTTATTATTTTATACATAAAGATACATAAAATGTTAAAGAATTTTAATTAATATATATATATATATTAATGATATTAATATATTATTATATTATTAAATATATTAATTATATATTAATAAATAAATTGACTCCCCCTCCTGAAAAAATGACTTCGCACCACACGTGCGGAGTGAATTCATTTTTTCAGGAGGGGTGATGACTTATCAGAGTGTGGGACAGCAAAAGTATGTCGACTTATCCAGTGGCGACGAGTTAAACGGTGTCGAGTAAACCGGAGTCTTTTAACATTAATGCCTATGTAAGTCGGCCGGGACCACAGAAAATGACTACTTAACCGATGGCGTCGAGTTATCCGGGTGTCGACTTATGCGGACCTCGACTGTATATTAATATATTTAATTATAACTATCTTCCATATTTAAAAAAAAAAAAAAAAAAAAAAAATAGAAACTGTTCAGTGGATAGAGTTTTTCTTCTAAACGAACAATCAGAATTAAATAATTCTGTCATATTTCTCCATAATTCTTAATGACGTCGAACCATAAAAACTATGCTTGCATTATCATTTACATTTAAAATTTGATTCTTTCTTATAAAACCTAATATTCTTTCAAACAGTCTCGTGGACGTATTCGTATTTTTTAGTTGCCTTATTTTAAAAATTTTATTGCATTCTCATTGGTTAGAAACAACTTACAAATAGCGCTGAGTGGAGATATTTATTGTTTAAATATACATCAAATATTGTAAAGATAAATATTGTAAACTACGCAAAGTCACTTCGTATCCAATATTTATAGTAGTATTGAGACTCGTCGCCTAGGTTAATATTCAAATTCGGGAAGCGATACTCGCCTATACCTAGTTCTGTTATTTTTCAAGTTAGAATATCTTAGATTAATTATTATGAGGATATCTCAACGATAATCTAATTTATCCCTGTGATTACCTGAAAGACAGAACTGCTGGCACTATGGCCGATGAAGAATATATTATGAGATCAATCTCAAGAGGATGCCCACAGGGTTCACGCTCAGGACCCGGTTTGTGGAATATTGTCTATGACAGTCTTCTCCACATCAACAATACAAGAAAAAATTGTAATTGGAAAATACAGGGTTTTGCAGACGACACCCTTGTCATGATTTCTCACAAAAATAGTGAAGTTCTCCAAATAGAGGCAAACTTACTGTTGGGAAAAATCAACAACTGGTGTGAACTAAATAAACTAAACATGAATTACGGAAAATGCCAAAATATGGTTATGACAAAAGGACACCAGTTAAAAAAGGCATTCAGGATAGTTATTAACAACAATAGAATTAAAAATACAAAGAATTTCAAATACTTGGGAATTATATTTGACCAAGGGCTCACGTGGACCACACACTTAAATCAAACGTCTGACAGGGCAATTAAACTCTCCAATGCCCTTCTTCATTTATCTAACAAAGGATGGGGATTGAATGACAGAAATATTAAGATTATTTACAGAGCCTGTATAGAAACAACGATCCTTTATGGAGCACCTTTCTGGGCAACCTGCACGGATACAATTAGGATTCATAAGAAACTGAATAAAATTCAACGCATTACTCTCCTTCGGCTTTGCAAAGCATATCGAACGGCTCCTACTGCAGCTCTACAGGTAATTGCAGGTGTGCTCTCCCTACATACTAGGGCCAAAGAAGTGATGTGGAATTGGTACCTAGGAAAAAATGGAATCACATATCAGAATGATGACGAAATTGTTGACTATATTCGCATTGGTCTTCTTCCTAACATGAGCATATCCCTCCTTAACAGGCTAGTCACAGAACGCCCATTGCCTCACGAAATCTTTAACATTCATCCAGCAAAATATTCATCCATTGAAATTAAATCTCTGGAAGATAAAGTCTCAGCTACTTACACGATTTTCACGGACGGCTCAAAACAAAATGATAAGGTAGGTGCGGCATATGTTATAATGAAAAATAAGTAAACAACTCCGATTTATACTGCTGGATACAGGCTAGAAAGCTTCTGTACAGTCCCTCAAGCAGAACTGTATGCCATTTTTAAAGCTGTTAAGCATATTAGCAATATGGGGATTGAGAACCAAATAGTAAGGATTTGCAGTGATAGCCAAACCGCCATCCAAAAGCTCAAAAATCCAACATGTTACTTTTTTCATATGGTGTTTCATGAAATCCAAAACAACAGTAATTCAATCGTGTTAACTTGGGTAAAAGGACATGCAGGCTTAGCTGGCAATGAGGCAGCTGATAAACCAGCAACGTTAAGTGCAAATTCTTCCTCCCCTCCTGAGTTCAGCGACATTCCCTACACCAGTATCAAGAACACTGTTCATGCTACGGCTATCGGCCTTTGACAGAGGGAATGGGAGAATGGTAACACTGGAAGGATAACATTTTCCTTCATCCCCAACATAGAGACAAGACTTAAACTGAAGCATCTTTCCATCACTTATATAAATACACAAATTTTTACTGGGCATGGCAACCTCGAGGCCTATCTTCACCGGTTTGGTCACATAGACACTCCCTTATGCGGCTGTAACAACACCTCAATACAAGTCGTTCATCATTATATATTTGACTGTGATAACTTCACACATGAACGAGAACCACTTCTAAGGACTGCACTCTTCCAAGGACTCAACTGGCCATGCGAAATGGACAACTTCGTGACGGATCAAAAACTTTTTAAAAGTCTCATGGACTTCCTTACTTCACCCGGAGTGTTGGAATCTGACTCTCGATCATCACGACAGTGAGTGCATTTGTGTAGGGTAAACTTTTCTTCAACAATTGATCACAAATGTATATAATGTAAATACTACCTAAGCCGCTTCCACAAAGTGTAGTGGGCGTGTGTTTGGTACATTTTCGATGTTACTAATGTACTGTTTGTTATTTAATCTCTGTATATTTTATTTTATTTTATTTATTTTGGTTAATAAATCCGATGAAGACGCCCTTTACCTTCTTTTTTCCGCCCCTATCCTATTTTCTGTATTTTCACCTTCGCCTTCTGCCTTCTTTTCTTTATTTTCAAGCCAGGTAATACTACTGAGTGCACCTGGTCTTCCGCCTCTGTCAGCTACAAGTGTACAAGTGTGATATGCCTATACACAAAACATTTTTAACTTCAAATTCAAAGACTTCGGAAAAGATGGAGACAATTGATAAGGATGAAATCTTGGCTATTCCAAAAGATGTTCTTAAATATTTGATGTCTAGTCTTTAAGGAATGATTGAGGAGAATGATTAAATATAGGAAAGGATAAAAATAAAGGATAAAAATAAAGGATAAAAATATTGAAATAAACTGCAAATCATTACCTGAAATAAAATACCCTCAGACTATGATTTGATTAACATTTGAAAAAGATCTGTATGTCTCAGTATTACAAAATGTCATAAAATGTTAAAGTTATAGTCGACTATTGAACAAACTTACATATAAAACATCTAGTTGGTTAATGTTACCCTTGGTGGCAAGATGGCGACCAGAAGGATTTTTCCCTACATTCTAGACGGCAACGGGGAAAATTTTTCCTAATTCGAGACTGCTACGGGGATAATTTTTTCCCCTGCGTTCGGCGTGGCTTTCCGGTCGTCATCGTCTTCTATGGAGACTGCGCGTTGCGCACTGTTTCGTGAAAACGCGACCTAGGAACTCCTATACTATTATAAGGTACTGTAAACCCTATTTTAATAGAAAAAAAAAACATTTTTTTACTCACGTTGATTGTCTGTCATTTCCCTTTTTTACATTTCCTCCCGACTTTCGAACTTTGATCTTCGATTATTATAGATCCTTTCCCCCCCCTTGTTTTGCGTCGGCTGCAACTGTCGATGACTTCTTATTTCTTCTTTTTTTACTCGCGGTGGTTGACGTTTCCTTATCCCGACCCTTCTTTGATTTCTTTGAATTCTTATTCTTATTATTATCGACGTTTTGAACGGGTGCAGACGGAACTGTCTCGGGTTCTACACTAGCTTTTCGAGATATCCCGGATGCTAAAGTCGAAATCGTCGCACCACATTCTAGACATAGATAGTGCCATATGGATGACAAGATACATCCCCAGGACAGACGACCACATTTGCTTTTAAAAGTTCCTTCGTACACTGAATATTTAACTGCACACGAACTGCATCTAAGAAGACATTCATTTCTTTCGCTTCTGTAATATAATTTGCATGTCTTATCGCACGTAGAACACAGCAACTCTATCTGCTGTATACCTAATTTGACCGCAAATTTGAATGCATTATCAATTGCCGGGTTCAATCCCAATTCCGACAATCTGTTTCCATCATTTTATAAAACTTCCTGGCCCAGAATTCCTTCGAACTCAAATGAACGTCGCCCATGACGTGCACGAAATTTCAACAAAAAGAACGCAATTTCTTTTTGTTTTTACTCATAAAAAATATAAATTACCTTTTTAGCAATTCGGAAAGAACAGATATTGTAAAAACAAATTTCGATGCAACACTGAACATGCAACACACCACTGTCTTCTAAACTCCCTGCAAACGAAATTTGCATAATTCGACGATCTCGGCACCAACACATTTCGTCACAACATTTTCAAAGAGCTCCCTCTCACGTCACAAACGCGAAATCGCGCATCTCCGTTTCGAGGTTACAGGAAACGCGGCCGCTACGTCGAACGCAGGGAAAAAAATTTTCCCCCGTCGCCGTCTAGAATGTAGGGAAAAATTTCCTCGGCCGCCATCTTGCCACCAAGGGTAACATTAACCAAATTGTAGCTTTTTGCAAGAAACTGAAGTTATTTACTTAATGGGACGATAGGTTTAACTTACCAAACATGAGAACCCAGATATTTGAAAAGTTCCAACCGTACAAACTGCGTTTTGTGTAACCTGGATACATGTTCTATTCTTAGCTATCAAAGGATGTAATTTAAATACAAAGGATTTAGATCTAGATTCAGTTTCGGTTTCGCGGTTCATATTTTATTAAATACACCAAATTTCTGCTTGTATTGGCATATTTTCATTCCTTATTACAATATTCATTTCAACGGAAAAAAGCAGCACTTCGCTTGCCCTTCGTTATTTCTAGACGAACGACAACCCAGAACTCACCACGTGGAGGTGGCTGCTTTAGAGTTCCACTAAGAGTTAGAAAAAAATGAAACTCCACACGTGACTAAAATCATTTGCCGAGTTTCATTCATCCTAACTCACAGTATATAAATATTTATACTTTCCTCTGAATACTACAAATTCAACTTTTCTGAACTTACAGTATCATTACTATCTAAACTAATAGATGTAATATTACAACTAGTAATAATGAAAGACAGGTATCAGGTCATAATAAAACAAACGCACGTTCGGACAACTAAACTATAATTTACCTCAAACTCCTAACAAATCTCATTTAAAAAAAACACCAAAATACTCTCCCTACGCGGGCTTTAATAAAGTGTCACATAAAGTGCCCTCTTCGTATCCTGTCGATGTCTTCATGTCTTCGTCCTGAGCGAGCTTTGGAGAAGCGGGACACAGAGAACTTTATTTGTCTCCTGTCCGTGTCTTTTGTCTTCACCTTGGGAGTGCCAGAATGTGTCAAGAGAATTTTTCATAATTAACGTTGAATCAGGACCTCCAGGTACTGTACGATGCCTCGAGCGCCAAAACTCGGCTGTGAGGAAGATATCACTATAGATACCAAATTTTATTTATTATCTGATAATTTAATTTTAAAAATCTCACACATATTTGAATTTTACATTCTATCGCGAGTTATTCCATTTTGAATTTTTATAAATCAAATGTAATAATTTGCTTACGTTACTGAAGTTTACTCAATTACAATTCTCTCGGGAACTCTCAAAGAAAGGGAAAAAAAGCAGAACTTTAGGAAAAATTTCCGCTTATGAACGTCGATCTACAATAAAAAAAAGCAACAATAGGTTCTAACAATTCGTTACGTATTGTTAGAATATTTTTCTAACAAGGCGAGTCACATTACGATTCACGCGTTACGTTAAAACATTAATCAGTTTGAAATATTTCGCTTAAAACGTTAAAATAATCTTGTTTTTGTAATAAATAAAATTATAAAATGAAATTTACAGATATCGAGTACTTTCATTTTTTCTAAAGTAATGTCATTTATATTTTAAAAAGCCTAAACAGGAATTTGTAACAACTATGGCCCTTGGCACGCCAGGTAATGCTACCAGAATGTCTTAAAATCGCTACTCCAATATTCTATAAAAAGGCTTGCAGTGGATTACAATTTTCAGTGTACTTGTTGTTTTGAATGTATTGGAAGGTTAGGAATGCCTTTATGACACAGTCGAAGACATTATGCACAAGTTGTCAGAGTCAAAGGCTGCAACCTAGGGCTGAGGGAAATATAATTACAGTTTCGCCAAATGATCACTATTTTGACCATTTTGTACTGACTGTGAAGGAGGTGTTAGGTCATACGTATAGTACATGACAGGCAGGCTCTGGACGCTTTTGACAGTCGACCGGGAATGATGGCCGGATAGCCGAGCGGTCAAGGTGGCAGCCTACCACTTCTGGGGTACCCGGGTTCGGATCTGGACGGGTCGAAAAATCCCCAGAAAGTTTTCGGGAGGGTGATGCGACTGAATATGTCGGAATATGTATGGACCCCATTCCTCATGTCCCAGCCGCCCCATTGTGGGTTGGACGAACCCATAATGGACTTGCTGAAACATGCCCTTTTAGTGCCCACAGGTGGAAAGATTAAAAAAAAAAAAAAACCATTAGGAAAGGTGATCGTCTGATCGTCAGAGAAGTATGAATTGTGCAACCGCGTCAGCATGTTTGCCATCCAGAGATAGATGGAAGCCTTACTACCCTGTCTTCCCTTATTACTGGTTTACACAATTATGAAGCCACTTATGAACGTCGATCTACAATTAAAAAAAGCAACAATATGTTCTAGCAATTTTAAGACATTCTGGTAGCATTACCTGGCGTGCCAAGGGCCATAGTTGTTACAAATTCCTGTTTAGGCAGATGACTAGCAGAGAGAAAATTACTTGCCCGGCCCCAGACAAAAAATGGCCCTCCACATTTTTTGGACTTAGGACACCTTGAAACGTCGAGAAGTGCAAAAAAGAGAAACAAGGGTAATTTCTCTACGCATGGATGTTTGTGGGGCACGATTTTATTCACTTTCTTTGACGATTAATAACTCCTGTGTTTTTGTCAAAAATTTCTGAAATTTTGCAGGGAGGTTTGTTCATTACAGGAATTAATGCTATTAAATTTTGGTAATTAAAAGTCGAGATGGTGGGGAGATAAATAGCGTGTATGTCCAGTACGGTCAAACTTAATGACGATTTTACTCGTTATTAGCACATACAATTTTCTATAAAACACATCTCTACCCTCAAAATGAAGCTTTTTGTCGTTTTATAACAGTTAAAAAATAAAAGTTTTTTAAAAATAAAATATCATAACAGATGGCGCTATCAAACGTTGCTGGAAAAATTAAACAACTTGTTGCTAAATTTTTTCTTCCTAGAATTTAATACAAAATTTTCATATTACAGTTTTTAAAAATCTTTCTAGTTTAATAATTAATAATGTGAATAGTTGCATTATTCTGTTAATTGAACAAATTGTTCAATTAACGGATAAAGAGAAACAACAAATAATATGTCACATTCCTAAACATGTGATAGATAGCAGAGCTTTTACATATGCAAAACATCAAAATATAGTACAAAAATTACACGATAATTTTGTTATATATACAATTAATAATAATAAACTAAAACCTATGCAAAAATTTTTTTAGTCCTCTAGAAATAAGAAATTTGAAGCAAAAAAGTTGAAAGAATGTTAAATTCTAAATATGTTATCCATGGATTTCAGAATGGAAAATTTCATACTTTGTAAAGAGTTTTACAGAAGAAATACCACATAATTAAAATTTGTAATTCTAACAAAATTGTTTGCACTTGTGATTCCTATACTTCTGTAATATATATGATACTATTTGAGATTCCAAAAAATGAAACAGTAATAGAATCGTCTTATATTAAAAACTCAGGTAGTAAAGGATATTTAAGATTTAAAAGAAAGCCTGTAACTTAGAGTCAGTTTCACAAATTGAGAATAATTTTGATGACAGTTAATTTTTCAGTTCATTTGCCAGGAAATGAAACACGATTACTTCTAGAGCGAAGCGTTAAACCTATAAATTCTACTTGTAATAATCCTTTTAATATAAAAAAAATTACCGGTAATGTCCGAACTTGGGCTAGTTGTCGGGGATCGCGCCGAGAAGAAATATTTGGTTTAGATTCTGCATTTTGCTTATATAGGAAAGAAAACTCTTACTTTTTCAATAAATCTTCTAGAACATGGCAATTAACAACTGGAAAGAAGCATTATCACATAACTCTGAATTGTATTGGCTGTGATAAAATTGTAATTAGTGGTGATATGACAAATGGTTTAAAAATTCTTTTGTAAAGCCGAATTTTAGATTTTTAAAAGTAAAATTTTGTTTACAAAATCTGTTTCATTTTTTAAGATTTTTCTTCATGTAATATATTTTAAAAAGATTTATAAGAGATAGATCTGATATTTTAAAATTTATGTGGCATAAATTTATAATCAAATACAGCATTTACAGTATTAAATTTTTATTAATGAATAATCGTGTAGTTACTTCAGGTACCTCATAGGGTACTTGTATCCATGTTTTATTAAAACCCAGAAATAAATCTATGTATATTGTCTGATAACAAATTAAGTACTTTAGGTTTAAAACTTCCTTATCAAATTTACTTTTTTTATTCTATTTAAGCAATATTTTAATGATTTACATACGTTTTTCTAATAATTTACTTGTTGAAGTTAAATCGTTTACATACAATTTTAATATTTTATTCTGACTGTGGCCCTCATAAAGCTTACTCTGGCTCCCCAAAACTTGATTTTGGGCCTGTGGCTCCTTTTAAATTTCTGTGGCCGAAGGAGACTGCATGGTTGTCGGTTGAGAAACAACGATTTAATGTATAAGAATCTAGTGTCCAACCAATATGAGAGGACAATAATATATGTAATCTTTTAAATTCTAAAATAAAAATGAATTCTAGCGTTAAGTGAAGATATAAAGGTGAAAATTGTCATACATTTAATAACAGATTCTTCTTCGCTTGGTACGGTAACCATTAATATATCAATTGGTATAAAATATACTAAAATAATTCTATTTTAGTATTTTGTGGCCTGTTTTTTGCATCATATTAATTTTAAAAAAGGCAAAAACGAGATAAAATTATTATTGAAACAATAATAAAGAATGTTTACAATTAGAAATTACTTTTGCTTAGTTTTATATTCTGTCACTAGAGAGCGCCACATGTTAAATTTTTAATTGATTAATCGAAAAACAGAATTTAAATAAATAAGATTTTATTTTTATTAAAAAATATGTTAATTATTATTATTATTATTTTCTATCGCTAGATAAATTAATTTAAACAACTTTCAAAAATATAGTGAAAAATAATACCTATCGAATGATAGCGAGCGATGTTGTATCATTAGTGTGTCAGAGTAAATCAATGTATCATTTTAATTTTTCAAAAAAAAGTTTGCCTAGTTTTTTAAAATTTAAAAAAAATACTATGTTAAATGAACAATCTGATTTAATTATAATTTTTTTAAATAATATTTTTAACCATAGAAATTAATTAATACATTAAAAACAATATTAATCTAAATATATAAAATTACTTGTCCTGACTGACTGACTGATTCATCATCGCCCAGAGCAAACCGCTGAACCTAAAGTGGTGAAATTTGGTACACAGTTAGGGCATGAAAACGCACACTAAGAATGGATTTTTCGAAATTCCCCCGCGGGGGGAGAGGGAGAACATTATGGCTTAACCCGAAGAACGGCTTCTACTGTACTATTTTAGATGAATTTTTTTTGCTTTCAACCACGTTTAGTTTTCATTGAGTACTTAGATGTATTAAATTGATAACATTTCAGACATTGTTATAAATATTTTTATATATTTCGATTTTTTAACCAAATATTCGAACCGTTTTAAATTCGAATTTGTAATTGCATATTGGTTCGATTATAGAACGATTGTAAACGTTCCAGAAAATTGATCAAATTGAAAACAGTTCGGTTTATTCTCAGCAATTCTCATCATTCTCAGCGGTATGTGTTATATAACAATTACTATGGTTGTTGAAGTACTGAATATAAATGGTGCTCGCTTGCAAAATCCGCGCGGGCGAAGTTGCGGGTAACAGCTAGTAATTTATAAAATGAAATCTATGAATAAACTTTCTTGAAAAAAGGAAAAAAGAAAAGAATACACATTATTTTTCTCAATTACAAGCAAGTTTAACACAAAACTATATTTACATTTCAATTATATCTGATTTTTTAAATCGATTATTACAAGTTATAAATAAGTATGAGAGATTAATGAATTGTTTCCGAAGGTATTCTTGTAAATTACCCTTTTACTCTGTTCTGCAAACCTCTGTTACATGTTGTAAATATAAGGATTGTATAAAGCATCGTTTGGATAATATTTTGAGAGAATTTCTAATGAATTTAAACATAAGAAATGGAATTACGAAACAGTCGTACAGTACAGGGGATGTACGGTACAACGAAAATAATACTAAAAATAAAAATGGGTGAAAGCTTTTTAAAGTGTCAGCAATTTAATTATGAATGTAAATATTTAAGTGTTATTTTTTACCGCTACGTTTTTCGTTTTTCTTTGTCTTGGGCTTGGAACCTGAGTGCCATATAAAACTTCTCTGCGCTTGCTAGTTTTCTAACTCTAGTCAGGTATTACAATATATATGAATTTTTAAATTATATATACATACTATACAATATACTATAGTAGAGATTCTCAACGTTCTTAGCTCCGTGACCCCCCAAATAGTACGTATAAATATAAATAAAATTAATATTTCGCGACCCCTCATCCAAAGGAATAATAACAGTAAGCCTTACTATTACTAATTTAATTTTGACTGTAATTATATAAATGTAAACAAATGCAACAATCACATTCATTTCTTTTCTTTACATTTTGTATTTATTATAAGTAAAATGTTTATAAGTTTATAATAAATGATTTTTTCTCATAAAATGATTTCATTATTGTTCCTTTAATATCACCGCGACCCCCAGGTTGAGAAACGCTGTACTATAGTATTGTATGTATATAAAGTAGCAGTTCATTAGTTTGTAATAAGTAATGCCCATAGTTACATAATATAAACTAATGAACTGCTGCTTTGTAAAAAAATAAAATGAAAAACTTTCTTATATTATTAAGTTTTCCTTTTATCTAAATGGATGATGTAACATGATTATTGAAAAATGACTCGCTTACGAAAAGAAAAAAAAATAAAATAATTAGAAATTAATGAAGAATATCTAGTTGTAAAATTTAAATTATTCGAAAGAAGTTCATTATAGTTTTAATAGTTGTTGAGAAGAAAGAATTTCACGAATTTTTCCTTACGCAGATTTAGTAGAAAAATAACAGTTAATTGATATTGATGTGCTAATAAGATGAAAATTTTAAAAATTAAAATTTAAAGGAAGAAAAAAATTTATTACATAAGATTATTATCGAAGTATTATAGTCATTTTTCAGTGAAACCTGTCTAAAACGGAACCTGCTTAACTGAAAAATTATTCGGAACGGAGCAATTTTCTATGTTAAATTTTAATGTAATCCGGAATCATGTCCAAAGCGAAACGGAAGAGGTATTTTTTTTTTTTTTTGGATACGAAAAACTAATTTAATCTGAACAAAGCGGAAAAATTCACCTTTCTACACTCTCGTCTAAAAAAAAAGATTATTATCAGAATCTGTCATTCAATTGTTTTTATTTCGTATTAATAGTGTTAATTAACTAAAAGGTTTTTAATTAAAATTTATACATACATATTTATAATTAATTTTATAATATATTTATAAAAATTATAATATCTTTCATAAGTCACTACGATAAGTTTACATTATGAAAATAATAACAATATTGTTAACAGTAACTTGTTTCCGTTTCACTCTAAAAAATAACATAAGCAGATACCTGCTCAGCAAATAATTAGTCTATTATTGACTGTAATTAGACTGAATTAGACTAAAAAATAACGTTCTACGAGGCCTTCATTTTTTCCACTGGCCTTTTACTACTGTTTGAATGCCCAATCATACTGTTTGGGTACCAATCATATCAAATTTTAGCATTCTTTTGAATTTTTAAACTACATTAGATTATTTTCCCATAAATACGTTTATTTTAAAGTAAAATCACTTTTACGTACGTAAAATCTTTTTACAAGGCTTAATTCAAACCAATTCAAGGTAATCGTAACTAAAGATGGGATTTAAACGTAAAAACACGTAAACAGATAATAAAAATATCTTCTTTACTCGCCACGTCCAATCACCAGGAACAAACTATTCTCCACAGCAGAGACGACCTTTCTTTAGAGGCTACGCCTCTGCCAAATTATGTAAAACAGTCTAAAATGTCCACAGGTGACAATCCCTTCACAATTTTTATTATCTGTTTACGTGTTTTTACGTTTAATACTGTATTTCCGCCAGCCCTATTTTATAAAGATGGGATTATTTCAATGCAAGAATTAACAACTATTTAATAACAAAAAGTTCTATTTGTTCCCAAGAACTTGTGCTAGGTATTCGGATTTTTATTGGATGACATCTTTATGTACTCAAACGACAGTGAGTCAAAACAAGCCAATTTAAGTACCAAAACTAGTGTCTCGCTTAGCCGTCGGAAATCCTGTTCGATCCTTTCACTGGTTAATTTAATTAAAGTGAGTTTTTCTTGTGAAGCATTAGCAATTAAGGGATATAAGTTAAGCCTATTCTAAATGTATTTATCAATAGTAGGTTTTAATCATAATTTAGTTAATAAGCAATGAATAAAAATGAAGTTTGAATCTATATATATAATCGAGACGAGTTGATGATGATAATAATAATAATAATAATAATAATAATAATAAACATGTCATATTGTGAGAAAATTCCTGAATACAGACACACACACTGATACACTTCTTTAATTTCTGTTTTGGTTACTATGCCTTGACTTTGGTCCGGCATAGTACACAGCCACCGGTGTTAACCGAGTATATCTCACTTAACCCAACAAAATAATAATAAAAGCAATCGTGGGCTCGAAAGGCACTCCATGGCAGGCATCCTTACGATCTGGCCCAGGATTTTGTTGACAAAACTGCGTCAAACAGCTGGTTAGCTCGGGGATGCCTCTTTGGGGAGACGGAAGGATTCATGATTGCCATACAGGATCAGGTCATAAATACTAAAAACTACAGAAAACACATACTCAAAGATGCAACACTCACAAATGACACATGCAGAAAATGTCACATCATGCCAGAAACTATACAACACATCACCTCTGGTTGCAAGCTCTTGGCACAGACAGATTATTTACACAGACATAACCAAGTAGCAAATATAATACACCAAGAGCTTGCAAAGAAACACAAATTAGCAGACATCCACGAACCATACTACAAATACATTCCACAGACAGTATTGGAAAACAACACGCACAAAATGTACTACGACAGAGCCATAATCACAGATAAAACAATTTACCACAACAGACCAGACATCACACTCATTGACAAACACAATAAAATCACATACATTATACACATATCCATTCCAAACACTCACAATATACAAAACGCATGCACTGAAAAAATTAGCAAGTACACAGAACTCGCCCAGGAAATAAGGCATCTGTGGAGGATGGATGGGGTGCTTATTGTACCTGTAGTTCTCTCCTCTACAGGTGTCATACCACACACACTACACAAAAGCCTGGGCACATTAGAATTGAATAGAAACACATACATCAGTCTACAGAAGGCCACTATATTGAATACATGTCATATTGTGAGAAAATTCCTGAATACAGACACACACACTGATAAACTTCTTTAATTTCTGTTTTGGTTACTATGCCTTGACTTTGGTCCGGCATAGTACTTAGCCACCGGTGTTAACCGAGTATATCTAACTTAACCCAACATAATAATAATAATCAGTGCAGAGCCCAAACGGTTAGGAGTTGAAAGTTGAAATTTGGTACACAGTTAGGATACGTCACGAGAACGCACACTAAGAAGGGATTTTTCGAAATACCTCCCCACGGGGGAGAGGGACAGGATTAAGTCTTAACACTGCCATCAACAATGGAGATGTTAAGTAATAATGGAAGTGTTACGTAACAATGAAGAACAAGAGAAAGCGACGTGCAAGATTTACCGGCGCTGGAGAAAAAAAAGAAAGAAAGAAAAAGATAATATGTTAGAACATATTGAATTTTCAAATTTAAACACATTAGTTCGGTTTTTCTCGACCTTTTTTCTTTAGAACATTCGATGAAAATTGAACGATATAATCAGAACAAGTCGTGAAAATCGAACAATATTAGAACATTCGATTTTCAAATTCGACCTTCCTTTAGAAAAACTTAGTTTGTTGATGAAATTACTCTTTTTCTTTTGTGACTATAATGTAATAATTTTAATCTTTGCTATCGTTACTTTTGCCCGAGCAACGCCGGGCCTACCTGCTAGTCTTTAATATTCATATCCTTAGGAAACTAATCGTAATCAGGTCTACTAATGCCCAACAGGATAAAATACCGACTCTGTCCATAAAACTCCTACCGCGAGGAATTTTTTGGGGTTTTCTCATATGTCTAAAATATAAATAGCAATCAGTTTCTCAAGATGCATCTTCCCATGTTATGCATTGCATTATCCCAGTGGCGCCCAAACTTTTGACTAGTGGACCAAATTGCGCAGAAATCGTAGGTAGGCGGGCTTTATTTTTTTGTATATTCCATGTATACAAAAAGTAGACCTCTGCAGGCGAGCCGGCTTTGGCCAATGGCATGGTTTAGACATCACTTCTTTATACTATAAATCCAGTCGGAATCAGATTATCCCTTATCCTCAATAAGAAATGCTCCACGGTAGTAACACTTAAATAGAGGCCAGTTTCTCATAAAAGTTCTCTCGAGAGGCATCTCTTTGCCATAATCAAATAAATGAAACTAATAATTTTTCCGTAAACTGGCTATTTACGAGGACACAGTTCCTACATAGTTTATAGGCATTTTGATAATGTTCTTATAATGGGTTTTATCACATACATTTTTGAAATTTACAATTAATAATGTCAGGTGTAACAATTACTGACACGAGTACTTTATAAACCCGGGAAAAGCAGATGTTACAAGTTAGTAATCAAGTAAATTATCAAACCAAATCAAACTATTTATTATTAATAAGATAAGAAACTTGTTACAAGTGGTAGTAAACATCATTGATATATCAGTTTACATGATTTAACATGGAGATTTATTATCAAAAACAATATAGATTTTTTTTCGTAATATAGGTTATTGACAAATAGAATAGATTTAATTTCTGTTGTTGATTTGTTCTGCAACAAAAGTTTAAAAAGTCGTTTAAATTATACATTTGATATTTCGATAAAGTTTTGATCAAAAATGTTGATATAAATTAAATTGAAATAATTAAAGAATTTTGTAGTTTTCCTTCCAATGGCGCACTTGGATTTAATCTTAGAGTTAATAAGTTAAACGAATAAAAACTTTTTAATGCGAATTCAATAAAATTCCCACCGTATGTGAACCCTAGTTCATAAGTAGTATAGAAATAGAAGACATGACACAATATAAATAAAAAGAAATATTAATTAGGAAAAGATTTTATTGTTTCTTTCTTTGGAGGGTGCTAGGGCTCATTGGCTCTCTCTGGTTTACACAGCAACTTTCTCTTACACTAATGACATTAATCTTTAGAAAAAGCAAAATTATTTACATTTAATGAATATGTATTCAGTTTCAACTGGATTAACAATCCATTTTATATTTATTCCAATGTTCGTTAACATATAATTAGTTTTACAGGGATTTCAAAACATTAATCTTCCTCTGTATCGCAAATCTTGTTGAAACAAGGAGAACAGGTCGTCTACTTATGGTATACACGTGTATAATGATAAGTGTTATTGAAAATTTAAATTTCATCTATCTCCTCCAAAAGCAGTTAGTCAAAACCCAGCATGAAAAAATTAAATAGAGAAAGAGGAATATCTCGTGATAAATTAAATTCAGAAAATGTTCGATTACCATGAAGTATACTAATTTTATATTCAGAATATAAATTTAAGATTAAAACAAAAAAATTTCTTTTGTATCCTTTTTGGTTAAATTTATGAACTAACATTTGTATATGAAATGAGTCAAACATCTTTGCTATATTAATAAATGCAGCATAGATTTGCATATGCTTTCTAAGAAGTTGTATTTGAATTATCGATAGAAGGAAAAATATTGCCATTTCAGTATCCTTGTCCTAACAAATGCAAATTTGAACTCAGATGTCATATTTTCCTTAGCCTCTGAAATCTATTCGCAAGAATAAAAGTGAAACATTTTCTAATATTTGATAACAAGGCAATCGTACGATAATATCAGGATGATTCCTATTACCTTTTTTTTTGTAGATCATGTATAATTTGACTTAATTCCAAGAATCAGAAAAAGTGGAAGAATCATAAAACTTGTTTTTCAAACGAAAGTAACAGCTTGAAGAATTTTACTGAAATCAAATCTCTACTCGATGATAAATTAAATTCATCCTATTAATTGAATTATTGAGTTTATTCAAATTAAAATCAAGTACACCATTAATTAGATTCCTTTGTTTAGTAGAAATAAATGGAGATGGAATTATAGGAAATCGAATATAGGAAGTTTTCTATTGTTCGAAGATTTCTAAGTTTTTTGGAGAGCTGTCTTTTTCATTTTCTTCATTCCCTGACAATCAAAATCGTACTATCGTTTCTTAAATTGATATAATTTTTTTCATTACCCAATTCGCAAAAATATAAGTTTTTTTATGATTCTTTCTAGTCAAAAATACTCTTCGATTCAGTTAGTTAGTGATATCTTTGAAAGAAATTTAATTTTATTAGTTATTTGCAATTGAAATTTCTGTTTTTGTAAATTATATTTTGATAAGACAACACTTAAAACTGTTTTTTTGGTGGGTTTTTTAAAACTCTTTCCTTCTCGTGGGCACTAAGAAGTGTTTTAGTAAACCCATTACGGATTTGGCCAGGCTCACAGGAGCGCCGAGTGATGAGAAACGGGATTTTATATATTCGGACGGAGCACACGTCAGGATTTGATCCCGGCTCTCCCAGGGCGATAGCTATCCGACCGTAATTTTTGTTTTTGGGTTGAATAATATAAAATTTGCAATTGTAGGAAAATAATATGTAATATCGCAAGCTGTATCTTTGAAGCTCGTTCACAGGTCAAGTATAAATTAAGATCAGATTGTATAACTGAACATCCATTATATGCAGCATATGTAACTTAAGAAGGAATATCTGTTTGAATACGTATATTTAATATATACAATTGCAAATCTTAAACATGTTTTAACCATCTCAGGTCTATCATTTCTCATCTTTAAATTCACGACAGTTAAATATCGAATCATTAAATATCGATAGCCGAAATTCTCTGGAATACTGAGTTAATAAAACCCAATATTAATATGTGAGAAGTTAAATGTGTTCCAAGAATCTAACGGTTTAAAATAAACCTATTTGTAATTCCATACAACCAGGAAGGATGTAGACTAACGTTATTAATACTAATTTATTATCTATAAATTCTAATTTCTTATTAACTTGCAATAATATCAACATAATATTCTTAGAAATATGAATTTGCTTTTTGATTTTTATTCTTTTCTTATTGATAGCTTACACGTACACCATTAGAAGGTTATACAGGACCTATAGGTTTAAAACATTGCAGTTTTTAGAGATTTATTGGATTTATCTTTTAAAGTTAAGCTATTTATGTTTATCATTTTGAATTTTTTAAGGAAGGAATAAATAAAAAATTATCATCATAAACTAATTATCTCTCTACAAAACTGAAAGTAATAACCACGAAGTTTAATTTGTAAATAATCAAATAAATTATATGCTAAAACAATCAACTAAAATCATTATATATAAAATTAACATTTCTATTAATTCTTATTGATATTAAAAATATATCAGTTATTTTAATATATTATACTTAATTGTATTAGGTTCAGTACGTTATTATACATTACATAAATTATTTTATTGCTCCTTAAATACTGAGTGAAGATCCTTCTTGCTCGTCACGTGATCTTTACAAATGTTCCGTCCCGAGTCGTTCTTTACGCCTCGAGATTGTCCGTTTGATGGTCCGTTGAAAGTCACACCTCCACACTCGATAATTAGTTATATACAGTTTATTTACAAATATTTACAAAGATGTACACTATGCAATAACATTACGTACGCTAATGTACCGAAACTGTGATGCCGCACGTCGGCTTGTCGGGCCGGGGAACACGAGTCACCTTTCCGGAGATGGCTTAACCTCGTAGCCGTCCGCCTCTACGCCAACCTTTCTCCAGAGGACTTCCCAAGAGGAGAACACTCTCTTTTCCGCCTCAAAGGCCTGCCTGGTGTTAGAGACCGCCACGTATCAGGTCGCTCGCCCTTTCTCCTCGTTTTTTTTGCCACCCTTCCAATTTAAGGGATTCTGCTACTCCTTCCTGTGACCAATCAGTGCCTCCCCTTTCTTAGAGCCTTCCAAGACGTCCGCCTTATTTCCCGCCGACGTAGCTTACATTTGCGTCCGCGCTCTATTTACATTTATTTTCCTAAGCTGGCCGGCACGTGGCCAACACATTGACCCTTAAGTGGAGACGCTACACCTTTGATCCTTCCGGCCGTTTATGGTCCCGGCTCCAGGTGGGAGCAATTATCTCAGTCGGGCGGTTTCTTTGACTCAGGCCGCCAAAGGCGACCTTTACATACTGTAAAAATTATAAACAAAAAATGACAAATAAATTCATAGATTTGAATTGAAGCGAATATGCTTCAGGAATTTGTAAAAATACTATATATTAATGGAATTTACTTTAAAAATGTAAAGAACAAATGGTTTTTGAAACAAAGAAAATATATTTTTTAAATTAATATTTAATATTAATTACAAAAATTATATTTTAAGAATAGGAAATGATAGAAAAATTTCGCTCTCTTTACTATGAAATTTGGTTTCTTTGTGTTATTGAATAAGGCTTAATATTGTATATAAATACGAGGAAATATTTATTTGTTTACACAATTGAAGAGAAAAACAAATATCTTAGATGAAGTTCTACTTTAAATATATATATATATATATTATTAAATAATGGATTTTATTAAAGAAAACAATTCATTTGTAATTATATTCCGAAATGTCTTTCATATAACTCATAGAGAATTTGTTTGTCTCGAGGAATTCCAGTAATGTTAGGAAAGGAAATTACAATAGGAATTGTTCTGGAATACGCTAAGCAATTCTGTGAATAATTGAAAACAACATACGGAACCAAATAATAATTTCCTTCCATATTAATTGAAAGAAATGGTGAATTAATTGCTGTGATCTTCTTTAATGTTATTCTGAAGTGTTTTTAATTGCATGCTGAGATACAATTATTTGTCGACTACATGACAAAACACTCAAAACATCAATCAAAAAATATCATTAATCGAAAGAATTTAATAAGACAACGTTCTTTTGTAATATATTAATCAGTGTGTAATACAATTCATAAATTATCGTTTGTAATAAGAATTCCTTTGTAATTTTAACTTATTATTTTAATTATTTTTACGTAAACAATAAATCTTAAATAAAGTTAAATATATAAAGAAATAATTTATTGCAAATGTTGATAATAAGAAGTTATTGCGACAATAATTTTTATTTTCTTATACAAACTCATAGGAAATATTATACTAGTATTATAACGAGAAAATACGATCAGTTTTAATTGATTTATTAATGTAATAAGATTATTGACAATTTTTAAAATTAAACTCATTTATTTGAGGTATTTTTTAATATCAAATTTAATAATTTAAAATTTATAAAACATTAAACTTATTATATTTTCATATCATGTAGTTGTGTGATGAAACTTTCTTTTTTATTTTAATTTAAAATATCAAACGGCTCACTTCAAGTAACTATGGTTATTCTTTATTAATGTTTTGGGCATTCTATAATTATCGTTAGCTCACATTGAATACAAATAAACGATGTAGAACACATATTTACAATTAATGTATTAAGTTTTAGAATATAATTACTATAGAACAGTGGTGTCGAACCTATCACCCGCGGGCCAGACACTGACCCACGCAGGTTTTTTAAATGACCCACGCATTGATTTTTATAAACTTATTTTTTATATCATAAAAGAGAGAACAGAATCAAAAGTATTTTAAAAAGGCTGTTAGATTACTCCCTATGAAATTTCGGGACTTTGAGTATATATTTATTTGTTTGTACTGAACTGAGGGGAACAAAACGAGTTCAACTTTTGGACAGTAGACGAAAAATAAGACAGTTATCATATTTACGATTTCTTGTCTTTTACAATACATTCTATGTCATTTTAGAGTTTTCCACTAAAAGTGGCGTTCGACTGTTCGTGCTCCCAACGGACTCTTCCCGGAGGGAAGCCGCCGGCAGGCCGCTAAGTGTTTAACGTCACTAGTTATTAGCGAGGTTGAGGTCGAAGTTTTAAAACGCGAAAACGTGTACGTCGGACGTTCAGCACCGCTTTCCTGTAAGCCTATAAGTTAGACAATGGCGGTTGGAAAGTCAGTGCAATCATGCTCGACATTCCTAACGCCATTGTCAAACTTTATTTTATTTTGATATCTTCAAATTTAATCATTACGAACTTTTAAAAAAATGAGATAGCATTTACTCTAGAAAATCATAATATAAAGAATACCTGAATGTGGTAAGAAATGTGCTGAATTACCTAAAAGGTGTGAATTAAAAGGAACTGAAAAAGCGAAATAAAAACATCGTATTGAAATATTGAAAAATCATTGTATTAAATTTAAATTTAATGTCAGCGATATGATTTTACTATACGACTGATTGCAGAAAAGAGAGAAGAGAAGAGAAAGAAAGAGAGACAAACGATTGTCCATTTTGATAAGTTCATTCTCATAAACAAAATTTTATACTGGCAATAAATATATAGATTATTTATTTAAATTTAATTAGAATAAAGATAATTGTTCTATTATCAAATTCTAAGATAGAGAATAATTCTAATATCCCATTTATGTACAGACATTTTTTCTCTTAATTCTGTATCTTAATGAATTTTTAGAAAAGATTTTTGTATTTAAAATATTCAATATAAACTTAAATTTCAGAAATGTTAATTATATTTAATTAACATTATGTTAATTTATTAATATAATTATGTTAATTTAATTATAAGGTTTTCGTTTACTATATAAATACATTATTTACAATCACTAAAATACTAAGTTGAACCTCCAATAACGCTAACTCGAAACAATGGCCAAGTTTTAGAAACTTTATATTGAACAAGAATGCGTACAAAATGTTTTCCAAACAATAGCTAATTTTTGTGTATCCATTAATGGTTGTTGATTAAAGGTTTGTCTGTACATTTATTTTTCTCGTTAGTTTCATCACCGGGAAGCGTATGATTTACACAATATTTATCTATTGTTACATAACTCTGGATATCTTCTATTTCGAAGTTAAGACAATGACGAAAATATACACATTTTCAAGTCTATGTTTAATCCATTTTCACCAACCACAGAAGTAACAGCTAAAAACACATGAAGAAAAACTTCACGAAAAGACAAACAGCAAGTAGAAAATTCACATGGTTAAAACGATATCAACGTCAGCCTTTCTATGGAGGATCTGACGTTTTTACATTAAAAACAGAAGTATAATCTTCTTACCATACCATCAAGT
This sequence comes from Centruroides vittatus, assembly GCF_030686945.1. Lineage (NCBI taxonomy): Eukaryota > Metazoa > Arthropoda > Arachnida > Scorpiones > Buthidae > Centruroides > Centruroides vittatus. Next base: position 88,223 of record NW_027122649.1, on the reverse strand, counting down.
CCTTAACATATTTATAACTGGTCTGGCCCTCTAGTGGTGGTTCCGAGTATTCCAATTTCATTTACATATTGTTACATAACTCTGGATATCTTCTATTTCGAAGTTAAGACAATGACGAAAATATACACATTATATACACATATACACATTATAATGACGAAAATATATCGTTTTAACCATGTGAATTTTCTACTTGCTGTTTGTCTCTTCGTGAAGTTTTTCTTCATGTGTTTTTAGCTGTTACTTCTGTGGTTGGTGAAAATGGATTAAACATAGACTTGAAAATGTGTATATTTTCGTCATTGTCTTAACTTCACAATATTTATCTATAATTTAATTAAAAGTAAAACTTTAAGATTAAATACAAAATTTTAATTTGTAAATACGGGGTCTTCGTTTAAAATTACTTACTAGGCCCAAAACGTTACTACTTTCAGCAAATCTACGTAAAGTGGAGATAATAAATTCATAGAAAATCATAAAAATGTTTATTTGAGTGTTCAATAAAACCAAATGGAAAACACGAAATAAATCTTTATTATCTATATTTACACATATGTAAAATATTTATTAATATAATTGGATATTAGAAATTATTTTTTATAAATATCATTTATAACCGAATTTTAGAAGAGCCTGGTTATGTTTCATCATTATCATTCACTGCTGAATTTTGATGTATGAAAAATGAATCTAAAGTACTTTGTTCCTGTTTTAGTTTATTTTTTAATTTAGTATTGTTTTATAACAAGATAATAAATCTTTCATCCCGCGCTCAAAGTTTTCATTCCTTTCTTAAATTGGATCATTCTAAAGAAAATTGTTGATGATTTATATGTCAACCATCAATGGATAGCCCATTTTCATTGGGAATTTTATCCAAATCTTCATCATTGTCTTCGATTTCTTCAATTGTAGGCTTATCTAACTACGCCAATTCCTCATTATGAGGAAGAATTACTCAATTTTCATGGATTAATACATGAGAATTGAGTAATTCTTTGTCATAATCCTCTTCTACATCATTGAATCCTACACCTCTAGCAAGAGTATAAATCTGAAAAACGTTTAAATTTTCAAATGAATGAACTGCTTTAGAATATAAATTTTTCCAATATCCATTCATTAAACGATGTGAAATCTACGTTTTGTCAATAAGCTTAATATTGACATAATGAAAAATATTACAATTTTTCTAAAAACTTTGCACACTATTTTTATTAGGTATATTCGTTTCATAAATCAATTTTTTAAAAACGTAACGTAAATAAAATATTTTGAAAACACTGATTACACCTTGGTCCATGGGTTGTAAAATCTATATATTTCGCAAGAAAAAGGAGTAATTTTTACATTAGGTCATAAACTAACAAATTCAAGATAATGAGGCCTGAAAGTAAAATTATTTTAAATGCAAGATTTTCTTCTTTCCAGTATTTTCTTGATGTAGGCAAAAAAAAATCTACAAACAATCACGAAATATTTCTCTACTCATCCATCCTTTCTGAAGCGACTTACAAATTATTGGGAGCGAAGATTTTACCACATTTTTTAAAGCTCGATTCTTTTCACTACGAAAAATTAGCAAGAGTTTTCTTCTTGTCCCCGTTTTTGAGTCCCCGTCCAGAGTTTCTTCTTGTCCCCGATCTTTTGATGTTGGAAGTCGGCAGCAGATTGTTTTTTATACAGATATATATTCGAGATGACATACGTTTCCAATACAATACTGTTTCATCAACATTAAATACTTGTTTCGGATTGTATCTTCCCTTATCAACTATCTTCTTCAATCCAGCCCAAAAAACTCCAGTTGCTTCTGTATCGGCCCTAGAAATTTCGCCCTAAATTTTAATGTTCTTAAATTCAAAACATTTTTGAAGATGGTGAAACCAGCCTTTTGATTGCGAAAAATTCTTAGATTTCGGTGCCGATACAGAAGCAAGATTCGTTATTTTTGTCCTGAATTTCTGCGACAATATCGACATTCGCTGAGGAACATACCTCCACGCGATCGTCTACTGTGCAGTAGTCAGTTTCATCAACAATGCCAGTTTCTCGTAGATCAACGTCATAGCAGTTCATTCAATTGAACGTTCTGTTCTTCATCTAACGCATGAATCAAGTCCAAAATAAGCTTCTTTCGATAATGACGTTTGAACGAATGAATAATACCGTGATCCTGCGGTTACACTCCAACAGTGGCATTAGGCGTTAGAGTAAACACTTTAATCGTTTGTACTCCTTCAACTTTTCCATGAGCAGGACAGTTGTCAACAACGAATGCTACGTTCCTTTTTTGCTTAACAAATTGGAAGTCGTATTTGTAAAGAATTTTCTCCAAAATTTTGGAAGACATTAAACTTTTCGAATTTATCTTGGGTAAGGCGGGCAAACTCTGCACTCCCTTGAAACATCGGGATTGTCGACATTTTCCTGTAACTAAGGGCTTCAGCTTTTTAGAGCCATCAGAGTTTACTCCGAGAAGGATTGTAATTCGCAGCTTTGATTTGTTTCCTCCGTGACAAATCTTGTTTTTAAACATAGCAAATTTCTCTGAAAGCAATTTGTAGAAAAGTCCCGTTTCATAAAGTTTGAAAGTGTTTTCCAGTTTATACGATTTCTCAATCTCTTTAAAGCTATCTCTTTTCTACTTCTAACTGAGGTCTTATCAACAAATTCTTTTTCTCCGTACAGCTATTTAAAAGTCCAGCCGTGGCGACCTTTAAATCTCTCTAACCATCTATCACTGGCACTAAAATTTGTTTCTAGTCTATGTACCTCAGCAATTTCCATCGCTTTTTGTTTTAATGTCGGCCCTGAAACAGGAAGATTCAATGCACGAATTTGCTTAAGCCAACGTACCAGAGCATTTTCGATATCTTTGTTCGATATCTTTGTATTTTACTTTCTCTGGCATTTTCGAGACAGCCGCGACGAAGACCAACATTGGTGGGAATCCTTTCTACTTCAGGATTTCCACCAATGTTGTTCTTAGACGGTTTTTTTTTATTTTGCAAATTCCGCCATGAAGGTGAGAAAACGCAAAATCGGATTCTGCTGTGACATTAAACTGTATGGTGTGAACTCATTTTTTTTTTTTTTTGGACAGAAAATATGAGTTCACACCAGAGAGGAGTTGACTTATCAGACGTCTAAACGAGTGTGGGACAGAAAAAGTATGTCGATTTATCCTGTGGTGACGAGTAAACCAGAGTTTTTTTTAACATTAATGCCTATGTAAGTCGGATGGGACCACAGAAAACTCAGTACTTAACCGACGGTGTTTAATTGGATCTACGACGATTTATGCGGACTCGAGTGTATGTTGTTGATAGACAACTTTAATCCATGTTGCTAGACGCTTTTTCATTATCTCCATTACACAATTCCTCAGTTGTGTTAGTTTCGCTTTAGATTGTCCTAGCCTAGTTTTAGCTTTGGCTTCCAAATGCGAGGCTTTCTTAACGATTGTATGAACTGTAGTCGGAAAACGGGAATGTTAAAGGCAGCAAAATTATCAATTACATTTTCTCGTTTCTTCTTTCGGTTAATTATATCTATTTTAACATCTAGAGTTCTAGACCTTAAGAAACACATTTCCTTTTCGTAACTCTATCATCATTTTTGCTACTCTTCGTTAACAATTTCTATAAGAAAACTAGAAAACGAAAGAGAAAAACCCACCAGATTCGAAACAGAAACGACAAACGCATACGCAATAATGCATCTTGACTATGGTGATCTGTATCATTGCGCACGTACTGTACAGCACTATACTGTACGTGACGTGGTGCAAGAGGAAGTTACCAGTTACCATTCGTCGGGGAAACCTCATAAGTGCGGAGAATTTTTAAGTGGTTTACCACTGTTTTTTGCCCACATAACTACGGGGACTCTAATAATGAATACTCGTTAAACGAGAACCTCCTGTATACGGATATTTTCTATTCATTAAACTTTCTTATTAGATGAATAAGCTTTATTATTCCCAATACGATGACCGAAAATTATTCAATTTATTTTGCATATTGAATGCAGCAAAGAAAATAAAATTATTTAAGAAATAAATTAAAATAGATAATTAAATAGTTATTGCAATTATTTAATATTCCACTTATGTTTTTAATTAAACTATTTTATCTCATTAAATAGATTAGTTATTTTTGATTTTTGAAATTTTCTTCTAAAATGTGAGCCTGTTGATTCTATAATTTAAATTTAAAAAATAGTATAGTTAAATTTAACAATACAGTTTATTTTCTATCTAAAATTGAAATTATTTTTATATTTCTTTTCTTTCAGCGTTATATTTATCTAAAAATTCTATTGATTCTGCGAACATTTTGCAAATTCTAAAATTATTAAAAAAATTTAAAAGTTATATTTAAATTACGTTAATAAATATTATAATGTAATGTTTAAAAATTAGTATTTAATATAGATATTTGACAGGAAACTTTTATTTTCACAGCTTAAATACATAAATAAATTTAATGAACTTTTTTACTGTTCATGATTTACAGATTCAGATTCATGAAACATTTACATTTACAATTAATTTTTAAACTTTTATACATCACATTATTATTTCTCAAGGTTAAATAATAATAATAATAAATATTTAAATTTCACATTAAAGTTTTTCTTTTAAGAGTTAAATTCAACAGCTTATATTTCCACATTTTCCCATACTTCGTTCTCTTTGCTTCTATTATTATTTTTGCTTAAAGCAGATCTGCTAGATACATTTTCATCGATTGTATGAGTGGTATTATTCGTTTCCGTTGTCTGTCGGATTATTATTCTTCGCCAGTTTGAACAGCAGATGCGATTTAATGATTGAATCAAATTTCGATTAAAAGATAAATAAATCCATGGATTAGTAGAGCTATTTAAGCTTGCCAGAAGCATAAGTATTGTGACTGTTGGACCTAAAAATAATAAATAAAAAAATAAAATTTCAGTTTGGTATTTAATTTTTTTTTATAATTTATATTAACTGAATTTTTTTTTGAAAACAATTCTAGAGTAAAATATAATAAAATAAAAATACTTTTCCATCAAAGAGTTAGAAACTCCTTCTATATTATTCGTGATAAAAAGCTTAAAATAACTTTAAAAATATTTTTATTCTCTTGTTATATAATATGTTTGTCTGTCTTATATAACAAGACATAATACTAAAGTAAAATATAAGAAAACTTGATAAAAATAGTTTTAAAACGCAGGGATTTTCACGCATTATAAAACTATTTTCATTCACATTATCAAACAGCTATATTTATTGTAGGTTCCAACCAAAGAAAATATTTCCAAGAAAAACATAAAAATTTGGCACTATAAAATTGATTTTTTTGAGTAAATTTTAAAATATTTTCATCTGACAATTAAATCACACAAAATTACAAAAACATAATTGGTGTCAATTGATCCATCGACAATTATTTTACATAATAAAACACACTACTTGAGAAGATATACTAATTTATTATATTTTGTCAAGTAAAAACTTTTATAAAGTAATATCAATATTTTATACATTAGAAAATAGTTTGTATAAAAACTTAAATAAAATACATATTTTATAAGCCTAAAAAAGTAGTGACAACTTATCGTTACTTTATCCAATTTAAGAGTATACATATTTTGCAATTTAAAAACACCTCATCATTTATAATTCATGGCTTCGCTAAGAATAAAAATTGCTATTCTGGATATATAAACTGACTGGTAAATATTTAATTTTTAGTCAGAATTTATTATTTTATTATAATTTTTTTCATTACTTTTGATTTGTTGTATCTAATTTTTTCATCGTCCCGATGAAAAAATTAGATACAACAAATTAGATACAAAAGTTAGATACAAATTTTCCTATAATTAGTTACTATTCTATTCAAAAAATGGGAAAAAATTTAGAATAATTTACATTCATTCTTAATTGTTTACTAATTGTTTTCTAATCATCAATCTGTTTTAACATGCGTGACACCATGGTATTTTCCGGGATCGGATCGCATCGATGGAATACGTCAATCAACATAATCTACCAAGAGGAAATGGCTTCCGAGAGAACTTTCTGTGAGTAAATGACTTCTATTTAGACACATGAAGAAAACCCTGAAAGTTCCATGTGACTAACCCAGTGAATAGACTCAAACTCGCGATCAATGCTAGTGTTTAATGGTTTCACAATTTCCAGGAATATGGTTTTTTAACTGTAGGAATTGTTGTCCAACGTGCAGGAAAAACTATTTTCATTAAGAAAAGCAAAATTCAGTTGATCAAATTCTCTTATAATAAGTAATTCTCGAATTGGCACTGCCTGTATCTATTCTGAGTTCTATAATAGAATTTTTTACGAGCAAAATTAATTAATTTTATGATCTGTGGTAGGAGTTTCCAGCAGTCAGTATCGACCCTAAGAGATGGATGGAATTTTTAATGAGGCCTATGAGGAAATTAAATACAAATTAACAGTATCTACATACATAATATTTTAATTCTATTTAATTATTCTTTTATTTAAATATAAATTCCAAATACATTACAATTTTAAAACAAGTTTTAAAATGTATACAATGCAATACAATAATTCAATTACAAATTGTTTTATATTTTGTAGATATTTTAATTTTGTTTTAAAATGTTTCTGTGCATTAATGAATATAGGCAAACAACAGTTTGATTCAGTCAAATGAGCACCAAAATTGTATTCATAAAGAAGACGTTTATATGAATATTAAATTCAGATATATTCATATAATTTTATAAAATTAAAATTATTATTAAATTAAAATAATTTTGAAGAGGGTCAATGGGAAAAAATTATTAAAAGGGATCGATACATGAAAAATATTGGAAACTCCAGATCTATGGCGTCATATCTGTTTTCATTTTGAACAAAGAAAGCATTTGTCACTATGTCAGAAATAACATTTTTTTTTTGGTTTTTGAAAAATAAATCACTTAACAATGTTATACAATTCTAATGTGTACGTTATACAGTTTATTATTATAATATTAATATATTGAATATTTATGTAATTAACTGCAGGACCAATTTGGGAAAACTGACGCTTTATTTGAAACTATAATAAACCCGAATTTGAATTGGTTGGAAATAATTTATTAATAAAAATTGTATTATTTTTTTTATCAGAAAAATCATAATATTCATGAAATTCTTCATTGTCTCACTTCTATATCTCGATGTTATTAGTATTCTTTTCATCTTCATCTTCATATTTTTAAAGACAACCTGCGTTTAATATTGAATTTTTTCCTACAGCACTTTTACTTTATTTTAGTTTATACCATAAACTTCAAAACTTTTTACAATTTACATTATTTTAAAATAAAGAAAACGAATTTTTAAATAGTTTTCCAATTTGATTGCCTTGTTTTCTCTCTTCGTTTTGAGTTCCTCGAGTTCTTTAAAATTTAATTCGCATATTTGCGACAAACTACAGACTTAAACACTGCAAGTTTTGGAAATGCAAGCTCTAAAAACAAAATTAATACCCTTTAATCTATCAGGTTTATACCCGATAGATTATCCCAAAGACAGAGTGCGGAGGTTGATCGAATTTTCTTTCTTCACTCAGAGAATGTTAATGTCTCGGAAATGTCCTATGATGTCGAAAGTAACCTTAACATCCGTTGTAAACCTATAAACTTTCATTCTTGAAGTTTTTATGTTAATATTTAATAGCGAGATTGAGGCCGAAGTTTTAAACGCGGAAACGTGTACGTCGGACGTTCAGCGCCGCCTTCCTGTAAACCTAGAAGTTGACAATGGTGTTTGGAACGTCGAGCATGATTCCACTGAATTCTAAACGCCATTGTCAACTTCTAGGCTTACAGGAAGGCGGCGCTGAACGTCCGACGTACACGTTTACGCGTTTAAAACTTCGGTTTCAACCTCGCTGGTATAAAAAGAAAACTGAGGATAAGTAATAAAATCATTTTTCTTCATTGTATATAAAATACCTTTTCCATTAAAAATGATACATGTCATATCAGAGTAAGTAACCAAAAAATCATAAAAGACAGGAGAAGGACATTTCTTTAGTAGGAAGTGGAGATATGTTTAATGTATTAAGATCAAGAATTCCATAACAATGAAGAGCAAAACTTTCGTTGAGATGATATTCATTAGTGCATTCGGGAAAGTCGAGTTGAACTTAAAACAAAATTCCAATAAAATAATGAATTGTATTTGGTTAATGCTGAAGCGAAAATAAAAGCAAATACAGATTAAAGCATATAAATTAGAAAACAATAGATGTTTCTATAAATAAAACTTTTAAACCAAATTTTGTGTCCATTGAATTAGAATATCATGATTTATAAGAGGATTAGAACCTATAATACTTCGATGACATGATATAGAAACCCATTATCGAAGATCTTGATTTGAAAATTTGAAGTGTGTCATTTTTCTTTGATCTTTTCTGAAAGAAAATAGTTGTATATTTTGTATTCATTATTTAAACGTTTTTAAAAATGATTAAAGGGTGGATATAAACAAAAAACATATGCCTCTTTTATTTTCTCTACAATATTTTTACAATGCTAATTCAATTAATTATATTAAAATTTATTAAGATGGATTTCATACTTATCATAAATTTGAACAAAGAATGAAATAATTATATATAGTAATTGAAAAGTTTACAAATAACAATTATAAATTTACTCCAGAAAAATAATAAATACTCAAAATACAAAATATGCGTTTATCTTTCTTAGGATCAGGAATGTTTTGGACTATTTTGAACTTTAAACACATATTTCTCTCTTGTCTTGGGTGTTTACACGGAGTATACATGATGTTATTCGTTCATTGACAAAATATATATTACATATTAAACGAAAATTATCGCCTGGGTTGAAAAGTATAGCTACAAAAATACTTTAATATGATGTATATTTCATCATTCTGAAATAAAACTATGTAAAAAGAGCAGTCAGCTCAATAAAATCCGAATCTTTTAGACAAATTAATTTGGAAATTCATTTATTTATACATTACAAGAAAAATATAGGGAAAGATTACAGGAAAAAGAAAGCCTGTAGCAAAACTTGTGAACAGAAAAATATTCAAGAGATGTTTTTCTAAAAAGTGTTTGATATTTGTCTTATTGTGAAGTAATATAAAGAAAATATTTAATTTATTTATTTCTATCATGGCTATTGGCAATCTTGATTAATTATAATGCTATCGAAAAATGTTAATAAAAGCTTCAATTGAAATTTTTTATTTAAACTAATTCATCGTTCATAAATTAATAAACATAATGTTATATTCTTTTTTTGTTGGATATTATATCCAACAGAAAAGGCTGAATTAGTTTAAATAATAAATTTCAATTGAAGCTTTTATTAACATTTTTCGATAGCATTATAATTAATCAAGATTGCCAATAGCCATGATAGAAATAAATAAATTAAATATTTTCTTTATATTACTTCACAATAAGACAAATATCAAACACTTTTTAGAAAAACATCTCTTGAATATTTTTCTATTCACAAGTTTTGCTACAGGCTTTCTTTTTCCTGTAATCTTTCCCTATATTTTTCTTGTAATGTATAAATAAATGAATTTCCAAATTAATTTGTCTAAAAGATTCGGATTTTATTGAGCTGACTGCTCTTTTCACATAGTTTTATTTCAGAATGATGAAATATACGTCATATTAAAGTATTTTTATTTATCTAACCACCTGAAAGGAGTTTGTGGACTAATAAACAAAACTTGTTCGTTCTTCTAATCCGACTGTTCACTAGAATTTAAGAATTATCCAGGAGCAATTTTAATTTCCATATGTTTTGTTTAAATGCATTTCGGATTCAACTTTTCCGTCTATCCCTCCTCAGTCTACAAAGTATAAACACTGAGGACGAATCGACGGAAAAGTTGGATGTATGATATCATTTAAAGGCCATGCACACGACAGTGTTTTTGGAATTTAAAGATTTGAAAAGAATTAAAAAGGTGTATATAAACAATATTTGTTTGAACCCGTTTAGTTTCCGCTTAGTCTAACTATATTATGTTTCTGTATGTACTGTACAGTATCTATATATTGTATAAATTAATACATTATATATGCACCTTTATATTATGAAAAAATTTACCGTATTTTAGGATCTTATCCCCATTTTAGTACAGAATCTTTACGAAAAAGAATTGAGAGTATCTAAGCCATCTCTTGCCTTTTGCACTTATTCTCAAATTTGATTTTACTATATTTTGGTTTAAACAAAATAAAATTAGATTTATATATATATATTTATTTAAATTAGATTTTTAGAATTATATATATATATATATATATATAATTCTAAAAATCTTCAAAAAGGAAAGTACTTCAGAAAATAAAATGACTTCTATCTTTTTAACAGTGTTTTTTTTTACTTATAACGGAAAATGTTCACTTATAGTATAAGTAAATCTTTTATTTTTTTTAAAGTACCTTACTTTTTGAAGGTTTTCAAGATTACATATATATTTTAGATATTATTTACTCGATCTCCCGTAATACACAAATAAAATTAGAATATACACTTATTTATAAAGGAAGAAGATAAGTTTAAAAAAAGTGATTTATATAAATAATTAAAATTTTCTAACTTAAAATAGTCTACATTAATACATGCAAAAGCAGTATAGATATAAAAAAAAAGAAAATTACAATTAAAATACCAGTAACCATGAATACATCCAATTTGGGGAATTCATTAGCCTATGGGAGATCGCAAATTTACATAAAAGACACAGGATAAGTTTATGAATCTCTTTATTTTTGGAAACGTTGCTCTGTACGCTAATATAATAATTTATTAAAATAAGTTATGAAAAATAATTAATATTTTTAAAATCTCCGTCATTTAAAAACCCAATGCATGTCTCTCTCTTCAGCAGTATATATTAATAATTTTATATAAGTTAAAATATAAGCATCAGCAATTAATTTTTGTATCATACAGTGATAGTTTTCACTAATTTTAAAAATATTAACCGCTCATTTACTCTTTATACTTTTAATTCAATTTTTAAAGTTTTAACACAAATTTAAAATAAATATTACGTAAAACAATTACAAAAATAGTACAGTATTTACTATTTTTATATTTATTTTCACTGGAAATTAATTTATTATTAAATATATATAGGCCTATATATTATAATCATTTTTATGACTATTGCATAAATTCTAATAGGTTTAACAAAGATTGATCGATTTTTATAAAATTCAAAAATATACAATATATATTTGCAATTAGACGTGATATTTTAACAACAAAGACTAACTATTTGGAAATATAGAGCAAAATAATACAAGAAGAAGAAGTAATATTTTAATGGAAAGACCAGTAATTATGATCTATGTAAGTTTGTTTTAAGATAAATTGTAATATTTTCTAGTTGTTTTTTCATGCTATAAAGATATTTATACGTAAAATGTAACAAAATATTTTTGTTTTATTAAATTTACATTAATTTCGGTCTACTCGTATTGCAGTAAAGGGAAGCATAATAAATTATTTAATTATTTATATTTTTAAAAAAATATAGCGCATACAAATATATTGTTTTATAAAAATTGCACTTTACTATAGTCATTCATTATATTATTTAGTATATACTAAATGTAGATGTGATATTATCAAAAACATTACTGCTAGATTGATAATACAAGATAGAAATAATACAACATTTTATTTTTACATTGAACTAATAAAGTAAAGAAATATCAATTTGTAATCAAAGGAAAACATTATAGGGCGTTTCTCATAATGTAGATAAATACATAAAAGCCTAAAATAAATATAAATTATCTTATGAATCCATATCTATGAAAATAAGTTAGATCAATTTACATTTCATTCTTTGATAAAAAGTTGATATATAATTAATAAAAGACTTTTTATTATCAAAAAGAGGCAAGCTTATTTAGAGTACATCGCACGAAACAATCATTAACTGTTGAATAAGATAAAATCGGAGAAGATAAGAAAGTTTCTAAGAACAAGTCTTTACGTCTTAGAAAGCAAACACAACTTTATCGATTAAATTTCTGCTTAAAAATAGTAATTAAAATTAAAAAAAAATCTAATTAAATAAAAGCAAGAAACACATCCACAAAATACTTAACATTTTTTAAATTTTCGAATTTTTGTTAGGAAATCTTAAACTTTTCATATTCAATAATGACAGTGTAATACTTTCATTATATTCTATAGTAATCATAATTATATCATAATCGCATACATTTTATTCATATAATTATATGAGTAATATAATATGAATAATGTAAAATTTAATCATATCAATAATAAAGAGCAAATATTTATTGTGACATGGTCACAATGCCGAGCTGCAATTTTTAATCATATTTTTAATTTATTTAATTTAAAATATATCCTATCGATCTCAAATTAGTAGTATCTTGCTCCTGTACATCATACTTTTCCTAATAATAGCAGTCACGCCGGTCATCTATGTAACTCAATTCCGCAAAAAACTTTGGAATTGAAATCATCTGACTTCCGATCTAAACCAGAAGTCCCCAAATAATTCAGTTAATCAAGATCTCATGCCCCTATGCTTTTCAAATCCATTCCTTACGTTCATCTATTTAACACCATTCTCCACATTAAGGAAGGACAGACAAACAAACAGACGGACAACAGTGGGAATTTATACGTCTATAATTTTCAAATTGCAGCCCATTAATAGTAATAATACGGATAAAATATTTTAACATTAACAATTCAAAAATAAAAGAATAATAAACTATTTTGTTTATTTATATATTTTATTTTGGTATAAAAATTCATGTTATGAAGTATTATAATGAGTTGTTTTCAATTTGTGATAATCGCTAATTACCAGAAAGTGTATCCAAATAAATATTATATTTATCTATCCAAATAAATATAATATTTATTTGGATAAAGTTTTTAAAAAGAACAATAGTAATTAAAGCATAATTGCAATCATTTCAAGTGGAAATAATTTATTACAAATGTTTTGTTAATTACGTGTCTTTGTGCTTATCGATTTGTTATAAAAATAAATATTCTTGAGTAACGTAAGATGATTTGTTTTTAAATTCGTTCTTCAAAATCAGTACAATTTACGGAATTTATAAATTAAATGTATTTTATTTATAATTTATAATTATTTATCCTATTATTTTAAATCATTTTTATGTTTTTAAAAAACTTTGGAATTTATTATTAATAAATTGCAAAATTTTGAAAAGTAAGTAAATAGATTGTTTAATATACTGATAATAAATTCGTTTATTTCTTATAACTTTCATGAAAATTATAAAATACTTAGATTAATAAACTAGCGCATTTGTTTTAGTTGTTTTTATTGTTTTTTAAATCGATTATTCCAGTTTTTAATATTCAATATCAGTAAAAATAACGAATTATTTTTATGAGCTACAATTTAATGTATTTGTTAAAAATATATGCCAAGAAAATTATTTGAATCCTACTTGAGTAAAAGTAAACAGTTCCATCTGTTTTTCTTAAAGCGATTAGAAAATTCGAATAGCTGGAGAAATTTTTGAAAACAATGTTAATCTGTTTAAAAGAAAACAGAGAATTGCTTAAAATAGAATCAAACTGAAAACGAAAAGCATTATATTGTTAAAAATTGTATTAAAAAAGAACATCTGTTGTTTTTAGACAAAAAAATCCAATTCGTAATTTTTGATCTGATGCACTAGAATCATAAGTAGCTAGCCATTATTTTAATTATTATAAGCATATCTGATCCTCATTCGGATTTTGAAAGGTTTAAAAGTCGATTTCTTCCTATTCAAATCCAATTATAGTTCAGATTTTAAGTCATAAAAATATATATTACTTTAGCATCTGAAATGACATCTAGTCGATCAAAAGATAAATCTAAGGAATCTATATATAAATGTATTACACTTACAACATTCTGTACTACATTTTTCATCTGTAGAATAAAATATGTATATTGATCTATTTTTATAATATGAACCATCAATACGAATTCCTCGTATAGACAAATTAATCTATCGTATTTATCAAATTAAAAACGCGCTCTTTTACTTTATTAAGATATGAAAATGGGAGTTTACATTTCAATTATTTTATTTATTTTAATTAAAAAATCAATCAATTCTTAAAGAATTATTTTTTACTGTCGTACATAATTTTTGTTACAATATTATATTTCTTGCTTCTTATTTATAACTAGATCTTCTATCTGTGCATTTTCTAATAAGAAATTTAGCTCTATCACACCTACAATATTAAAAATTGGAAAGTTTTTCTTTGTAACAATACTTCTTCAAAACCATCTGTAACAATACTTCTTCAAAACTTCTTCAAAGTTTGTGGAATAAGTTTAGTTGATAATAAGTTTCAAAACATTGCATTGGAAAATTAATCTTAACAGTACAAGTTTAAGTTTTCCTACTTTCAAATATATTTTTTAAATCATGAAAGTTGGTATAATTACTGAACGTTGAAGGCGATCTTTAAATATAACTAATTTAAATAAGAATGAACCTATGGTGATTTTGTAATGGTGCACAAATAACATTTTAAAAAATATAAAAGTCATAGTTTTTAAATTGTTTAATTAAATACCCTTTATCAATAACTTCTGCATAAGCTAAATTGCACTTTTAATGGAAATGTCCTAAGCTTAACAAGAGATGTTCGTTTTCAACTCCGTATAAAAACTTTACCCTTTGAAAACATTGAGTTTTTCTATAGCTTCTAATGACAGAATGCAATATGTAATATGCGAGCGGATGTTGCAATATGCAACATCCGCTCGCATATTACGTTTATTTTATAATTTAAGTAAATGTCTTTTTTCTTAATTCGATATGATCGCCAGGAGTAATAACGAAGTGATATCCAAAGATCAGAGAGAGAGATACAAAGTTATTTAACATCAATAAGATATTAAAGTTTCACATACTTTCGTTTTCTAACGCACGTAGTGAATTGGGCAATAAGGAAAACTGCATAAAACGAAAAACGAACCGAAACTCATAATAACGATATACAGAAATGGGAGAAACTAAAAGAAAACGAACGACACGGTCGTTCTTCGTTCGTTTTATTTTCTTTATTTTGTTTTTTCGTTTTTTTCTTGAATTATTTCCTTGATTGCGCATTTGATATTTGAATTATTCAAATTTTTATCTTCTTTTTTTGTGTATGTGCACTCAAAAGTACATTAGTATAATTTAATAGATTAATCAGATGCATATTTTCCCGAATCCAAGCTAAAATATTTTTTAATAATTTTCATTCATAGCAAGTTCGTTACAATTTTTTTTTCCAGTAATCCACATAAACTTGCTACTAGAGGCGCCTTTATGACATTTCCATTACGGAAATTGTTTTCTAGTTAAGTCAAATTATCAATATATTATATTATATTTCAGTTAATTATTTTAATTAACTCAAGTGTACTTAACTTTTAAATTAATATAATAATATTAATATTAATTATAAGTATTAACATTATATTAATAATTATTTTAATTAATTTGTTTCATGTATCTTTTTAGCGATTATTGATGACATTTTATTACTTTTTATTGCAAAATTAGCAGTTTATTTTTATTTTCATACTACATCATTAATATTTTCTAGCGCCCAGTCTGTATTTAAACATTACTCTGATACACATTAACATTCTTGTTTGATAATGCTTTAGAAATGCTATTATATCACCAAATAATTGAGTATGGAAAGATTGGCGTTTTGACAAAATCTTTGAAAGCCATTTCATATCTTTCGGCCGGATGACTGAGCTGTTAAGCCTTTTCTGCTCGGAGTGACCCGGATCGATCCGAACTGGTTAAAAACCCCAGAAATTTTTCATAGATTGGTGTCCGACTCCGTCTTCATCGTCCGCTCTTCCCATTGTGGATTTGGCCGAATCCACAATGGGCTTACTAAAAAGTCCCTCTTAGTGTCCAGAGGGCAGAAAAAGTAATAAGAAAATACAACAACACAAAAAGTAGTTATATCAACCCAAAAAAACATTGACGATGTAAGGAATGAAGTCAAAGAAACAGAAAATTTATTTTTTTTATTAAAATTACTGATTCGTTTGAAACAAAATAAGGGCAATGAATACTCTAGTATATCGCTTTAATTAACCTAGGTTTAATCACAAATATTAAAAATTCTTGTTTTGTTTCAAACTATCAGTCAATATGTTCAAATAAAAATTCAATAAAAAATAAATTTTCGGTCTCCTTGTCGTCATCGTTTACATTTTCAATGGTTTTTGGATTGATTTATAGTATCTTTAGGAATGAATTTACAGTTGAATTCAAATGTAGTTGAAAGATTATAATTTAAACACTTATAGATATGAAATCTATAAAATTAATATCTATAAAAGTTAAATCTATAATATTTTATATTAACTGTTCATATGTTTACAAAGTTATCAGTTATTGAAGATGAATTAATAGTCTCGGTCATTTTTATTTCTAAAATTCTTTGTGTAGGTGTTGCGATCTATAAATCTGTGTTGAAATGTAACTTTAATCACATTTAGTTTGGTTGACAACTCTTCATTTAATGTTATATCAGCGATTTAATTGTTCGTGTTCTATTTTTGTTATTGGTCTTATTTGATCTGCTTTGAAGTATGGCAAGTATTTTATTTGAGAACAACACTAGGGTCTTAAAATAAAGACTAAGTGATTATAAGACCGATATCAAAAACAGAAGGTAAACAATGAAGTTAGCCGACAACAATGAACAAAGGATTTGAAACAGATTGGAATGAAGTACAATTATATTTTAAAAAATCACCACAAAATTTGTACAAGAAATTTTAGAGATAAACTCTATTAAAAATACTATTTTTATTATGTTTATTTACAAAAATCAGCTAACATCTTACAATAGTTTTTATATTTACAATTTAAATTATAGTATATTATGTATATAAATTATATAAATTTAAAAATATAATTTGTATAAAATATAAATTATATTTTTAAAATAAAATTGATAAATTGAAATATTATTAATATAAAAAAGTTGTATCCAAACACAAAACAATCAAAATTAACGGCAATTATTTATTGTGACATCGTCACAATGCCAGACTGCAATTTTTAATCATATTTTTAATATATTTTACTTTAAAAATATATGCTTTTTTACCTCAAATCAGTAGTGGCTTGCCCCTGTACATCATGCTTTTCCTTTACCAATGGAGTCGTGCCGATCATCTATCTAACCCCTTTCAGGGAAAGAATTTACAATTGAAATAACATGACTTCCGGTTTGCATTGGAAGTTTGTGTATAATTAATCGGGGCCGCCTGTCCCTTAATGTTTCCACATATAGTCTCGTCTTTCATCTATGTAACTCCGTTCTCGAGATTAAGAAAAGACAGATGGACAAACGGACGGACAGACATAGGCCAGTGAGAATTAATAAGTCTACAATTATTTCAAATTGAAACCAAATAATGAACGTAAATAAACATTTGCTATAATAATGGAAACTAAAAAACGTCATTCAATCGATAATTGTATCTGTTAATAACTCTAATTCAGCAAACATTTGATATCTTGTTTATTGAATTAGAGTTGTTAGCATCTACTTTTGGGAATTAACGAAAAATCTGCATTCTATAGAATCAATAGATATAACCTTTAATTAACACAATGCTCAAGGAATTTCAGAATTATGTTGAAAGTTTTGTAGTAATTCAAAAAACAAATATTTAATACCGATAGTAAGCCAATGATCGATGTACGATAATATTCATAATTGAATTTCTCTACATAAAATTATATTCAATATATTTTTATCTTACATTAATTACACATTTTATCCAAATTCAATAGATATTTTATTTTATTTATAACGATCATAAATAAAAATAGAGACTGTACTTGAATATTTTTATTTATAAATAGACCTTTTGGAAATTATAACTTATAGATAAATTGACATCTACATTTACATTTTTAAAGTAAAACGTATGAAATTCTATTTAATATATATACGTCAGTGTGCTATATATTATTTAAAATACATAGCAGTTTTATATGTATAGTATACTTGAAGCTCTGATAAAAAAATTTAAATGAGTTATGTTTTGTTTTACACATTGTAATACAAATCCGAATTTTGTAACCGCTTTAAATCATATATTGTTTAGTTTCAATATTTAATATTAAGTAGTAAAATTTAATGTTTATAAACCAGCATTTATCAAATAAATTCTGACTTCGTTAAATTAGAATTTAGTCATTTTCATTCTGATTTCTATCGCATTTACCATATTTGATCAACCAATAATGGGTACTCCATCATTAGTTAAGTAGGTCTGTAAAATGACACATTATAAATCATGCTATAATATATTATGTAAAATTTATCTAAGCATACATTCTCTACTGACAGCATAATAAATTTTTGTCATCGTTAAATTTATTTATTCTCTGATAAGAATGAAAATTTACTTTAAAAATACTATATAAACACTCTATCAGATCTTTGCTAACAACTTCTTTTAATCGTTCTCAAAAAAATGAAAGCTAATTTATCAATATTGTGAAACCTTTTTAAATAATATTTTATATTGCAATTAAATAAATTTTTTGATCATTTGTATTATAAAATTATAGCATTTGTAAATGATTGCTTTTAACAGAGTAGGGACAAAAGTGACACGACCTTGTGAATGCTGTATTTGTATACAGGTGGAGAAACAAAAGGAGGACCGTCTTTGTTTATTGGACTTGCGTGAGGTGGGGCAATATATTTGCCACATGTTAGCTTGCTAGAAAGAAAATGTAAACAAGTGACGGACGTTATGGTGAGCTGGTTTCGTCGGGAGAATAGCCGGCGTTTTGGAAAGCTTTCGATGAAAGGAAGAATCCTGATTGGTCGGAAGTTGTCGTCCAAAAACTCTTTAAATAGTAAGACGGGCGAGAGAAAAGGGGAGAAGAGTAAGAGACTGGTACACGGTAGTCTCAGGCACTTGGAAAGCCCGCAGAGCGTAGAGAGAGTGTTCTCCTCTGGTAAACATCTCAGGGACGGGTTAGTGCAGAAACTGGACTGACCATGCAGTTGAGCCAATTCCACAAGCTGACTGAGGCCTTCCCAGAGTGTAATAGTTCCCGAAGACCAAGCTGATACGTGAGACACCACACTTTGTTGTCCTGTATATGTTATGTTGTCGAACTTGTACATTCTACGTATTTTGCTTTGTAAATAAACTGTAAATATTCTCTGAATTGAGTGTGGAGGTGTGCTTTCGTCGAACCTGAATCAACGATCGGATCGTGATACACACCGAACCCAACTCAACAAGACGGAGTTTGGGAAACAACATCACTAGATCTTCACAAGATCTTCACTGCATTATTACAAGCAATATTCTATGCTATAAAACATTTTCTATTAAGATCATTATTGTTAAGTAGTTTATCATTAAACTATTTCTCCGATATTCGTATTATGTTTTTCAGTAGTTTTCATTTGAAAATATGAAACACTTCTGAAAATAGGTTACGTTTTTTTTTAAATCTGTCATGAATGTTTCATAGATGCATTTTGATTAAAAAACAAAATTGATCGATCGAGGCTTGTCTTTTAAAATGATGAGATATGTACTATATTATTTTATTTATTTTCTTTGTTTTAGTATTAATAAATACATTGTATATTTCTAAAATAAAAATTTATTCATCAATACAACAAAATAGAAAAATCATATAAAAACATCTTATCAATTCAAAAGAAAATCGATTAATTTTCTTCATTTATGATATAAACTAGCAAAAATGTTTAAGAATGTTATGAAACAAGTACAGTTTATTATTATTATGTAAGGGATTAAATTACATTACTAATCTGTTTAAACATATGTCAAAGTTTCTGGCAATTTGATGTGATTAATGTTACATAAAGTTGTAAACACAGCTTTATGTAGCATTACTAAACAGGTTTCAAATATTAAAGATTTACTAAAGAGAAAATTTATTTTGTTTTAATACTTAAGTTAATTATTTTCAAATTGTACTAATTAATATAAAATTCATGTTTTGAAAAGATTATAATTTAATGAAATATTTAAATTTTACTTAAAAAGATTAAACATATATAACATATAAAATATGTATATATATTTGCATTTAAAGCAATTCGATTCGATAATAAATTATTCACAAACAACCAAACACCTTAAGTTGCTGAGAAAAATTTAATAAATAACAAACGTTTTCAGCCAAATCTGTTGGCCATCATCAGGTTAAACATATTCGAATGCAAACACAAAATGGAACAAAAATTTAAATACAAATAAATAAAATAACGGATAAAATATACATATAAGAAAGTAAAAATTTAAATATAAATAACAAAAATATATAAAAAATATGTATAGGTTAAATAATAAACTACACGAAACTCTAATAAATGCAAGAAGTGCATTTATCAATAAATTATACGAAATTCTGACAAATACAAGATATGCAGTGATAACAAAATCAAGGCATTAAATTAAGAGCTATCAAACCTCTTAATTAAATATTTCCATGCCGAAGGCAACCCTTCAGCATCCCTGGCATTAATGCAGGCATTATGTAATCTGCTCTTAAACGCTTGTTATTTATTAAATTTTTCTCAGCAACTTAAGGTGTTTGGTTGTTTGTGATTTAATTTTGCTGAGTGAGTTCACTTCAATAATAAATTATTCTTAAATCTAATTTATTATTAACTGTAAACAATTGACTAAAATTGTAGTAATAAAGAATTTTCAATTAAAATATCAACAATTTTTATAGAATTATATTACTTTGTTTCAAAAATAAATATAAAATTGCATTCAATTTTCACGAAATTCATTAAAATTGCTGTATTTAAAAATAAAATTTGAGAATTTTTCTATAATTTACAATAATTTATGTTAGTATTTATCCATATTTGTTTAAATTTTTATTAGCGAAAAAGATTTGAATTGAATGAGGTTAATTTGAATTAGCGTTATAAAACTTTCAGTGACGAATTAACATACCTACAGGAGTAAGTAATTTTGGAGCCCTCTGAAAGTTCAACTTAATATTTATAACTCATGTTAAAGAAAATTATTGAAGATTAATAAGAAAACTGTACTTGAATAGATTAGTTTTCTTATATAATCTGCCACTCTAAACTTAATTAAAAATTATATTAAGCTTATAAAATAAATACAGCAAATAAATTAGAATTAAAGTTATTTATGTTTTTATAACTTTTCGTGTTAGTATATTATTTTTTAATTAAGAAAGATTAAATAAGAGTATATTGTTCTCTGTGTTAATTTACATTCTAATCAGCTCTGACTTTAGTGATAAAAATTTTGAAGAGAGAAGAAAAAAAGACTTTTAATTAACAATATTTTAAATTGAAAATTTTAATATTTTAAAGATTTTTTCATTTTTTTAAATATTTCGAAGCTTGAATAAATTTTAATCAAAAATCAAATATAAATATTTTAAGTATAAAAATTTCTTGTATAATTATAACAGAGTTTTAATAATATATCTTAGGTAAACTGAGATTTTTAATACAATACTGAGAAACGTTTTGTTAATTTTTCAATATTTTAAATTTTTATTGGGCTGCAATTTGAAAAAAAATTGTAGCCCTATAAACTCCCGCTGTCTGTTTGGCTGTCTGTCTGTTCTTTCTTAATCTCGAGAGAAGAGTTAGACAGATAAAAATCAAGACTAAAAGTAGACAGACTATTGGTAAGAGGCCAAGATTATCCTGATTAACGTGACTTCCTGTGTAGAGCGGAAGTTACGTGATTTTAATTCAAAAATTTTCCTTGCAAAGGTGTTATATAGATGACCGGCATGACATTATTGTTAAAGGCAAAGTATGATGTACAGGGGCAAGATTATACAAATTTAATGCGGAGAGCATATAGTATTTTAAATTAAATAAATCTAAAAAATATAATTAAAAATTGCTACCCGCCATTTTGACGATGTCACAAAAAATAATTATTCGTTACGGAAGTATCTTATTACAAAAATTCAAATTGTTTTTTAGAAATTATTTTAATTGCAAGGTAATGTATTAGAGTAAAACGGATCTTATCCTACTTTTAAATTACGTTTTACTTTAAAAATTGGTCATTAGATTAGCATAATTACGAGGAGCGTCCAGAAAATAAAGAACGTTTGGCTATAAAAATAGGAAAAAAAGTTAGAAAAAAAGGAAAAAGTTAGGAAAAAGTTTTATTAGCTAATTAGTACAAGACTAATTACTTTTCTACATAGTCATCATTACGATTAATGCACTTGTCGTAATGCGACGCAAGTTTTTTGATTCCTATGTCATGACTTCCACTGCCAGTTCTTTCAGTTAGTGACAATTTCTTTCACCTCTCATCCGTTCCAAAACTTTCCAAATCTACCCAAAAACTCTCAATTTGCGAAAGAAATACACTTCACTAGGGGTGAGATCGGGACTGTATGTTGGGTGGTCGAAAACGTCCCAACCAAATTTCTGAAGAACTGTTTTGACGATGCTTTGACGATTGATGGCTGCAGTAGAGCGCGATTGCGCGTTATCTTCCCTGATTAAACATTAAACACCAATTTCTCATACTTGCTTCGTTCATAATGTGATCACTATACAGTTCCGTGATTTTTTAATGAATTTCAATAGGACAAATTTCAATAGGACAAAACGAATAACAGTTCTCACTTTGCATTTGGCAGGATTTTCGATTTTTGTACACATTCTAAGTCTTGACAAAACAGTAACAATAACTCTGACGTTATGGAAATTCTACACCAGCTAAGATAACACATCAGAGAACAAATTGACCTTGAATCGATGGCAGTAATATCTGCACAGAGTGCTATAAGCACGCGTTCTTTATTTTCTGACCTTCCCTCGTATATTAAATCTTCAAACACTAAAATTTTTATAATAAATTTGATTTTATAAAAGCAATAATTGTAAGCCAATACATATATAAATTTTTTATTCTTAACACTAAAAACATATAGCCCTATTGATAAATTTCATCCAGGTAATTCGTTTAAATATATGAACTGGATTTGCTTATTCTGAATTTATATCCAGTAAAAATAAACAGTATAATTATCAAAAAATATTTATTTTAAAATATTTCGATCATTAAAAAGATCTAAATGATAAAAAATGGACTTACGAATTACTAGATGTTTAATAGGAATATAGATTTCTTTATTAAATCTTTAATAAATTTAACAATAGAATGAGACTTTGACCTAGACCAGTATAATTTAATTTTTACTTACCTTTCCATATGGCCGATTCTTGTGCAAATGGATACCAATAAGCCCATAACTGAACAATAATAAATGGGCACGAACATACAATGTAACAGATGATAACCACTACAGTTATTTTGATAGTTTTAATCTTTGCTCTACTGAGTTTCCTTAAGGAATTACTTCGAGGTAAGAACGATCTTTCGTGAGTGATTATTTCTTTTTTCTTAATTCCTGTAATATTTGAACTCTTTTTCTCATTTAAAACTTCTTTTATTGGAATTTTCTGTTTATACAAATTTTCGCAAATAATCTTGCAAATACGGACGTACGTAAAGATAATCACCATTAGAGGAATAAAAAATACAGATATAGCGTACCAAGTTACGTATGCTTTTTCACCCCAAGGTTGAATGAAAGTGCCCCAACAGTCCTTAGTGCCTGTGAGAGTGTCCATTTCTTGATAAGAGAATATAAATAATTGGGGAACACAACATAAAAGAGAAGTTATCCAGGCAGATAATATCATTATCTTCGATCTCTTAGGAGTCCAAGAGAAACTAGCCAATGGATAACAAATAGCATGATAGCGATCAATAGCTGTAACTACCAGCACATAGGACGACAAATAGGGACCAAGAATCTGGAAATATTTAACAAATTTACACAAAAAGTTGCCTCCAAGAAATCGATACGTTATGTCCCATGCGATTTGAGGAAGGACGTGAAGAAAAGCTGTTACGAGATCTGACACACAGAGATGAAAAAGAAAATAATACATCCTTGTCATCTGAATCCGACTACTAGTAAGCGCTAAAAGAACAAGACAGTTGCCAATTACATTGGCAATAAAAATAAAAAACAGCGTGATAATTTCTGCCTTCGCCAATGTTTCATCTCTCTCAGATGAGGATGATATATTTGATTCGTTTGATAACGAATAATTAAGATGCATTCAGAATATTTGCATTTATATACATAACATTTTAATTTATCTAAAAAATAAAAAAAGAGTTCTTGTAAATTTTAAAAATATTCTTTCTATTTTGACAGGATCTAAATTTTGTTTTCATAGATATGATCTCCTTTCTGTAGATTATCCTGAAATTAAAATAATGTTATTTTTAAGTTAAATTAATATCATTACTTGTATTATTATGTGTGTGTTAAACATTACAAAAAAGCAAAAAATTCTCACCTTTTTCGAATTAAACAAAACATGAACTTTGAAATCTGACTTTAACATTAACAATCCTCAATAATCTATAATAATAATGAAAATAATTTTAAGTTAAAACAAAACATATTAATTTAAAATATCTGATTAATTGGCATATCAAATTAGCCTAATTATAAATTATTTCTATATATAAATAATAATACTGAAAATCACTTAAATTGCTTTTTAAATATCAAAATTTTGTGATAAGTAAATTAATATAAAGCGTAGTAGATATATGCATTTCAATTGTAATAAGCAATACGTATAAAAAGAATCGTACATATAAATAATCTGAGCATTTGAATCAATATGGAACCTGAAATAAAACGATTTCAACATTTTTCGTAACGTTTTAATTATTTATTTTTATCAACTGCATATATTAAGAAAAAATCATATTGAAGGAATTCAGGATATATTTCAAGGATACCATGTTATGTTAAAATGTAATATTAATAATTAATAACTAAAATTCTATATTTAAATATAAGACTTGGGAGAGCAAATATTTTAATATTTTATAAGATTCGGCAAACAACACATTGCCGAATCTTATATAAACAGATAAATATTCGTTAAAATTAATTTTTTTTAAAATAAAAATAAATTTATCGTTGCAACTGTATATACAATATTCATGTTACATAGAAGTATAAGTGTACAAATACAACTTTAACCAATTTTCTATGAAACAAATATTGAGTTGAATTTTTAATTGCAAGATTCCAGTACGTTTTGTGCCATACGATTTGCGCTTTTACCTGTAATGATGGTTTAATTTTTCATTCATGCCATACGAAATCATTAATAAGAAAAAAATAAAAAGTTTTTACCCAAATTAATCATGAACAATAATGACAATATGAAAATGATTCGAATTCAGATTTTTTCACAGTAATGAAATAATTTATTTTATGCATTCACAAGACAGACGAAAGGAATGATTTTAAGATATATTGAGTCTTACGTAATACAAATTGAATAAAACAGTTCATAGATCCTTATTATACAACAATAGTTTGAAAGAAAAGTCACTAAAACGAGATTTTAACTGTCTTCGAAAAAATCACCATTACGAAAGATTTAAATATAAAGATACTTCGGAATAAGCCTATAAAGATACTAAATAAAAAGAAAATCCGTGATAGTGAGACAGATAAATTATTTAAACAAGAAATCAAAAATAATGTTTAAAATTTAATTTTTTTCAATAGTTATAATCATATATAAGAGTGTTTTGAACAATTTGACTTTTTTTTAACAAGTTATAAATAATTCCAGAGCTACAATTGGGTTCAGTCTCAATACTCACGTCAAAAGTCAAACTTAATAACAAAAATTGGATTGAGGGATGGAAGACAACAACACAATACATGGACGATCTCCCAAGGGAAAGTGCTACCCCAGAGGACTTTCTATGGAAGACTAGTCCTAATTAGGTGTTAGAAAAACTCCACGCGGCCAATCCCTTCTTTAAAGTGTAAACTCGCGATCGGTGTTCAGTGATATTATCCATTCGACCATTGGTGAGCGGTAACAAAGAAGTACTGTTCTTAAGGCCACGCATAAACCTACATACATAATATTGAGCATATATGTGTATTATAACATTAGACAAAAATTTTAACTTTCATAATTTTTCTTGACCTTCTGTACATAATTTCGTTTTATCTGTTATTTCTGGTGATTAAACTATGAACAAACTATTTCTATTACGATAGGATAAGAAAATAAAAAAATAACTTGTTTACTATTAATTTTATTGGTAATAAAAAGACAGGTTTTTTTATTACCAATAAAATTAACAAAACATGTATATTAAGGTTTAAAAGTTTTCTTGCTGCTTTTCGTTTACATTATGCACTTTTAGTTCCGAAATCAATGTCCAATAATAATCAGCAACATTTCTCATCCCTTTTAAGACGTATTTATTTAAGAGTATTAGGAGTACATTATTAATGTTATTGAGAATTACTCAAGAATGTGACGTGATGTCAAACTTTGGAAAGTAGATTAATTATCATCATTACAAAACGTAGATAGTATACCTAATAAAGTATTAAAAAAAGCAATTCAAGTTGACAAGTGCAGGCCCTGTATATATTTTTTTTATAATACAGCAATGCTGTTTTCAGGGCCGCCGAGAGCTTCTATGAGGCGATAGAGCAGATCTCTTTAACTCTTCAGCAGACCCTTTTGCCGTGTGTTTTAACAAATGAAATACGTAGGATGTTTCCTTATTAATGAAAAAAGGCAGTCTTAAACAATTTTATTTTTGTTAAATAAAAATTACATTAATTTACAGGGGTAAACACTACTATGAGCCTTTAATTTTCCCCAGATCCAGGAAAAAATTCCTGGCTTCTTCCTGTCGACGGTACTAGTTGCTTAGACATATTGTACTTCAAACTAGCGTTTAATATTTTAATTAATTAATTATGATATTTTATTAAAACAAGTATTCACGAAGAAACTCGGGAGGACATCAGTCTCAAAGACACCAAGAATAATATTGAGAGTATTGAAATTTTCATGGAAAATAATTTTTATTGTTATTGTTCATTTTATTTATCATCATCAATTCATATTGTGCTGACCGATGAGGTGATAAGAGAAAACAATTAAGAGAAAACAATTAGAGAAAACAATTAATGCAGTCGAACACTACACTTGTTGAGACGAACAAACGATATCCTCAGATCTTCACATAAAATCCTCGACCAATAACTTTGTTAGAGAAATGCGACTGATCTTTGGAAAGGAGAGTCAACAAACAACAGATCCTTGCGAGGAATACCTAAGAAAGAACATATCCCTGCGAAAGAACGTTGAGACCTTCAGATGCGGGTTTTTATAACATTTATTCTAGGATGGAACATTTTAATTAGTCCCAATCCTTCATGACCTCTTCCCGATTAGTCCTTTTTCTGTATCCAGTTAGAGTTGAACGCGATTAAATCGCGAGAGAAGTCAAGCTTCACTGTAACTCCACACGACATCTCGATCTCTGTCCAAGAGATGTTTCGACAAACTTTGAACAATTGCTCGTATTTTAATAAGTGTTGTTCTTTTTCCTGTCATTTTGGAATTTTTAATATTTTTACACGATGCGTTTCAATTAATAAGAATTATATTTCATCACTTTTCCGCCATTATTTTGCTATATATATGAGCGCTAAAGTCAAGGTTCGTTTTCTAAGTTCAACACGCGAATTCAGATCACTGGAAATTTACATTGTTTTTTTCTATCTCTGCGACAGATCTATATTATAAATTTTCACTTCTACAGAATAATTATAAAACAAGCTCAGTGAGGATTCGTACCCTGTTTGGAGCCTTACACCTATATATTTTCGAATTTTATGTGCCAAGTAGGCATATTTACATTTTAAAGTAGATCCATATGCAGGTCTAGTTCGTACGTGAGAAATCTCAGCTCGTTACGTTGCGTGATTGCATAACGGTTAAATTAAAATTGTGTCCTTATGGTTTCACAACCTGACAAAAACTCAAGCAGAGTACATGACGCTATTATAAGAATGCTATTTTGTCGCATTCAAATCAAAATTAAATAATTAAAAGAAAAAAAACACATTTACACATTTTAAAACAAATATTTTTTCGCTATAATTATGTTTGTTTCGGCAATGCGATATGTGGGCGATCTGCCGAGAAGGCAATACCTAAAGGCGTACTTTCTATGAGAAGCTGGCCCCAATTTAAGTGTTATAACCGTGAAGAAAACCCGCAAAACTCTACATAGCCAACCCGTGGGCTATACGCGAACCCACGATCATTTGCGAACCCACGACCAATGTTCAATGGTTTTTACTTCACTTCGCCACTGGTGGGTTGTTATATACATGTTATACTGTAAATATACATGTACAGAAACAGAATATTCCAGACAAGAGCGAATATCACTTTTCTCGAATTCGCATATTAACCAGATTTCGAATACAATACGAATACTTGAAACAATTATCTTATATAACTGATTTAGTTGATAATTTATTCAAAATGTATTATTTAACTTGATTGCTTATTCCAATGTATTAGTAAATTAACAAACTAAAACAAAATATAAAAGAAAAACATGTCATTAAATTTTAAGGACTAAAACTTCAAACTTTTAATTTTGAATTTTAGTTTTGAATACTCTTGTCTCTTTTACAATAGATTAACAAATACTCGTTTTTATTCTAACCTACTGCAGATTTTTATTTAAGAAAACAAGAAATAGAAAACGTTGTGGATGTAGTCTGCCTCCTTTCATGTCAAAAATGAAACCAGAGGTCTGAAGGGGCGCTACCTGTACACAGCGGCAGATAAAAGGAGACACCATTGTGTCTCCTTTTCTTCCACAAGAACAAATAAAACTTATTTGTTCGAACTTCAAACCGTTGTTTTTAAAAATATTTCTGATGGAAAATTCGATTTATCGGATCATCGCACTACAGCCGTCGTGCACGTGTTAAATATATGTAAAGGTATCTGGCAACATAGAACAAAAGACCTGGCAACACTTAAAGAGAAGTTTTGAGAAGGTCAAGAAGAAAGTACCACGTGTTAACTAGAGAAATCAAAACGCGGGAAAAGAAACTTTACAAGTCGACAGGATGAAACCAAAGAAAAGGATAATTTATAGAGACAATGAACCGTATTCGGAACGGATTATTAGAAAAGAAAAAGATACGCAATCCCCTAAAACATGTAAGTCAAAAATTCAAATATTTCGGGGCAATAACGACACGCTTAAGGTAGAAAATTGGGTGAAGAGATTCGAAACGGGTAACCGAATATATGGGTTGGAACGAAAAGAGTAAAATAATGTTAATTGGAGATTACCTATAAGATGAAGCCCTAAAAATTGGTACATCGAGCACTCGGACAATCAAAGTTGGGAAGAATTAAAACCAACTTTTGTGGAAGATTCGGATTACAAGCCACTGAGCTTATCATGGATTTCGTAAGGTTAAAATATGACCCAAAAATAGGAATAAAAAATATTTCGAAGAAAAAAAAAGGTTAGGGAAGTTATCACAATTGAAAGACTTCCAAATAATACCGCTAATGATAGAAGGATTACCCCGAGAAATGGCGGAATATTTCGTAACCGTAAGACCAAAGAGTTTTGTAGAATTTTATGAAATAAGCCTGAGAATCGAAGAAAATGTAAAACAAAAACGAATCAATAAATCCACAACAAGTAATTTTGGTTACGAGACGAAAGAATTTAATTCGGAACATAAAAGAAAACCATACGCTTGTAAGATTTGTGAGAGTTTGGGATACCAAAATAGGTTCCATTGGGCTCGAGACTGTCGGAATAAGCGAAAATCGCCTAAACGAAAGGAAAAAGTAAATCTCGCTGAAATAGAAAAACGACTTCTGCAGATAACTGGTAGAGATGGTGAAAACTTACATATATCTGAAAAATGAAGAAATATTGATAAAAAATACGAGAAACTAAAAGACTTGGAAATAAAAATTCATGATGATAGTAAAAGATTAAAAGAAGAAAAAATTCAAGTAAGCAAAATTACGAACGAATTTGAAGAACTTAAACCAAAGTTTATTGATCTTGAATTATCTTTGAAATCTCTAGAAAAAATATAATGTTGTTTTAAAACAGAATCATCATTTGTCTGAAAAATTTCAGTCCATGGCTGATTATGCAACAGTTAAGTCAGAATTGTTGTGTACGAAAAAAGAACTGCAGAATGTGAAACAACACTTTATGGAAATATTAAATGAAACAAGACAAGATTTATTTAACTCATATAATAAAAACTTTCAGCAATGGTGGAAAAAACATAAAAGCATTCGAAATTCTTCTAATAATGAAACCATTGTTGAAAATCTTTGGAAAGAACAACAAACTTTATTAGAGAAAAATGTTCGCGCTGGTGATAAGAAGAAAAAGAAGAAGAGGAGGAAGGAAAGTTTTAGCATTTACATTTACAAAGTTTTGAAGCAGCATATAATGAAATCTTTTTCAGATGTTGAAGTTCAAGTGAATGCTTTAAAGAAAACAAAAAAAAATTACGTGATAATTCACAAATTCCAGACATGAACAAAACAAAAACTAAATTATAAAATTAATATGTTAGAAATTCTGAAGAAAATAGAAATAGAAAAGAAAATAAAATCAAAGAATTAGAAATTAAACAATTAAAAGACGAATTCTTAAAAGAAATTGAATGGTTCTAGGATTATGAAGTGAAAATGAACAATAAAAGAAAAAGAAAAAAGAAAAATCAGTTTGATATAGAAGAACAGTTAATTTCTGAAAATAAAATTGATATAAAAGTGGGTTAAGGAATATGAAATAGAATAGGGAAAAAAGGGAAAACCATCAGACGTCCTTCGTATACCCAAGTTACGTTTATACAACAACCCACTGTTGGATCTACAAAGCGGAGGGGGATGTAAAGGTATCTGCAACACAGAACAAAAGCTTCGAGATCTAGCAACACTTAAAGAGAAGTTTCGAGAAGGTCAAGAAGAAAGGACCACCTTCTTTTCCCGCCTTTTGATTTCTGTTAACGACAGAAATCAAAAGGCGGGAAAAGAAACTTTACATATATTGGATTAAGTTGCGATCACCCGGAATAGCCTTCAGCGAAAACCGTAAATTAAAAATAAACATACAATATGAATATTGGATTTTCTTAATAAATAAAAAATAAATAAATTTAATGAATAAAGAATAGAAGTTTTTATAGTTATGTAAATAAAAACAATATCAATATTATATGTATAAGTAACCAATTTTTGGAGAATTCGTTCTTCAAATGAATTATTTATTGTGGAGTTCTATAAAAACAAAATAAAAATTATGTAAAAAATTGTCAAAATAACAAAACTTATTCTGAGATATAAATATAAAATATTTTATTAAAATACAAAAAATAAGAATTTCAGAGGACTCAAAACTTTTAAATTTATTCCAGTCGAGTATGATGGTTGTCCAGCTTTCAATTTTTAAACAAAACTCTGATTCTCAATGGCAGGCTCTAAATGATTAAAAAGTACTCGTTTATACTTAAATTTGTATATTTCATAAAATTTTTATATTAATGTTTTTATTCGGAAAACCACAATCAACACAAGAAGTTTCTTTCTTTAAGTTATTAATTTAAAATTAATAAATTAAAGTTACTTTACATATCTTTGGAATTAACAACAGGGCCTATATTTGCATATTTATATTTTTTGTATTTTACATTTATTTCATATATTTAGTTTTTATCTTTAACCTACATTTTTATTTATTTATTATAATTTTTATACTTTTTATCTGTTACAATTACGTGGTATATAAAATTTTTTTATTACATTTATGAGTTTTCTGTTATTACAAGGCTTTTATAATAGTTTTAACAGATTTTTATTTATTTATATACTAAGTCATTTGTTAACTTTATTTCTAGATTTATAGATTATTGTATAATTTCAATAATCGATAGAGCTAAGTCAATCCCGTGTACGGTACATGTGATAAAGAGTCCTTCCAGGGGCATATCCAAGAGTGCTTATATTGTTGTAGATCGTCATTGATACAAAAGCAATCAGTTTTGTTACTTTAAAATAAAAATAATAACGCATATTTTATGATTTTATTTAGGTGAAATTAGATAACTAAGGTAAATGAGTAACATTCTGCCTTTTATACCAAACTAAAATCTTATATCAAAACGCAATGCATCTCGTAGCAAATTTAAGGAAATTATAGAAATAATAAAATTATAAATAACGTTAACAATGGCCCTAGTATAAAAATAAATGAAAATCGTTTAAAACTATTACAAGTCTTGTAATAATATAATTTTATATAATTGTAAGAAGTAAAAAAATGCAAAAATAATAAATAAAAATGTAGATTAAAGATATAAACTTTATGTGAAACAAATGTAAAATATAAATAACATTCAACTCTGAAAACAGTGAAAATGGAAGTCAAACTAAAAATATAACTTTACATGTAGAAAAGCAGCTTATTCAACTGCCTTAAGTGAAAAACTATTAATATCAGAAGATAAAATCAAGGGAAAAATCCAGCGACGAGTTTCGTAACCTTCTTGCCGTATGAGATTTTAGCGAGGTTGAGGCCGAAGTTTTCAACGCAAAAACGTGTACGTCGGACGTTCAGCGCTGCCTTCCTGTAAGTGTAGAAGTTTGACAATGGCATTTGGAACGTCTAGCGCAGTGGTTCCCAACCAGTGGTCCACGAACCACCAGTGGTTCGCAAGAGCTAAAATATGGTCCGCGAAAGATTTAAAACTTTTATTCATTTTAAAATTATTCCCACATTGATACAAACTGAATTTAATTTTTACTTAAAATGTTATGTTTTCTATTATAATAGTACTGTTAAAGCATGTTATTCTTGAGTTTAACGATTACTTATGTTAAAAGTTTTGATTAAAGTTTATTTTTAGATTGACAGTTTATTTTTCTTAAACCTTGTGGTCCCTGCTAACAACAATGAAATCAAAGTGGTCCCTGGTCAAACCGCTGGTCTAGCGTGATTCCACTGACGTTCCAAATGCCATTGTCAAACTTCTACACTTACAGGAAGGCAGCGCTGAACGTCCGACGTACACGTTTTCGCGTTGAAAACTTCGGCCTCAACCTCGCTTTTTATATAAAAAATTACTTTTATATTATTAAACATAATAAATAAATTTGTGCTCCATCTGTTATGAGATTTTGTTATAAAAATGTCTTACATTATTAATTATTATAAAATGGCAAAAACTTAATTTTGAGATTAGTGATGAATTTTATATTAAAAAAAATTGTAAATGCTAATTGAGCTGCAATTTGAAAAAATTGTAGACCTATAAATTCTCACTGTCGTCTGTCAATACATCTGTCTTTCCTTAATCTCGAGAACGGAGTTAGATACGAGCAGTAATTCGATTTCTACAGGGTGAAGGGCTGAATGGAGGTGAAATTTATCGAAGGATGTGTAATGTGTACGATGAGAACCTCATGAGCTACGGATGCGTGGGTGAATGATGCAGGAAATTCAAACAAAGACGTGACAACGTTTATGATAAGGGCGGTCAAGGGAGGAAGTGTGAGATGACGGACTATTTGGTGAACAAAGTGGATCAATTGGTGTGAGAAAGGCGTCGGTTCACGACTTCTGAGCTCAGTGAGGAGTTTTCTCAAATTTCAAGGTCCACACTGTATACCGCTGACTAACAGTACTGAATGGCCTGACAGAAACGTTCTTCGACATGGGTATACAAGAGCCGGTGTCACGATATGATGTCTGCCTGATCCGACAAGGCAATTATGTGGAAAAATAGGTGAAGACTAACTAGCTTCTACAAATAAAGTGGTTTTTTTCTTCATTCTTGTTTTTTTTTTATTCTGGGTCGGTGGAGATTGAAAAAAATTAACCTTCGTACATGAAAGATCAGACCAGATATGGAAACCTTGGGAACAGGAGACCCGATTAACTGTATACGAACTTCCGATGCAAACTGGAAGTCATTTTATTTTAAATCAAACATTTCCCCTGAAAGGTGTTAGATAGATGACTAGCACGACTCTATTGTTAAAGGAAAAGTATGATGTACAGGGGCAAGCCACTACTGATTTGAGGTAAAAGAGCATATATTTTTAAAGTAAAATATATTAAAAATATGATTAAAAATTGCAGCCTGGTATTGTAACGATGTCACAATACATAATTGCTCGTTAAGAGAAGGATCTTTATTAAGTCCGACCACTCTCGAGATATGAAGCACGATCCCCTCTATCTCCGCACCCCTAGACCTTTAACCACAAAAATTCAATACCATCAATTTATATATTGTACAAGTTACCTCCTTATATATTGTACAAGTTACTAAACAAAATTTCGTGTTTTTAATATTTACCCATTCTAAGATATTAAACAAAATAGACGTTATGGAATTTTTCCCCTTTTAGCCGTTTTCAGGTTCAAGGGTCTCAAAAAATGAAGATTTGAAAAAAAACTCCAAAGAGTCAATTTGATACGATTCCAATACTTTGTATGCTGCAAATAACAGCCGCAAAAAGGAGGATACAACTAACATTACACCAAGTAAGATAAGAAGAAACAGGTCTTTCTCTAGACATGTTTTGTCATCACTGTATTACCTTTTATTACTATTAAACTAGTCTATCACTCTTTCTCCCATTATCTTCTATTATTATTAAGTAATGTAATTTCGGAGTAAAGTTAAGACAGTGAAGACAGTTGGGAAGTCCTGTTCTGATGTAAGATAAATGGAATAGAAAGATTAATTTAATGGAAATCTTAGAATTTTCATAAATAAATTTCCAAATATTTTACTTTTTAAAAACAAGGTTGCATTCCTTTATTATCTAATAGTAATTAATTTTAATTATTTTTAATTAGTTTTAATTAAAAATTATAATTAATTTTAAAATTAACAATGCATAATTAGATTTAAATATCTGTTTCTTTAAAAATTAAAAGTCTTGCAAGAATAAATGCTTTAAAATAACTTTGAACTTAATTTTGTTAAAATTAAAATTTCTAAAAATAAATAAATAAAATATAAATACATTTTGGACATCAGGAATACTCTATAAACTTTGATGGCGATCGGCCTTTCCCTTCTTTTAAAAATATATCAGTATTAATTCTATTCTAAGCAAAAACCAATCGAAAATATCAAGATTGTTACAAAAATGATAATTATACATAGCTCATACATAATAACTTTTCTTTAATATTGTATTTTAAAATTTTAATTTCAAATAGATTCTAAAAATTAATTCTTTTTACTTACGTCCATACTCTTATAAATTTCTGTTTGTACCCTTGTGTACTTGTACCTTGTTTATTAATAGGAGTTATTATACTGGTAAAATTTCCGATTATCCAAATTTCCTTAGTCAAAAGTCGAAACAAAATATATTCACATTTTAATTTAATTAATACCACTAAAGTAATGTGTTTTATTTTGTCACAACTTAAGCTTTTAATTTGCACTAATTCTTTTATGCATTCTACATTAAATTATGTTTTCGTTAGTTTATTGTTATTGGTGTTTTTATTTTAAATTTTTGCGCCCCTAAACTCTTGTTGGGTCTAGTTGGCCTAATGGGAATTTTGCCATTGCAATTGACTTTACTTATTTCAGTACAAAATAGAAATACTTTTAAAATATTATTTCTCAATAGTTACTACTTGTAGATTTTACTAAAAGCAAACAGTCAATTCTAGATTTAACTGGTTAAAACTATTATTAACGAAGAAGCTTTGTTAAAACTAGTTTTGCCAAGTATGATCGGGTTCTGCGGATTCCGGGTTTTGACTAATATCTATAGTAAGTGAGCAAAAACTAGTTTTTCTGTTTATTGAAATTCATATAATCATCTACTTATAAGTGTTAATTAATAATGTTTTGATAACGACAGAGTTGTTGTTTTTTATTCTTTTTAATATGTCATGAATGTTGTATGAAAGCAAATGTCAAATCGGAAGTTTCCTAAAGGTGAACTAAAGAAGTTAGGATACAGAGAAAGTAAGATATAGATAAGAATATAAAACACTCTTTGTCAAAATTCAATTTACTTAAACAAATTGGGTTTACTTTTTATTCATACCAGTTTATACAAACTGTACATTATCAAGAACACTAAATTTTTGATTAGTTTTCTTAATCACTATTCGGACTGCAATTTAAGAAATTGTAGACGTATAGATTCTCACTGTTATTCATCTGTCTGTTTGCCTGTACTTCCTTAATCTCGAGAATAGTGTTAGTAGATGAAAGTGAAGTCCAACTAACTTCCGGTCTATATTGGAAATCACGTGATTTCAATCCAAAACCCATTTTCTCCATAACAGAATTAAGTAAATGTCCGGTATGACTCTGTTGCTTTCCGGAAAAATATGATGTACAAGACACTACTGATTTGAAATCGACAGCTTATATTTTAAATTAAATAAACTAAAAATATGAAATTAATATTGCAGCCCGTCATTGTGACAATGTCAGAATAACTTTTGATTGTAGCAAATTTATTCTTTTAATAAAAATACAATATATTAATATCAAAATCTTTGAACAAGATATTTCAATTTTTAGGAAATGACTTCAAATTGACATACAAGTCTGCGCAAATGGAGGGAATATGGAAATTTAATTCCTATTTAAAAAAAAATTTTTAAAACATTTATTTCGTATCAGTTAACTTCCTAACTAACAATAGACTAAGGAGGAATTCTTAGTCTATTGTATTGTTCTACTCTATATTGTGTTTGTTTGTTGAATTACGGCAACGCAACACTTGGGCGATCTGCCTAGGGGGAATGCCTTCCGGGAGGTCTTTTTAAGGGTAACTGGGCTCTATTCAGGCTGTTACAAACGTGGAGAAAACCCGGAAAACGCCACGTGGCCAGCCCGTCCTGGCGAGGCGCGAATCCATGACCGAACTACCAGTGTTTAGGGAACGAAACCGTTTGGCCACTGGTGGGTCCTCTATATTGTGAAAATTGTTAAACTAGTCATAAAAAATAATGCTTTAAAATCACTTTTTAAAAATTTTATGTATAGGTCTGTTAATATATCTATAGATATATATATCTTCTATATATATATATTTATAAATGAGAATGTTTGGATGTTTGTTCGCTGTACACGCCTAGGCCGTTCGACCAATTGCTACGAAACTCGGCAGTTACTTTTATATACCCCTAACAGATAATGTCGAACATCTCACCCCAAAATATCTATTGAATTTTTGTAAATCAATTGATTTCTATTTCCATTCGAGTTGCTTGTTTACGCGAAACACCTTCTATTGGCAAAAAATTTAGCAAATTTATAATTCTTAAATAAAATTCTTATAAATATAACTATAAAAAAGTATAACTTTAAAAAATGTATATTATATTCACTTAATTACTGCGACAATGATATAGCGCGAAATAGACGGGCTATATAATTACTATGACAAGGTACTTACTTACTTGTCTGCGTGCAATCGAAAGTGTTAGCCTGTGAAAAATCTATAAGTATTTATTTTTTTATTTCTGAACGGGTTTCCGGGTCGGGTTCTTTCATGTTTTAATGATACTTTCTTAATTGTAATAAGCGCTTTCCAGTAGCCGAGTGCATAAAACCACCAAACTCTAGTAGTTAGTTAGTCGAGGGTTCGAGCATGGAAAATGGGCTGGCCACGTAAAGTTTTCCGGGTTTTCTTCACCTAAGTAGGGTCCAGCTTCCCATAAAAGTCTTCCTGAAATGCATCCCCCCGGCAGATCGTTCACGTGTCGCGTTGCGGTAACCAAATAAACCAAACCAATTCTAACGAGCGACTATTTATTGTGACATCGTCACAATGCCGGCCTGCAACTTTTCGTCACAATGTTCTTTTAGTGGTGGCTTTGTCCCTGCACATCATACTTTTCCTGTTAGCAATAGAGTCTTGCTAGTCATCTATCTAACTTCGTTCAGTGGAAAATCTTGAATTGAAATTACGCGACATTCATTCCAAACCTGAAGTTCCTAAATAGTTAATCTGGGCTTCCCGCTCCTAAGCTTTCTACATCTGGTCTCGCCATTCATCTATCTATCTCATTTCTCGAGATTGAGGAAGAACAGTCAAACATACATACAGACTGAAAACAGTCGAAATTTATAGGTCTACAATTTTTTCAAATTGCAGTCCAATATTTTTTTTATAAACTCGATATTTACATGAACACATTTTCCACATAATTTATACAATCTGTTGCAAAAATATAAACACTTCATTATAACATAAAATAATTAATACCCAGCTAGATGCTTCTTAACTTATGCAAAAATATTTTATCTCAATGGGAATTATTTATTGACCGTAACGAACGTTTTCGACCTGTTCTACAGGCCATTTTCAGGTTTTTAAAAATCAAAGAGTATTGATAACTGTTCTTTTTTGTATAGAACATTTAAGAACACATCCAAAATACAAAATTCTTTGGAATATTGAGTTATTTGAATCCAAAGAATAAAACACAGTGACGTGAGAACTCGGACTTCAACTACAACATTACACGATTCTGTCACATATATTTTGATAATTATCCTTTGATATTATCAACTACCACCTGAGAACATCTCGATATACAGTCAAACCTGTTTTTATGCGGGGGATAGGGACCACATTAAAAAAAACGCATTAAAAAAATCTCACGAAACTTCACGAATGGCTGTAAATAATAGTTTTCGCAACACAATTAAAAAATATTTTTTTCATGCGGTCAACAGGGACCGCATAAAAGAAGTCTCACATAGAAAATAACTCAAAACCGTACGAAATAGAATTTATTGACAACAGATGTCAGCACTTGACTGCATCGTCTGGTCTATCGTCTGTTTTACATATTTTTGTCCAGTTGGTGTTTTGTTGACTTAAAAAGTAAATTATTTCATTTTTCGCATATTCATGCAATAATATTACTATAATAAGTGCATTTATGCTATAATAAGTTTATTTAGCTATAATAAGTCAACGTAAGACATGACGAATCGCACGAGACTAGTCGCCAACTATACCGCACAAATTAAAAATTCGCATTAAAAAAATCGCACAAATAAAAATCGCACATAAAAAGAGCGCATAAAAACAGGTTTGACTGTATATGTTTTCGACGGCGAAAGTGACGCTTTTCCGCGATCTTTTAACCTCCCGGCCGTATTCTACCGATTTTAATATAAGAAATGACGGTCCGATGAGCCCCATAACGTTAACTTTATTGTCTCCGAAACGGATTATACTATCGATTCTGACCCGGAACCTTGGTGCCTCCGAAACGAAATACCTTGTCATCGCCAAATTGGAATAACTTCGTCTTTGAAACCCGTATCAATCCTAAATTCCATCGACTGCAAATCTATTCCCAGAACGGGACATTTACTACGTATGATACGTCATCCATAAATCTTCTAACGTGCCAACCTTCTCGCTTATTCAACCTTTCTGAGGAACAGACCGAATCCTCTCCTGCATCAAGTCTGCAATGCGCGATTTCATGTATCTGCCTGTTTATTTCGCTATAGCACAATATATATATGTAAATATTTTCCTTCTCAAATAAACGGGTATTTGTTTGTTTAACTGGCTTCCGAGTATGTCAGTTCCACCTCGCTATCTACCTGACCGTCTTCATCGTCGACGAACACGACCGCTCGCGTGACCTAGTTAGTAACAAAAACCAATTCGCCGTCGCGGCTTGTGTCGAACGGGACACAGTGGTGTCATGCTGACTTGTCATCGAAGAGGTGCCGACCCTCTGTTCACAGTAATAGATATACAATTTAAAATAACAAAATAATAAAATAGATTAAAAAACGTTAGTTAAAGGTTGAGAACGTTCGTTACGGTTAATAAATAATTCTCAGTGAGATATGGTGTTTTTGCGTAGATATAACATAATAGCAATTACTCTCACGGTTTTACAAGATTTCTTTTTATTTAAGACTAAAACAGATCACTTTTCCTGTCTAACACAGATCACTTTTCAAATATTAATCGTAGACCAGTATTAATTAGCAGTGGTTGACCATCCTCTCTTACAAGAGGAGGTGGACGACCACTTTTCCTCGAATTACTTCAACCCCCTTCCGCCACGGTCCTTTTTTCTACCCGAGTAGCATTGAAATTGGAAAATCCAAAATACGAGGTTACCAGCTTGCACAAAATATGATTTAAGTAGAAAACACCTATGTATTGTCTTCTTTGCTAAATTTATTTAAATTTTGTAAATTTTAATAAATAATAATCTTAATGTTTGTTCTTATTTTTTGCACTTACTTGCTAGTTATATATAATTTATTAAATCAATCTAATACATAATTTAGGAAATTCAGAAACACATGCTTATGACATTTAAAATTTTTAAAATCAATTTATCAATATTTGTATATTTTTATAAATTCATAAACATTAATCAGTTTATTCATGTACGGTGTTTTATATCTGAAGTTAAAATATGAGCATTGAATAGAAATTTTAAAATCAATATTCAATTTTGTTAAAGCTTTATTTTAGATGTTTCACAAAAACGTCTTTCTTAAATTCTTTGAGGATTGTATCTATGAAATTGCAGAGAAATGAAAATTTAATATCAATATTATTTATTTCTTGTTTTCAGTTATAAAATAAATCGATCAATAACAATATTGGGATAAACAATTCAAAAAGTAAATCCAAATAAATCTAAACACGTTATTTTTAATTTAATTTTTATAAAGCTAACATTATAATACAATGAAAACTGTTTAGGCGACCACCTGCATTCGACGGGCACCTGTGAAAACGGGCAAAAATTTCTGGCACGGAATAGTTTATATAATAGAGTCTTCGAATAAGTTACCCGTATTAAATGACCACCTGTGTAACGCGACCGCGGGCATCGATTTTTGGTCCGAAACAACATACAACAACTGTAATAAGCGACCACTTCCGCGAATATATCTGGGCCGTGTTCAGTAATGCAGAATTCTTGCTAACTTATAGTTAAGCTGCGATGTTGAACTCGTTTCTGGCTACTGCCTGACTCCTCCCACCGCTAGAATTCTAGCTAGTTCAGTCCAAGGTCTTAGAGTATAATCTAAATTTTATTAAAGTTTAAGACTTTGAGTTCAGTCAGCTTCTTTTATCTATGCTAACTTCTACTAGTGACGTCATCGTTTTTGTCTTGTCGTACGATTTTCAAGATGACTGCTCGTATTGGACCAAACATATTTTATTATAACAATTACAATGTTATTCTCTCATTCAAATCATTAACTCATTCTAAAATGAATTCGAAATGTAAAATTATCATACGTCGGTATATGATTCCGAATACATTTTAATGGAAGATAACGGTCCATTTCGTTAATTACAATAAATAATACTTCATTAATTAATCACCATCTGACGCAGCTTCCATTTGAATAATTGTATTGGTTACTTCATCCTTTTCGACCAGTTCGTTTGCGACAATCGTTGCAAACATAATTTTAACTTCGTCCACCATTTTGCCCAGTTGTGTAAGAATAATCGTTCGATGATGCTCAGAACATTCTTACCTCCGCCCAATAAGCCACTCAGAATTCTTAGATGTTCTGCGTTACTGAACACGACCCTGGTCTAAACTATTGTTCGAACCCATATCAACAATGTTTCCCTCTCCTAATATAATGAATTAATCTAAACTCTTGTTCGAACCCATCTAGGGCACTTCTCTCGCCCTTGAAATTAGGTGCAGGTGTTAATGAATTAGTCTAGCAACAAAGGAAATTCATTTCAGTTTGATTGAAATTGTCCGAAAAACGAAAGAAATGCAAAGTTCTGTCGTTAGAAAATCGTGTTAGTTATCAGAGAAAGTGAAAATGGTTTATCACAATGGCAATTTAGCTGCGAAGTTTAACTGTGGGAAAACGAAATTTATTTTACTGTAGACCTACAGTATTTTCTTTAGGGGTATAAAATATTGTACACGATACAATTAATCGGCTGATCTCATCGTTTGATAAAGTTTTTCTTGACGCTCGTATACAGCACATGTGCGATAAATGGTTTCCGTATCAACCTACCTTATTTCCACGATATTTTTCGAAAAATAATATCCAAGTAATATTCGTACGCAAAATATTCAAAAAAACAAACGCATTAATGCAAAAATAAGTTTTACAGGCAACCTTCCTTTTTCGATTCCGCCATTGTCATTGGACAATCGCGGAATGTAATGAAATCGTATTATGCGAAAAATTAATAAAATCGTTTTATTATTAATTAATAATTTTTCTTATTGTACTTAAGAAAATATTAAATATTAAAAAGTACAGTATTTTTTTTTAAGTTAAATAAAATTAAACTAACGAAAATCAAAACCAAAGTGACGGAGAGATGCCACGCGCTTGTATATTGATGACGTAATTGAGGAGAGAGCTTGTAACTGAGGAGAGAACGAAAAGAACCCAGTTGAATTAATTAAGTCGGAAAAAAGAAAGTGTGCATTATAATTGAGAAAATGCGAGTATTGTATTAACCTTTAAAATATTGGTATTAAATCTGCCTTATAAAATTACGACGACTCTTGTAAATGGAGTTATCCGATAAGAATAAAACACAATACCCACACAGCTCTATCGTTGAAAAATTCGCTTATTTTTGCTCACCTCGAGTTTGCTTAGTAGAAATGGCTAAAAAGTGCGTAAAATACGTAGGGAAATACGGTATCACAGCACCACCTGTATTGGACGACCACCCATCTAAAAGACCACTTTTTGAAGGAACCGTAGGTGGTCGCCATAGACAGGTTTTACTGTATATCGTTTTCTTTTAAAATGACAAGAGAAAACTTAATAAATCGTAGTAAATTTTCTATTTGTATCACATCATTTCTAAAAGATTATCGTATTCAGTACGGCACAATTACTTTTGTTTTTGATTTAATGTCAGTAATATGCAAATAAATATATCTACTTATTTATTTAAATTATATTTAATGAAATATGGATTTTTAATCAATGTTAAATTTTATCGCTAATATATTCAAATATGTTTCTTCTAATGTTAATATTTAAGTTATATTGTACCACTTTTCCTCTGAACTTCTCAACTGTTTTCAGTTTTAAATTAAATTAAATTAAAAAAGGAATAGTAGATTGTAGTATTTATCATCATAAAGAAATTTACAATATATGAATACATCAAATGAATATTTTATACAAAATTGAATGATATAGGCCTATAAAATTTAAATTAATTTATAAAATGAATGAATGCAGTTCAAATTATTATTTAATCTTGCATATTATTGTAGAGATCAAAGATAAATATTAACAAACGACAACATTACAACCCGATACATTATAAACTATTATTGGTTTGTAATTGATAAATATTAACTCGATTGTTACAGTATATTTCAATCACTAAAATTATATGAAAGCAATAATTTTCAACATTTAATAAACACTCCAACTAACTCAAAGTTACTTGTTATTCTGATATAAATGAAACGTTATAAGTATGTTACTTTGATTTAAAATCTGTAAATATCCGGAAATAAGCCAGTCCTGGAAATGCAAGACCGATACTTTTAAAGTTTCTTATATTAATAGAAAAGCTTTAAAAATTTCGAGTTACTGTTTTTAGTAAATATGGTTCTCGATTCTTAGCTATCTTCGATATTGATTCCGCTTTCGTTTTCGTAATTTATTTATGAATTTTCACTCTACCATATTAGTGTATTTGTCAACTTTTCGCTTATCTGCTTGCTTTCACTTGAGAGTTAATCTAACTTAAAATATTTCAGAATAATTCAACATTTTTATATGTAAAGTAAATAAACGAAGAAATTAAAATAAGCTATTATATCATTTATAACATAATCATACTAAAAAATTTCATCTAACAGTCTATAATTAATCTAATTATGCCGAATAGTGTTTATAAAATTCATACCAATTTTAAACTTGATGGTAATTTTGTTCAAATAGTTTCTCTAACAATCATTCGTGAATTTAGTTTGTGTAAAATCATGCTATGCTACTATACTGTATACAAAAATAATAACGAGTTAAATAACTTATTTACAAAGTTTGTTTTATGTAACGGAAACGAATGAAAATAAAACTTAGGCCAATTCAAATAGGCTAGTACTGTCTGTAATGTGACACAAGTTACGGAAAGAAATAATGTAACCACTGCTGTAAAAACAAACTTATTCGATATTTTTAGATGAAGTCGTTATAAGGAAGGTAACAGTAAATCAGAAGAATGTAGAAGTCATAAATATTTCAACAATTTTGTGAGCTATTTATGTAAATTGATTATATGAAGAGTGTGATTTCATTACGAAAGAAAAAGAACTATACATTCTATATTCGAAATTCTTTTAAGTTAAAATTTCTTTACGTAGTAATAGGAAAAATCTATAGCTTGGTTTTTTTATTTAACGAAGAAAATTTGCTAAAAGCTTTTTATTCTTTCTTACAGATATTAATTTAAGATATAATTATTGAACAAAAAGCTTTTAGTGTACACTTAAAATAAAAAAATAGAAAATTGTTAAAGTATATTTTATTTTTCTGTTTT
Organism: Centruroides vittatus; assembly: GCF_030686945.1. Lineage (NCBI taxonomy): Eukaryota > Metazoa > Arthropoda > Arachnida > Scorpiones > Buthidae > Centruroides > Centruroides vittatus. Next base: position 43,583 of record NW_027122649.1, on the reverse strand, counting down.
TGTTCATCAGATATGATCAAAAAAGGCATACTTTGAATATAATTCATTTCAGGAGGACGTTCAAACTCGTTCGAAGCTCGAATCAATTTTTTTTTATTAAAAATAATATAAAATGAATTAATCCATTTCCAGAACGTAAAGAATACCCATTTCGACGATGTTAAAAGAGGAAATACACATAATTTAAGATTAAAAAGTAACAAAATTAAACGTTCTGATAATAAATAAAACACGTAAATACTATATAATAAAATGAAAATTGAGTTAACTGGACGCACGCTATCCATTTTGATATCTTAAACAGAGCTGCCAGATCTGTCACAACTGTAGCGCTTTCATACTTCGCGATAACTTCCTATTTCATTTCAATCGTCGATATTACAACCTTCCTTTTAGACGAGTGTCATCAGAGGAGGCCCCAACACACTCCTCTGATGACAGTTATATTAGGTTAAACTGGCAATTTTTATGTATTTTTGACACTGTCCTAATTTATTGTAGATGTGTGATTTAAATATAACAGTTGTGAAATTTAACACTTTATTGTTAATGCAAGATTGTATTCTTTGTTTAGAAACTTAAACTTTTTGCTTTACATCTCGTTTGAATAAAGTCAAGTTGAAATGTCTTCCGATAAAAACATATCAGATATATTATGCTTTCGGTTTTTGAAGGATATAATGCCACACAAACAGTAAAAACAGAAAAAAGTCAATGTTTATGTGAGATGCTCCTAAACTTTAAACATGTCAAATGTGGTTTAAAAAGTTCAGTTCGAGAATTTTTGAACTAAAGAGTACAAAACATACGAGGCGACCATAAGCAGTCGACGAAGGAAAATTGCAATTGAAATTGGAAATTGTTAAAAATCGACGAATAACACACAATATGTATAACGAAGTACATCAAAAATGAAAAAAAAAAAAAAAAGCGCTGAAACATACGAGCGGAGTTCGAACTTCGAAGCATCGTTCGAATTCCGAGAGGAAATTTGTCAAATTCTGCGTTCGAACTCTGAAGCGTTTGAAGTTAGAGTCGTTCGAAATACGAGGTATCACTGTACTTTTTTAATTCACTAAAACTCGTTAGCATTATTTAAATGTTTTAAATTTATTTCTAGAACAGCTTTACTAACATAAAAGTTAATAAAAAGTCATTTTAATCCGAAAATAAATTTTATTTCGTTGAAGTTAATAGCAACGAAGTCAGCTTTTACATTGAAAATATTTATAATTATTTAATTAAAATTTAGTAATTAAATGTCAATTTAAAATTTAATTACTTTTAATAACTACGAAAACTAAAACAATGTTGCTAATGTTTCAAGAATTTTTCTTTTTATTAATTTATTATAAACATCGTAAAAATAAATTGCTAAATTGTGATATTTTCATTTAAAATGTTTATATCATTTACTTATTCGTGATAATGAACTTTATCAATAAAACCATTGCAAAATATAAATATAAATATATCTTTTGTAGATACTTCGTGACTTTTATATAATGATTCTAATCACAGAGAGAGGCATGGACTTTTTAATTAACGATTCTTGCGACAAAAAAAAGTAAATTGTTAAAGTTACATTCAAATTCACTTTCTTTGTTTTCCAGTAATTACTACAATGAATGAATGAATAAATGTTAACGATATATTATATCAAATTTTGGAAATAAAAGCTTGAAAATTTCAATAGAAAAAGTCATATGCTTTCTCAATCATATTAAATGAAAAGCTAAATATAACTTTATTCCCTCGGATTAGAGGATATAACTTTACATTACACAATCTAATTACAAAACATATACAATATTTTATTCTTAATAACAGAACATATTCAGATAATTTAACTTAATTAATAATTAACAAGTACTTGAAAATAAATAAAACATTTATTTAATAAAAGTAAAATTATATATTTTAAATGCTAAATAAACATTTTTTATTTTTTTAAACGAATTTAAAAACACATTTCTTTCTTTATCCTTCACTTTTTTTTCCTTTTTATGCTTAACTTTTTTTTTCCTCCTTTATTTATTATTATTATTTTTATATGAGAATTGCATAATATGCTTGAGATATTCTAATTACTACACCTAACTTTTTCTATATTTTAAAATGTTTAATATTTTATTACGACATTCTTTACGCTTTGAAGAATGTAATTTTTATTATTCCCCAATACATTGTAGAATTATTAGCCTATTTTCCGAAATACCAGTTTAAAGATTCCTCGGGTAACCTCAGCTATTGATTTTTGTTCTTGAAAAATTTATTAAAAACTTTGAAATTAGAAGATATAAATTTTGAAAACCAATGTTTAACTTTCAGATGACAATTTGGCGAAATCAATTCTTCGTTCGATATTATTGCATGTAGACTGAATATTAATTTGTACACTTTTATTACGGTACAGATAAAATAACATGAATCCAACTATTTGAATGAATTAAATATAAAATAGAATTAATTAATGTAGACTAAAATTTGGGTTGTTGCGTAAACTTTTCAGTTGTTTCTGTTATTTTTATAAACATTTAATAGAAAATTTAAAATACAATAGAACATCGCTAATTTGGAGTTCGCGTAACTTAGACAAAATTTTCGAAAAATTGTACATTAAAATTTCTGGAAAATAGGAAAATTATAATTAAGGAGTGTTCTCCATATCCTGAAGACCTTGCAATACGTGTATTATATTATTGTAGTCGGTAACTTACTAAAAACTGTATATTGTTGTATACTATTATGAAATTTTTATTTCTTGTTGGCCGTAACAATCACACATTCACAATTCTATTCTGTTTAGAGATACTTGAGTAGTGAATGGGATTGCCTAACTTTCCCCTAATATATTCAGCAGTATAACCTACTAAACTACAGAAAAACCTCTGTGTAGAGATGATGGTAATAAATTACAATGCTATATATCCAGCTTCTTGAGTTCTACATCATAGAAGAAAACACCCCCACTAACTAATTTGGATTTTCGTAAATTCAAACAACTTTCAATGTGTATAAATTATAAATACAAATATTTACCATATATATATTTCTTGTGTGTTAAAAATTGACTTCAATTTCCATTTCGTTGAGTGAATGGATGATCTCATACTTCTCTTACTTGTTGTCATTGGCCGATCACTCCATATTTAAACAAGATTGATCCATTTCACATCAGATCCGCATTACAAATCCAATTCTTACGATATTTTAATAAATGAAATTAAAAATTCATTCCATATTTTGTCGGTTTTCATTCCTTCGTTTAAATTAACTAATTTATCACGAATTTTTATCTGAATTGATTCCATAAAATGTTTTTTTATGTTTATTTTCTTCATACATCCAGTATTCTTTATATTTTCTTGATTCTCGTAAGATACGATATCGTATCTATCCAATATCGTAAAGTCACTAGAAACTAACTATATTTTACATTTCATATTCACAAAATACGTCATAGTATTTACGACAAAACAGAAGAAGTTTGGAAGAAATTGACAAACTAATAATTTTTTTATTAAAAAAATAATTTGAAATTATATTAAATGAGATGTTTTCGTACGACATTCTATAAACAGCTTTAATTCCACCGTGAGGAATTCTATCAAATTTCGGCATTCAATAACATCTCAAAAGTTTCTAATAAAAAGTATTTAAAACAGACAATCGGAAATCTATCGATAGAGCCAAATATTTTCCGGCACATCGGCTCTCCAGAGCTATTAAATACGGTAGTATTTACGAGACTTTTTACAATATCATAACGTACGATGTCCTTTCTGAAAACGATACTTTTTGTATCTGGTAACTTACAAAACGAAATGTTTGTGAATCCGGGCCTATGTTAAGCCGTTCTGCGTGCAGCGTAGAGGGTCTAATGATGTGTTCACTTGTTTATAATCGATCAGCGCAAATCTCAACCGTCAATCTCGTAACGGTCAACTCTTTGATAACAGGTGCGTGTCTGGGAATTGTAACGGATAAGTTACGGCGGCGCTGATCGATTATAAACAAGTGAACACATCATTAGACCCTCCTGTACATAAAAAGCTGAATCGACTTGCCTATATTTACAGCTACTGTATTTTGTGTTCTTTTAAACGCGTTTTGAATAATCGGCCAGTTTCACCTATGTAAACACTTCATGCCCACCAGGAATACAATACGTTATATTTTCTAATGGATCTAATTTTTTCAAGAAACTTTCTTAAATAAACTGTTTTTTTTTGTTTTATTTAATTTCCAATATTCGATTGCTTAATTAACTTAAGTTTTTCTACTAGTTATATTTTGTATTTCATAAAAAATATGTTTCTCTTCACGTGTACTGGACATTATGACTATTAATCTTTATTATATATTCACACTTTTAATAATAAATATATAATTTTTTCCATGGAAATATCAAAATAATTTATTATTTTCTTCTTTGTATTAAAACTTAATATTATTATGATAATTATTTACTATTTTTAATGATTTTTGAGCATCAATTCTTCTGTATTATATGTCAAAAGAATACCATCTACATAACGAATTGTTAATATTGCACCTTGTATTGAAGCTATTTTTTCATAAACATTTCAGCCAGTTTTGGACCTATCCTAGTATTCATCAAAATTCCATCTTCCTATGTTTAATTTAAACTAATTGCTTTTATATGCAAATTCCACTAGCTCTATTAAATGCTTGTTTACGTTTTCTTATTCGAAAGTGCTTTTTATTATCTCCTTAGCATCTGTTGGCGATATTCTAAAGTTATCATCATTAATTAATTCATGTTTTCTATATTCGAACCATTTATTTTCTACGATTATAGTGAAATAACTTTTTCGAGATACTGAACTTTTTCTAATTGGATCGTTTTAAAAGCTACCAATATGAGTAATTTCAAATGTACAGGACTCTTCAAACTAGTAAATAATTCCGAATATACAGCTATGACTTTAAATTTTATATGGATGTGACCTTTCCACGTGTGGATAGGTCCACAAACAGAGAATTTAAAATTCGCGACGCGTGTCTCTTCAAGAGAATTCTCGAGGTTATTGATAAATGGGATCGTGTATTGAATCTGCGATATGAATTTCAGCAAGATGGGGCAACCATGTACACATAGGGAGAGGTAAACCAATTTCAAGGGTTTAGCTTGTTTCTTGTTTAGCTTTTTCAGGCAATACAAAATTCTCCGTAAGCATATCTTGCAGCATTCCAGTTGAGACTAAGCCATGAAGAAATATGTCCATTGGAATGCATGTCACTTTGCTGTCAAATTATGAGTTTTGTCACTATCTGTCACACAGCAAGATTTGCACTTCGCTTCCACAACCGTACGTTCTGTAGTGGAAATGTGTCTACTGGTGGGTGGAATGTATTTTGTTTATGACTTGAATCTTTAAAACTTTGAATCTTTAAAACTTTGAATCTTTAAAACTTTGAATCTATTGAATCTTTTAAAACTTAATCATTTTAAGAGCTATATTTATATAATTAAAAGCTTTCTAAATGCGTATTGATCTTCAAAATGCCATAAGGAGGAGAATACAAGATGAGTCTGCGTCTGACAACGAACTTGTCACATAACGCACAAGAAAAACCAATATCGGCAATTTCTGCATCCTTTATGTAATGTCAACAACCTTTTTATTTAATGTGTGTTTTGATGGTTATGCCATGAGTACCATATGCTTAATGTCAAAAGTGGATATTATGAATAAAAAATTTTTATATTATCAAATGAATATCACGCTTTTGATTCTCGAGTTATTTTGTAATTATTTAAATACATGATAATAGTTTAAACTTTTTACAAAGATGTGCATATTTGAATTTTATTTGGCCTGAAATTTTTGTCCGAAGGAGGAACACTATTGTCCGGTCGCGTATCACCCTGTTCCAGGATTGAACGATTTGTCTTTTTAGGAAAGTTAAGTATTTTTAGAAAACCAATTATCGATACTGACGAAATAGTTCTTTAAAAGTTTGGCAAGAACAGTGACTCGGCTGTGTATAATTAAATTTCTTCCATATAACCACAATTCACAACAAGCAAAAGTTATTTTGACATCATCACAATGCTGGGCTGCAATTTTTAATCATATTTTTAATATATTGAATTTAAAATATGCGCTATGTATCTTAATTTATTAGTATCTTGCTCCTGTACAATATACTCTTCCTGACAACAACAAAATCATGCCTGTCATCTGTGTAACTCCGTTCTGGAGAAAATTTGAATTGAAATAACTTGACTTTCGGTTTACAGAAAAAGTTAGTATATAGTTAATCAGAGTTTCCTGCCCTTTCTATTTCCATATCCGGTTTGACTTTCATCTCTCTAATACCGTTTTCGAGATTAAGGAAGAACAGACAATTGGAATTTATTGGTCTGCAGTTTTTTTCAAATTGCAGCCCAACGAATGATTGTACAGCAAATAGTGTCCGGACGTAGAACGGTCTTCCCTACAATGTATAAAGTATAGATTATAAAGCAATTTGTTATCTATGTTTTTTTTTTTTCAATATAAATCAACGAAGAAATAAAGTAAAATTTGTAATATTTATTTATTTAAATTAATTACTTTTTCTATATTATGTATCTTAATTTTTATTTTTCATTTTTTTCTGTTTTGTAATAAAAAGTTTGCTTCACAGTAATTAGAATTTTCGATTTATTTATTTAATTTATATCGCAGAATACAGATTATCAAACAGAATCTGAAGTATAGTAAATATCTCGTAGGTGTAATTAATTATTTATTAACAGAGCAAAAATAATCTTTTATGACAAGAAGAATATTTTTTTAAATAACATTAAAAAACGGAAATAATTGATAAGAAACGAGCAATTATTTATTGCGAGATCGTCACAATGACGGGCGAAAATTTTAAATAATATTTTTAATTTATTTAATTTTAAAATATATGCTTTCCGCCTCAAATTACTAGTTGCTTGCCCCTGTACGTCATACTTTTTCTTTAATAATAGAGTCGTGCCGGTCATCTATCTAACACCTTTCAGGAAGAAATATTTGAAATGAAAACACATGACTTCCGCTTTGTATCGGAAGTTTGTATATAGTTAATTGGGGCCTTCTGCCCCTAAGGTTTCCATATCTGGACTCATCTTTTATCTATCTAACCTCCTCCTCGAGATTAAGGAAAGAGAGACGGACGGACGAACAAACGGACGACAATGGAAATCTATAGGTATACAACTTTTTCAAGTTGCAGCCCAATTAATATTAATTGATTCGTTATCTCGAATTGCATATATTTACCAATTGAATTTCAATTACAACATTGGGCGCTAATAGCACTTTGTTGGTACGAAAGTCGTTTAAAACGTCGAATTTTAGAAAAGGAAATCGTAATTTTAGCATGACAAATAAAATGAATTATGCTCATTATACATTAATTAATTTTTTTCTTATTTTTTCTCTATTGATGCTAGAAAGGGTTTAAACATTTTTCCATAAAACATTGGTTGTTTAATAGTCAATAAGTTTTTATTTTAAAAAGTACAGGACAAATTTAATGAATATTTCTTCAATAACAATAAACATTGGAATATGTTAAACTACTGAACTGTGAACTGTGGAACAAAAAGTAACATCAAAATTAATTAAGATGTTACTTTTTGTTCCACATTGACTCAAATATGGAAAACAAACGTTTGCTGTAAATTTATTAAATATAGATCATATGGATATTAATGCAAATTTTATGTATTAAAAGGAAATAAATTTTATTTCCTTTTAATATATTAAAATTATTTATCCAAAAAATTTGCAATGTTTTGGATGAATAATTTTTATCATCTACCCTACCATATGGATCCGCTGTTAGACACTTTCATATTGTAACACCTTAAAAACATCTTAATTAAAGACCAAAAAATCTCTTAGGATCATTAATGAAACTCGTCGTCTTAAAATAGTTTTCACGCTGTTTGTCATTCTTAGAAATTAATTTTCTCTCACTATTTGCTGTTGGATGCTCTTTTTAATTTTATATTTCATCAGTTAAAATAAAAACAACCACTAAAATAATTTTTATTTGACCATGTAATATTAATATTTATCATTTAGAAGAAAGTTAGAAAATTTAATTTGCATTTTGAAATACTCAGAAACAGAAACTCCAATACAAAGGTTTTATGAATGAACCATTTGTATGAACGTTTTACTCACGCCAAATTCCATTTTACATTATATGTAAAATGGAATTTGCGTAATTGAATGTAAATGAAACGTTTCTGAATATTTGGAAATGCAAATTAAATTTTCTTTCTTTTAAATGATAAATATTAATATTACATGGTCAAATAAAAATTATTTTTGTGGTTGTTTTTATTCGAACTGATGAAAAATAAAATTAAAAAGAGCATCCAACAGCAAAGAGTGAAAGAAAATTAATTTCTAAGAATGACAAACTGCGAGAAAACTATTTTAAGACAACTAAAAGATGTTTTGTTTTTTTTACCCTTCCTCTCTTTCCGCGGGAGGAATTTCGAAAAATCCCTTCTTATTGTGCATTCTCATGGCGTACTCTGTGTACCAAATTTCTAGTTTCAACTCCTAACCGTTTGGGGCTCTGCGCTTATTATTATTATTATTATTGCTATTATTATTATCAACCCATGTCGATTATATTATAAGATTTATGAAAAAAAGAAATACATTCAATAGTATGTAAATAATGACAAATTTGTTTTACATTAGGACATGAAATAAAACATCGAAATAACAACATAACAACGATGGATATAGCATCATCATTTGTTGCTATTTTACAATATGTGTCAAATTTAATTATCTATTTAATAGATAGTATCCATATGTTATTTATTCAAAGATAGGCTAGACCTGAAACTTGATCTGCTGATAGGCTAACATGTTAAAATGTACTAAAGCACTCAGTAATATAGGTGGTGAAGTATAATACTGCGGAGTGTTTATGTATAATTAACATTAATGATACTTGAGATTTCGAAAGTGTTTTTAATGCTTATTTTTTTATTTCTTTTCCCCGAACTATGATTATAGGATGCCACAGAAAAAAAATATTAAGCTCAAAAGGAACAAAAGGTAAAGCAGGCTGAGAAATACTGGCAAATAGACAAAATGGCAAAGTTTTATCAAAATCAATCGATCAAATTTTGAGAACGAACCCAATATTGTAAGCCAACTAGATGAAACTTCGCTAATATTCGCCTCAAATATTTTATTTTGACTGTGGCTCTCATAGAGTTCGCTCTGGCTCCCCAAAAGTTGATTTTTAACCTGTGGCTCCTTTGAAATGTTCTGTGGCCCCAAAGGAATCACATAAGAAACAGTTTTAACGTATAAATTTCCATTACACGGTAGTTCTTTAAATAAAAATCTTTATAGATTTACAAATTTATAGATTTATTGATGACGCTATCTAAAAAATATTAAGATGAATCCATAGAGTATAAAAAAAAAATTGAACGAACAGCAATACATAAAATTATAAAATTCTATATCACTTTTAAGAAGAAGATAGTTTACGTAATTGCTTGATTATATACCTGATAAAATTTTAATGCTTTGTATTTTATTTAGTTATCTGGTTTTTGGAGACCAAAACAAACAACGTCAGGCAGGATTATTTGAGATGATGATCAGTTTATAATTAGTCGGGTAAACACTCATTTCTTTCCAATACGCTTCATATCTTTTGTAATTAGTCTATTATTACATACTTTCCGCTTTGTACCAATTAGTGAACTCGTGCACAAAATATAATTATCTATTTATACAGGATGCCCCACTGCAATCTGTACCACTCACTGGAAAAGATACAAATTCATTTAGTCATTAGAAACTTTAACATTGTTTAAACGTATAGAAAGTTACAAATGATGTGCATCTATGCACCTTTGTGTACGCGTAATCGTGTTCATATTGACCTTACATATAATACTGAAGTCGATAGCCTCGCTGCTTCCTAATAAAATTTTATTTAGATTCTTTGAAGATTTTCAATGATTTATGAAGAAAAATATCGCTATTTACCACTAGCTACATTTTATTATTTATTTCTTTAATTTGCATTGTAAGAAGACAAGATATTTATATACGTCTATAACAGCATCTTAATCATATAAGATTAGAGATATTCTCCTGACTTTTGAAATTTTGAGCTAATGCTGTTTTTCATAAAATTCGATTTTATTTTATGATTCACACTTCTGTTTCTCTTGGAATATGATATTTCATTTATATATTATAGTGATCAATAAATGAAATTATTTCGTATATACATCAATAAACAGATTAAAGCGAAAATACAATTAGGAAGCGACAGGATCATAATCATCGAGGAATTCTATCTAGCAACATTGCAATGTTTTGGATGAGATATTTTTTATCATTTACTCTACAGTATGGATCCGCTGTTGGTCACTTTCATATTGTTACACCTTAAAAACATCTTAATTAAGGATTACCCTGAAGAACTCGGCTTCTTCTGTACTATTTTAGATGCGGTTTATTTGCGTTTTTTGCGGGAACTCGAACATATTTTTAGATCCATCTAAACATTCTCTAATTAGTCTCGGAAAAGGGGGGACCTAATTCATGCATCGGATAAAAACGTGTAAGATCAGCTATAATCTACTAATCTTAATCTTCGCTATCGTTAGTTTTTGCCCGAGCAACGTCGGTTCATTTGCTAGTCTAATATATTACTTTGAACTAAATTGAGTTCATGCAATCTGTATTATTGCTTAAGCTACGTTATCAAAACTTCTAAACGTAAAATAAAATTTTTATCTAATATCAAGATTATACTATTCTACGGGTATAATTAATACCAGTACAGCAAGATGATTTGATTGTTTTCATTGTTTAGCTTTATGCATTATATATAGAGGGTGGAAAGTGTATGCATTATCTTCTTGTAGAGTAAATTTGATTACTTTGCATCTTCATTAATGTGACAATGCTCTTTTTTTGTATCATTAAACGCTTTTATTTGTACTTATCATGTTCTCAAATATTGCAACTCAAATTTAATCCACTTCTAATTAAGATGGCGATGTCCTCAAAGTTTCGGACTTCTAAATTCGATGACAATGAATTTTAATGATGCTTTAGGTAACCCACCCTAAACCCAATAATCAAATGTCGAAGTTAATCATGACATGTGTGTATGTAAATGCATTGCAGTGATGTAAGTTTTGATGTAGGGGTGGAATGGGGAGAGTGGACTCACCCTCAATATCCCCCACCCAAATTCCGAAACACATCTATTAATTGTTGTGATGGATTTATTTGAAACTAAAGCGTCCAAAAAGGTTTGAGATAAATTGGATTGTCCACTATAAAGATTATTCAGAAGAAAAGCTAAACTGACAAACAGTGAAAAATTTCGGTAAGGCGTGCAAAACTAAGGGAAAATAATCCACTATACTGATTAGTATAAAATGAAACCATCGTGTGAGCACCTGGATATGGTAGGTGAAAATAAAGCTAATTGAGCAACATTGTACTTACTGTACATCACAGAAGTCAATTTTATCCCTAATTTATAAAATTATATCGATCAATTGTGAAAGAAATTTAAAATATTTAAAAAGACTATCAAATTTATAAAAGCTGTTTCCAGAATGTAGCTGAAGCGAGATATAATTATTTAATGAATAATCCGTAGTTGCTTAAATAGATCATATGAAATTGGAATGATTGAAGGAAAATTTATAAATAAATAAATATATATATATATATATATATATATATATATAATGGAAGATGTCTGTTTATAGAAAAAATTGCTTTTAAAATTGCAATTTTCCAGTATATTTCTATAAATCTGTAAATCGTATAATAATTTTCGAAATGGTAAAAGAACGGAAATTTTAAAACTTGAATAATGACATCATTACACAGGAATTTTATGATACATTTTTAAAATCAAGTGTTTGATTCAAACAATTTACAGTGACAAATTTGTAAGATATTGTCTTAAAGTAATAATATTGATAGTATTATTTATAAACTTTTGAGATGATCTCATATTCCCTTTTAATTCAACTTCATATCGATTCTGAATAGGAATGAAAAACTTGAACTGTAATAATTGTTTGTGAAGATTGTAATTCCAGTTATATAAACTGAATTTTAAGAAATTGCTAAGAAACTGATTTTATACAATGTTAACCGCCAAAGGACATTGCGAAGTAGATGGCAAGTGGAAAATTAGAACACCCATTATTTTCACCTGACATGAGTCTAGGTGGTTTTGATGTTTTCCCGAAAATGAAAGGAAAGTAAAAGAGGCTACTCTTCCGAGACGTTGACAGCATCTTTCTACCTCAAGGCAATCCCTTCAGATACTCTCTAAAAATGACGTTGCTGACGGTGTTCGTCGTGTCTCAGAAGTTCTGTAACGGCTTGTGTGCGAAGGTTGAGACTACATTTAAGGACTGTGATCATCACGCGTTTGTTTTATTTTAGATGTAATAAGTTACAACTATATTGCCGCTGAAAATAAAATAGCTCTCGTGTATCTGGATATTCGTATACCGCGATATTGCAAATGAAAATAAAACTATTAAATTATATATTGTAAAAATAAAAATAATAAAGACTTATACAAACAGAAATATTGGAATCTTCCTTGTCATCCATTTCATCGTCACAGGAAATATGATCCACATTGGCAGAGTCGATCTGTACGGAATGGTCGACTCAGCCAATGTGGATCATGTTTCCTGTGATGACGAAATGAACAAGGAAGACTCCGATATTTCTATAAATGTATATTATTTTTATTTTTACAATATATATTTTAAAAGTAGCCTATATTTCGTCCTGAATTTTTTATAAATTTATTTACAAAAGAAGTCTAGTTAGCCTAATTTTTACAACTTGACCTCAAAACACTAAAGCTATTTACAGCTAAATGTTTCAGTAATGGTTACTGGTTTTTCATAGAATAAAAATTTTTGGATTAGCAAGTAGGTTTTGTTTTGCAGTTTTTAATTCATTCTGTCATGTGGACATTAAGAGAGCCTTTTCTATGGCCCATATGGGTACGTCCAAGCCTACGAATTCGAGATCCTTGGCCTCTGATCCGAATCGAACCTCGAGATTTTTAACGGCCTCTACCATCCGATCTTTGAGCAGGTGTTTAGATATGAATTGTAAGACAGAAGAAATACAACTTGATATGTTAGACCAGTATCAAAAGAATCATTTTTGAACAGAAATAAGTTTAGACCTGTAACCATTTCAATCTAAAGCTTTCGTATATTAAGCAGCTTCTTATATATTTCGTATATTTCGTAAAGATTCTATATAATTAAGCAGCATTATCTGGCAAATTATACCTTTAGCTATTCTAAAGCTATAATTTTTTGTTGAAAATATTTTTATTTCATTATCGAATTGCTATATTATATCTCTAAATATACTGGCATTACATTTTTAAATAGATAATTTTAGTTGAATTATACAGTACTTGTATAAACAATCTTTGCATATGTAATACTCTTTCAAAGTACATTTTATATTAACTCTTAACAAAATTATATCGTTCAATATTTAATTACATAAAATTATTTTATTTTCAAATTTTTAGATGTATTAATTTTCAATGATTGTAATATTATATCTGTGAGAAATGATCATTTGAAATAGGTTTTAAAAAACACTGTTAAATTTTATAAAAATAACATATAATATGGTGCATTATTAAAAAAAACATAAATTTTTACATCAGTTAATAAACTAGTATATTAAATTTTTTTATTATTTACAGTATAAATTAAGATTGTTTAAGAAAGAAAAAAACAACTAAGTTTCAAAGAGAATTTTATTTTATTGAAAAACATTAATTATCATTTCATTTTATATTTATATTAATAAGAAAATAATATGAAAAACGATATTTTTATTTAATTATTTACACGCCCGTCACTATATAACATGGTAACTTACTTCAGTTGAGCGATGTCGTTAAGCGCTAAACATTATAATTTCCGCGATGTAATTTGTTTTAAACTATCTTCTCAAATTCATTTGGAAGCAGAACTACCGTATTTACTCGCATATAAGACGACGTTTTTATTCATTTTTCATTGCTTCAAATTCTTTGCGTTTTTGCAATAATTTTTGTGAACCGTGTGTTCGCATTTTTTACCGGATGCTCATCCTCTGGTGTTTAAAAACAAAAGTATTTTACCTGGTCGTTTCAATCGTTCTTGTGTATTGTCGGGAGTAAAAATGAATAGGAATAGAAATAGCAAATCTTTTGAATTAAATTCCAGATTCACGCGGGAACCCGATATAAAAAGTTTTAATCCATTCCCACGTGATAACAGATGATTATTCGGAAATCAGAATTCGGAAAAACTCAAGTGTAATCCACGGAGGGTAGATTCGACTGTTAAGAATTGGCAAAAAAAAAATGGTTCCCGATTGTTCAACTTTACGTGAACAAATTATGTTGTCGATTTTACGAGATTTTTCCTTAAAGTTTAAAATGCCTGTAATTTTTGCGGGACAATGTTTTCATTTACGTGCATTTGACATTTTATTTGTAATTAAACGAAATAAAATTAAATTGTATTAATAAATCTAATTTTATTTTGATCTTTAAGTTAGTTAGTTTGTTTGTTAAGTTATGGCATTGCAACATTTGGGCGATCTGCCTAGGGAGGATGCCTTCCGGGAGGTCTTTTTAACGGAAACTGGCCTCTATTTAGGCGTTACAGACGTGGATTTTGATCTTTAAAATCACACGAGATCTCGCATCATATGCAAGATCGTCTTATAAGCGAAATAAGTGAAATAAGCTTATAAGCGAGTAAATACGGTAATTTATTTAAATTTTCAATTTTCAACGATCGCGAGTGTCTATCATTAAAATATAAAGTTCACGAGAGAAATTCGAAAGAAGTTTGAGAAATTTAGAGTAGTTTAGAGGATAATTGAAATTTTATTCTTTTTTCGTTTTTTCTAAATTTTTCCTCCTTCCCGAACACTAAGAAAGCGTTTTCTCCGCTCCCATCAAGAATTCGGCTATGCCCAAAAATAGGGAATGTTCCGTCATATCTGGGAAACACCGCCCATGGAGATTACTTTTGTGACGGATTCGAGAGCTATAATCTGACGCCTTTACTGCCCGAACCATCGGCCATCTACAGTATAGTTTGAGTTAGTAGGGATAAGAAAAGGAATAAAATATAATAAGAAAGAATAAAATCTTAATTGCGTCCTCTGGCAAGATGTGAGGAGTTAGTTTGTTCTTTGTTTCGAGCAGAAAGTCGCTCCCACTGTCCTATCTATTATTGTATCCATTACTGTGTCCAAATGTTCTCCAAGCTTTTAACATCTATGGAACCTGTCGTGCCTCAGTATTATGTTTTGCATAATTCTAGACAATAAAATTTGAAAAAGTAAAGAAGGTATCATAAAGTCTTCAATGCTGATTTTATTTGCTAAGTAATAAACTTTCTTACAGTTTAATAAAGTACAGAAATTTTTATTTTTTAATGTTTTTGGAAAAAATAAAGAAAAAAAATTTCTTATCTTTGTGAAACTCTACAAGGTCGCACGAAAAAAAATCCTAAATCGGAACACAATTTGTATACCACTGCTCTATCTCAATTATGGACTTGTGAAGTGACACAATCTCTGGAGTTCATCTCAGTTTCTAAAGGAAATTTAAATCAGCCATAATACTTCCGAAGTTAATATGTTTGTCGCTAACATTTTATCAACTGCTATTTTATTCTTTCATTCCATAATTTCGGGCTATACGCAGTAATAATCAAGTTTATTTCTTAACAATTTGTACCGTTAAAATGTAAAATAATTAAAAAGTGAAATTAAAATGTTGATTAAAAAGATCGTGTTCGAAAGAATGAGATTAATGTTAGATCTTAATGTTCTTTCGAACACGGCCAACAGTTATTTACAAAGACTTTTAATCTTTACAAAAGTAATCCCCAACAGACCTGTCTTGATTTTGTTATATTCCGGTTAAACGAAATCTACTTGGTTATTCTAACGAAGCTCTTGACTGTTCACAATAGACAGAATCAAATAAATAACACAATATAAGTCTCAACAGTTGCTACTGTATTCTTTGCTTTAACTTTGTTCTTCAATGAAAACTCCTCAGATACAAAAATAAACTACATCGTAAATGAAAAAGCTGATTGGTTTAAGTTTATTAAATTGAGAGGCTTATTTTTCTTTTATAATTTAATTTTTTTCCTCTTCAATTATTTATAAACTGGAAAAATATAGGAAAAAACATTCATTTTGATTTTTATAAGAAAAGAAGTTATGAAGTAATAAATATATTATGAAAATAAATGTACATTGTAAGTAACTATTGTAAATCATTAATTAAAATGTGTAAAATGGACTATATAGTTAAATTTTAATTTTAATTTACACTCTTCCAATTAAATTGAACATCTTAAAATTAAAAATATCTTTGTATGTTTGAATATGAAATTATTATCCACAAGTTTCCAGATTGTGTTTTTGAATTTTTCCAGACGAGGACGGGTTTTGACAGCTATTAAGATACTGCTAGTTGTTAGTGTAGGTCTGCAATTTTTAGTTTTACATTGGCGATTACCCTTATAAAACCAGTTCAGGTACAGTACATACTGTGCAGTGGTTGGCTGCCACAATAGCCAGAGTGTTCTTCATGAGTGATTTGAAGCTATATGCTATGTACAGTACACGAAAACATAATGCATCGAAATTCTCCATGTATTGAACCGTTCCAGTTATATTCATTTCCACGTGAAGAAAATTTGAGATGAAACTGGATAACCAGCCATGCATTTACATTCAGCTAGATAAATAACTTTATCATCATAAGACACACAAGTCCATACAGAATGATTATTTGCATATAGGATTTGTGATGGTTCTACATTGACACAAATGTTTTATGATAATTTATTAAATTATCATAAAACATTAATTAAAAATACGTATTAAAGAACACATAGCAGATATGAAATACCATCGAATGCAATCAGTTTTTCATGATCACTGCCTTATAAATAATTGCAACATTGACAAAAACAACGTAAAAATTCTATTTAAAGAAAAAGACACGCATAATAGAAAATTCAAAGAAAGCTTAGCAATAATAAACTCGAAAAATTGCATAAACAAAAATCTAAGTATAAATATAAATAAAAACTGGTTGAATATATTATAGTTTAATTTTTCTATCAAATACCACCAGAGGGCTTTGATTCATCTCAAAACCACTCTACGTGATTATGCAAATGTTGGGTATAACGAACAATAAGAAATATCACTTCATTCCGCAATGTCCAATTATACCAAACAATTGAGAAGAAATTTACCCGAAAGAACTTTATAGTGAACTGAACGAGCCTAGAAAATACACATTCATTGTCTCCGATAAGAGAATAGAATACAACCAACTGTAAGTTTTTGTTCTACTTTGTGTATTTTGATACATCGTTTTACCGTTTTAAACAGATATAAAAGAATTTTATAATGGTTCTATAACTATTATAAAATTCTTCAAGTTTGTGATGTACAGACTTAAGCGTGTACAAGTGCCATATCGGGGGGGGGCAAAAAACTGGTACGTGTAAAATATGTGTGTATTTTAAATTATTTACGCAATTTATTTGTAAATGTAATTTTAATGTCGTATATCCTATTCTTGTTTTTAGTTGACTGATGAGGAGCAAAAGCCCGAAACGTGTAAAATTACCTTTAATTAGTTGATACGGTAACTAAAGTCAAAAGCCAAGTGATTGAGTTAATAACACGATCTTGTGTTTAACAATTCGAATAAGCAATCTAGCACAACACGGTTTCTCTAGGACTGATAATTTATTAATTTAAAATTTCTCCTGTTTTGCTACTTGAAACTAGGTATAAGTGTCACGACCCCTATAATTGAGCATTTTTTGGTAATCATAGGCTTTACTTTTAATAAGATATTCAAATACAGCTGGATACCTCAAAGGTGGCATTCTCGTGTCATTATTTCACAATTTTATAGTACAGTACTAATTGATGAAAATAAATTTGAAAATACAAGTTTGTAGAAGAAACAATGCAAAATTCCGAAAATTTTGCGTTAGACATAATTTTATGATAATCTGTGAATATTTTGGACTACTTTATGAATTAAACGGCGATATAAATATTTCCTGACAGATAATAACAGTAGAATATTAGTAAAATTACAGAAGCAAATTTTGCCAATTATTTTCTAAAAGTAAAAAATAATTGAAATATAGAATTCAGATGTTCCTAATTTTTTCTTTAAATTTTTATCAGTTTTGCATGTAGCACACTATTTTCTTTGCGTTAGAAAAAAATTTAAACTAGTGTAAAAACGATTGAAAATACTGCTTATAATTTAAAATATAAAAACCCTTACAATTACTAACAAAGTAGGCGTTATGAACGAATTTCTATTAGTAATTTCAAAATCAATTATATTCTCAATTTTATAGTTCTCGCAATATCTTAATGGCAGCACTACGTTGGGTGCTACAGTACGGGAAAATACATAAACCTTCTCTGAAAACTTGCGGATGCAACAATAGAAGAACCCTACTAATACCCTAATATATTTTATTTACACACTATATTATTATTTGATTTAAATATTAATATGAAATAGACGTATAGTACTTACTCGTAAATTATTCGGAATGGCGTAATTGTAATTCGGTTACGAAAGAATTCGATATACCTAACTTTCAACGATTTAGAATATGTTTCCTATGGAAATTCTTCGGTTTTGAGCTTTTTTTTATTTGCGATAGGATCGTAGGCAAACTTAGAAAGTTTAATTGATATAACAAAGTACAGTAATAGTTCGGTTATCGTCGGTTTCGGTTTTCATCGATTTTTTCACGACAAATTTGTCTTGGTTTTCGTCCGTTGCCTCGGATTTCGTTGGCGTGCCCACGAGACTTCTCTGCCAATTTTGCGAAAACAAAGGGCGACTCACGCGTTTTCCTGCTCAATGTGGCGATGTTTCTCGTTGTATGAGCATTACCTAGCGAGTATAGTCAAATAATTTCATTGCTTTCCATTTTTTTTATCTCCATCGTGAGACTAAAGAAAGTTTCCAGAGCCAGCAGCCCTTCGAATGCCATGTTAAATCTTCATTTATTCTTTACATTAGTCTTTTATATTCATTTTATATTAATTTCTTATTGTTTTTAGTATTAAACACTGTATTTATTCTCTATAAAATGTGTTTTTCAAGTACCAGGCTTAACACTGTTCAGTGTATGTTTTCCTAATTGTAGTTTTGTGGTCTTTTTTCAACTTTGTTTTAGTCGTCATATCGGATAACTCGACACATTACCACTTCCTTCCCCTTAGGGTGTCGACTTATGCGGACTCGACTGTATTTTGAAAAAAGAGATAGGGATGTAGATTTTTTAAATTTCCGTAGGAGTTTTAAATCCCTAAAATTACGCTTTAATAACTAAAACTAATTATGTAATATATTACATAAATATACTAGTATATTAAAATATTCTATTAATGTACTAACCGAATTTTAATTTACTCATAGTTCATTCATCAACAAATAAATTCAAAATTGTCAACGCAAACTAGATCTCTTACAAGCCTAATGGTGGCTACCTTCTTGTTTGTTGGTGTATCGAGCACCGAAAAAGACGCTTGAAGTTTGCTAGAAGCACACTGGCAGCAACCGGAAGTTATCTAAAATTTTGAAAAAGGTGCTGAGAGGTGCTGGCTGCATGCTGAGATTTTGAATACGCCTAATGATTTTAACCAATCGCCACTGGCCGACTATTTCCTAGTGAAAAAGAGACAGTACTCTTTGAAGATGTTTTACAGTATTTTGTATTGAAAATGCGTTTATACAAATTATAAAGTAATGAACAACACATTGAAAGATTTTACACGGAAAAGTAAAGATTTTATTAATAAACAGTTTATTGAAATTGCGAAAAATGTTGAGTGAAATAATGCATTCATGGGTATTTATATTGAAAAATAGAAATCTTCGCCTATAATTTTTATCGAAAGTTATTTTATTTTCCATGAATAATTCTAACTTGTATAAATAATCAAGCATTCCATATTAGGTATGTTTTCTTAAAGACCGTTTCTTAGTTTTAAAAATTACTGCACTAAAAAGTTCATTCACTGACATTTTATTTTCGGATAGAGACGTGTCACACTCATTTCCATTATCGTCATTGTCTATATTGTCATCTCCATTTTACCCCCTCCCCATATCTCGTTCATAATTTCTTCTTCAGTAAGTGTCGTCGATGTCAGTCATTTAGTTATACAGTGCATTGTTACAAAGATCAGTATCGTCTCGTAGTCTCTTCAAATTTTAAATATAACACCGGAAAGCTTTTCGTCATTTTGCTCGATGTCAGCACCTTCTGATTTAAAGTCGGTCTTTCAAAAACAATTCGATATTGTTTGTGCAGTTATATTATTTGACTACTGCCTACTACCATTTGTTTTGGTGTTTACATTTCACAATGTCTTCGAAAACTTGGTTATATAGAAATTAAACTTCGCAAATTAGATATAATTTTTAATATAAAAAAATTGGCAAGGGCGCTTGCTCTACTCTTCCGAAACTTCAACAAGAGCATTGTTAAATTATGGTAACGCAACACTTGGGCGATCTGCCTAGGGAGATGCTTCCGGGAGGTCTTTTAAGGGTAACTGGCCCCTATTTAGGCGTTACAGATGTGGAGAAAACCCGGAAAACGCCACGTAGCCAGCCCATCCGAGCGAGGCGCGAACCCACGACTAAACTCCCAGTGTTCAGGGTACGAAGACCGCTTGGCCACTGGTGGGTCCTCTATATTGTGAAAATTGTTAAACTAATTATAAAAAAATAATGATTTAAAATCATGTTTTAAAATTCTTATGCATTGGTCTGTTGATATATTTTATATATACAGTATATATATATATATATGAATGTTTGGATGTTTGTTCGCTATACACGCCTAGGCCGTTCGACCAATTGCTACGAAACTTGGCAGTTACTTTTATATACATCTAACTTAGATATTGTCGAACATTTCACCCTAAAATAGGAAGTTAGGGAAACCAGTATGAAATACGTAATTTTCAATTATACTGGAATATAAAATTTAAGTAATAACAAAAGATTAAAAAGAGTAATTTTGTTGAATTGTGATAAAAATACTCATTTAAAAAATATTTAAGTTTAAAAAATACTTTGGCACTAGCTCAAAGTTAAAAGTGTTTGTGACGCCATCTGTTATGAGATGTTATTTAAAAAACAACTTTTATATTAATAATTATTATATTATTAATATTAAATTAATTATTATATTAATTAATATATTTTTACCTGAAAACAAACATTAATTTCGATCAAAGAGATGACGTTTTAAAAATATTAGGCCTATAAATACAAAAAGGAGTAAAAATTTTCAATAAGTCTGACCTCATTCGAGATATAACAGATAACCCTCTCTATCTCCCTATCCCTTGTGTTCCATACTTCAAAATTTAACAGCATCAATATCCTTTATACACAAGTTATCACGCAAAATCTCGTTTCTTAATCTTTACCACATCCTAAGATATTAAACGAAATATAAGTCAATACACACACAAAACAAATTTTTTGATTTTTTGGGTTCAGTGGGTCTGATCCCAAAAATCGAGATTTGCTAAAAACCCGGAGGGTCAGATTTGAGGGTCTTTGACACGATTACAATACTTTTTCCCTGTTATATATATAACAGCCGAGAAAGTAAAAAGGATATTTTCAGGGATCCATAGAGAAGTTCGTTACACGGAAGTTTAACTGCATATATGTAAAATTCAAAATGGATAAATAAAAATGCATTATCGTTTTGGTGTTCGAAAACAAAATATCGCACAAAAGAAAACTTAAATGCGAAAAGATATTGAATATTGTTTAAAACTATATTTATTTACTCGCTTTTAAATCATTTAAGTAAGAGTACATTAACAAATTCATTACACATTTCATTAAAGAAAAAAAAAAAGTTTATTGGAGCATTATTGTTAACTGTGACTATAAAAAAGAAATTATATATTTTTATATTATTAACAATAGAATTTGTATAGAGAAATATAAGAAAAATTGAGTTTAAAACCAGATCAAATATAGATAATACCACATTTTTCTTATAATTTAAAGTATACAGTTAATAAATATTTTAAATTGAATTAAAAATGACTGAAAGAATTGTAATTATTTTATTCTTTAAGAACAGATATAATATTTAACATATAAATATAATACAATTGCAGAAATAAAGAATCGTTTAACTGTTTTCTTTATTTTTATTTTTTAAAAATAAAACTTAATGAAGTGGCATCAATGAAAGATTTAATACTCGTTTATCATAAAGTGATTTAGTCAGATTTTCCGCTGCAGCTTGTTCAATCAATGGTTAAGGGCAAGTTAATAATGATGCGATAAAGTATTAACCTTATTTTTGGTAACATCATTCCAATCAACATTGATGTTTTCCAGCGATTACCTTCTATTATAATGTAAAACGAAGTGTTGAGTAAAGAATACATTTTAACAACAATCTCGTACATTACTATAAAAAATTTATCTCGAAGATTTATTAATGTTAAATAAATAACTAAACTTGCAAATAAACTGTACTTATTAACGTAATCTGCCGAGTTATATTTTAATTAGCCTAAATAGAATCAGTTTTAGAAATTACTTAAATAACACTTTAGTTTTAATTGTATTAATTGTATTTAGAAGAAATATAATAATTATTTAATAAATTAAATATAAGTTTAATAAAGTTTAAAATTTAAGTTTTTAACTACTTTGTTTAAAAAACATACTCGCTGTAACCGTGGTAGATATGAGATTAAATGAAATTTAAAACATACTTATCAATAATTCTTTTATTTTTTAAAGTGTTACATTTAACAGAGTAAATGTTTTAGTCAAAAACGTCTATTTACTTGTACTTTTACATCTATTACTATTGATTACATTTTTGTATGATCACAAAAGATAATATGAATCTACTTAAATACGTTTTAAAATATTTACGTTTTAATTCATTTTAAAACACCAAATTTAAATTTAAAAATATGTAAAAGTAGAAGTCAACAAATGTCAACAAATCGAATTAAAGTTTAAATGTAACTAATACTCAAAAGTGAACGAAATTTGTATATTATTAGAAATATTTTCGATATAATTTGACCAGTTCTATCTGAATAATTCTAATCAAAAGTATATATAAAAAACGCTTGAATATTTAATATATTGTGTGTCAAGATATTTAATATATAATACACAAAAGCTTTAATAAATTTCTTTACGTATATATATATTAAATATGCCAATAATAATGACATGGGAGCAATAATCTCTTCTCTCTTATTATAACAAAAGGCACCGTTCGCCATTAAAAACAGACAAAAAATAACTAACAATATATATTGTATACATGTCTAATTAAACTTGTTTCTTTTCTTATTTATCTTAAATTAAAATTTTATATTTGCTTCATTTAAAAACAAATTTAATAATAATAATACTGTATTTAAATAATTCGGGAAGATTTAGTTAATGAAAAATTACAATTAATTGAGAATATTTTAAATGACACAAATTAAACGAAAAAACAAATTAAATTTACATAAATAAAAAATTACTAAAATTGTAGTTAATTATTATATAATTCGCAAAAATATTTGCATTGAATTATAAATATATATATACACGTTATTTTGTAAAATAAATGGCTGTTTATATTTTAAAATAAAATAAAAATTTTTAAGATCTATCGTAAGTTTTATCTTTTATATTAAGTCCTATATACTGTATTTCGAATGAAGTAAATTGCGGTTACGTGATAAAGTTATAAAATTCTTTCAAATCTTATTATAACAAACGGTAAGTTTGTATGTGTTGTTGCGTAAAGTTTAAATTGCACATGATATATTTTATTTATATAAAAATTAAAAATAAAAAAAATAAATTTCTGAAAGTGGCATTTTAAAGTGTTTGAATTATTATTTTTATCTGTTAATAAATAAAGAGAAATAAAGAATTGAATAAGATACTCTGAATAAGGAACTAAATGATTTCCATATTTAAATTATCAGACGTTTGCCTTAGAATAAATTATCTTTTTTCTTAAAAACAAATCTCTTCTGTTAAGTGTTTTAGGAAATTTTCGCAAAAAATAGCTTTTCTAAAAACTATACAAAATAATAATTTTTTAAAAATTGTATTTTATTCTAATAGAATAAGGTGCACTATAATTATATAACTGGATTGTATTTCAAACTTTAGATACGCTCTCTTATCTATTTATCAATTCTTGTCAACGCCATCACTCTGAATTAAGTATATTACAGAAGAAAGGAAAATTAAAAATAAATATAATATATATTTAAATTAAATTATTTTTGTATGTTAAAAATACTATCTATTTTTTTTATTAATACTAAAAGAATAACTTTAAATCCCATAAGAATAGACATTTTATTATTATTACGTTTATAACTAAAAAATAATTGTTTTTAATGTAACAAATTATAAACGTACTTTATAAATTTATAAACATTAATTTCACGGTAAACTTTTTTATCTCTTACCTTTTTCAATTATAAAATTCCGGGAGGAGTAAACGTTTTCTTGTTACCTTGACGATGTACTTGATCCAGAATATGAGAAAGCTCTCCTAAACTTCTATTATATATACGGGCGAATGCAGCGCCGAATACTGAGTAGAAGAATATATAAAACGATGCTATTATATAAAATCTTTTTCATATAAAAATATACAAAGTCATAATATGCTAGTATACGATAGTCGAAGAAATATTTCTATGAGAACCTTGTAAATTATAAAAAATTTTTCAATTATCAAATACTAGAGAAATATTTAAAAAATTGTTTATTTGGTACAATTTTTAAACATTACGAATTCGTTGGTTCTGCCACAATGGACGATAAACGTGGGGATTAGCCTAAATCTATCCTTTTTTAAAACATTTCTTAGTTAATATTTTATTTAATACTGAGTCCTACGTGACAGGCGTTTGCAAATAAATGCATATTAAATTAAAACAAGTACATGCATACAAACAAAAGCTAAAAACACTCATATTAAATTATAGGAGAGAACCAGTTCATCGCTGCATAAAAAAATTAAAAATTTCACATCTATATATATATAATCGAGACGAGTTTATTATTATTATTAGCACAGAGCCCAAACGGTTAGGAGTAGAAATTTGGTACACAGTTAGGGTACGTCACGAGAACGCACGCTAAGAAAGGATTTTTCGAAATTCTTTCCCACGGGGGAGAGGGACAGGATTAAGGCTTAACACTTCCATCAACAATAAAAGTGTCAAGTAACAATGGAAGTGTTAAGTAACAATGGAAACGTCAACAATGGAATTGTTAAGAGAAAGCGACGTGCAAGACGCAGTTGCAGTTTTTTTCGTTTTTGCGGGAAATCGAACATATTTTTAGACCCATCTAAAAATTCTGTAATTAATCTGGAAACAGGGGTGACCCAATTCTTGCATTCTGTGAAAACGGGTAAGGTTGACTGTAACGTAATAATCTTAATTTTCGCTAAAACGGTTAGTACTTGAAAGTTGAAATTTGGTACACAGATAGGGTACCAAATTTAAGTACCAAAGTGTGAAGTAACAATGGAGAACAAGAGAAAGCGACGTGCAAGATTTACGGACTCTGGGGGGGGGAAAAAAAAGGAAAAAGAGTAATATGTTAGAACACATTCGATTTTCAAATTTAAACGGATTAGTTCGGTTTTTCTCAACCTTTCTTCTTTAGAACGTTCGATGAAAATCGAACGACATAACCAGAACACGTCGTGAAAATCGAACAGATTCGAAAACAGAACATTCGATTTTCAAATTCGACCTTTCTTTAGAAATACTTAGTTCGTTGATGAAATTACTCTTTTTCTTTTGTGACTATAACGTAATAATTTTAATCTTCGCTATCGTTACTTTTGTCCGAGCAACGCCGGGCCTACCTGCTAGTAATAATATAAAATTTCAGGTGCTAAAGGGTTTCTGGATCGCTGGATTAAAGATAAATTCAACATTATTTAACACGAATAAAGCGTAATATTTTTAATTTTTTTTGTACTGTAATTATTTCTTTTGTGATTTGTTTCTGAAGATTTCTCTGTTGTCGAAAAAATATATTTGCAAATGTAAGCGGATCTATGAACCACTCAGTTTAAGAATTGCTGATGTGAATTACACGGAGAGAATTGTGTTTCTCTTCCCCCAGTCCAACAGGTTCTAGTTGACAAGAACGTCCAAAGTCGACAAAAGTATAATAATACTATCAATTATTTATTTAATTTTAAATTAAATACGGAAAATTTTTAAATTATATTATTACCGAAAATAACGTTCGTTGCATTTATCATAAATGAGTGTAATTCCTCTTTATATTAAAAATATAATTAATCAAATTTTTTACATTCGAGAACATAGCACAAAATTATATTGTTTATTCTATTTCTTTTATACAAATTATTTAATTTGATGGCATGATTTTACGTTTCGCTCAATAGAAACATAGCTCAAAATGATAATATAAATCATCAAGATTTAAAATAATACAAATATAAGAACTTTGTTTATTGAAAAACAAAGTTTTTATCTTTTTCTGAAAAATTTGAAACGTTTATCATTATATTTCTTTTAAATTAATGACATGTCACATCAGATGACAAAATGTGAAAAACAAAATATATTTATAAAAATATTTACTTTAGAGAAACTCCATTAACTAAATTTTGTTTACACACGACACTCAGTTTTTTTTCATTTTTATTATCAAATATTCAAATTATTTTGAATAAAGAGCTTATAATGAAAAAAATGCCATATTCAAAATTTAATTTTAAATAAATTTAATATGATTATAATATTTATATTATTATTTTTATAAATTTTTCTTCAAATAAAATGAATAAAAATATAACTTTTGCTAAATGCACTTTAATAATTTGTCATCGCTTTAGTAATTAATTGATGTATATTACTTATGTTTAAATATGTTTATAAAGATAAGAGAATCATTCAAATTGTATTCATAATTAAAATGCTTTTGTTACGATAAAATGGTTAATGATTGGTTAATACTTATATTCAAATAATGAAGCCTTTTTGAATCTTCTATTTTGTTCCAAAATAACTTCATAATTTTCTGAAAAATGAAACACTTGTAAGGCTGTTTCTTAAATTAAATTTTATGAATATGTTTTGAATAATATTTACAAGAATTTCTTTTTATATCAATTGAAAATAATCAATAATGTAGCCTTATATATTACACAAGATTTTTATTAAATATGATCGTAGGAAAAGAATTATCTTTCACTTGAGTAGGGTTATTAATACATATAACCACATGTACCGTACGC
This sequence comes from Centruroides vittatus, assembly GCF_030686945.1. Taxonomy (NCBI): domain Eukaryota; kingdom Metazoa; phylum Arthropoda; class Arachnida; order Scorpiones; family Buthidae; genus Centruroides; species Centruroides vittatus. The sequence continues at coordinate 16,096 of NW_027122649.1, read as the reverse complement.
ACAAGTGTCTATTCGAGTAAAGGGATATATTGATAAAACAATAAATACAAGAAATCGCTACTGTATAAATTATTTATAATTGATTATCTACAGTAATAATAATGTTAATGGTAGCTACATAAAAAAGTAATGTAATCTTATCTAGAGAAATTGTTAATGAAAGGTATGATATTATAAAAAAATTAATCAATTTATTTTTAAATAAGTAGTTTAAATTAGGCAGCTGTATTATTTATCAGTTAATGCAAGCTGTTATTGTACTATTGTTTACCTACGGCAGAAACATCTGATCTCATTCTTTGTACATCATAACTTTTCCATTAACAAAAGATTTTTTGTGACATGTTTCAATCTTCTGAGGTAAATTATTAGAGATCATTTATCATTACTTATTATTTATCATTTACTTCACATAGAATGAAGATTTTATGTCAAAATTCATTCAGCGCCTAAAATAATATATACAGTATTATAAAAATATATAATTCTTTAATAATATGTTATATTAAAATAGTTTTTATGAACATTAGAGAAGTGAACATTTGATGAAGTATTCTACAACTTGTTGAAAATTTTTTGTAAAAATCTAGAAAAATACGACAATGTAACTAAATGTAATCAACTATGGCTAAATTTTATATACGAAGAAGTAAAGAAAACTAAGATAAATATATTTAAAATATTTCATGAACGACGGTAAAAGTTTCCATACATATTTTATGAGAAGACCTGAAGATGAGATAAATGATATTCTAGTTAAAGAAAATAATACCAAGTATGTTAATAGGATGGCTGGGTTTCCACATGCAATGATTATTAACGTCAATCGATTGGCAGTTTACTTGCACTTAGAAACGTGCAAATTCAGGTGAACCACACGACTGGTGCCAATAATTGCGTCAGTAAAAGTAAGAAGCGATGGCCCCAGTAACGAAAAAGTTTCTGCCTCCGATAATCAGTGCACGTGGAAATCTAGCTTTAGTTAAAACAGTTTAATGAATACAGATCTCGCCATTTGATTATGCTAATAAAAATTGCTTTTGGCATTTATTCTTCAGCATACATTGCGTTATTCTTAAAATAAATACTTAGCTTAACAGTAAATAAATCCTCAATTAAACATTTGTGTCGCCTTTTATTACGTCACGTTGAATTTTTTTTATTACATTGAAAGAACACATTTAATATTTAAATGAGGATAAGTTAATAATGTGAAAAATAAATATGAGTAATATTTCATAATATGAGTAAATGCAAAAAGTATTTTCATTAGTGTATGATCGAGTACTGTATTTCGTTCATGCTACAGAAGTTTGAAGTTATTATATTTTAATTATTTTTCATGAAAAAAGTTTAGAGGGAAGGCTATTTATCATTGTGAGAGCCTTCAGAACCAAGATAGATATGTTTGACTAAGTTTTATCATTTTAAACAGCATACTTTGTCAAATTTAACATAGTTTAACAAGTATCAAAACCAATTCCATTCTTTGGAAAAGTATTTCATGTATTATTTTGGAAAAAGAAATCTGTTAAGCCTATAATATGATGTGGAATTAACAGATATTTTTTATAGTAGAAGGTGTAAAAATTAATGAGAAGAACGCCCAAGAAATCCTGGAAGTTGCAACAAAAATTTTCGATATTTCTGTTTAATAGTTAACGTTTTATGAAGCCGATTCCCTCTATATGTTGTCTCTAATTAAAATGAGATTATGTCAAAGGTCTCGAGTACATTCAGTTTCGAGATATAATGAGTTACATAAAAGTATTAACGATTGAATGAAGTTGCTAGGAAGATAATTCGTGTATTATCGATAATTCGGTAGAATAAATATTTTTTGGTTTTAATTACTATTTTAATAATATAAATAAAGTTTAACTAAGCTTAAAATCATTTTAAAATTATAATAACGTTATTATAGATTATGTAATGTAATTTATATAAATACATTTGTTTGAACACACAAATATAAAGAGGACAAAAAATTTTAAAGAATTCAAATAACAAATTTTAAAACTTTAAAAGAAATTTATTCTTTTGAATAACTTTTTAAATTATTTTTCTCTATAGAATTCGTTATTATTACTCTGCTATAAAAGTTTAAAGTAATTACAGTATAATAATTAAAATGCAAAAATGTTTAATTGATTAATATGAAAATGCTCTATTTGTAACTATTTATTTGATATTTGTATAGAAATTGATTCAAAAATAATGGTTCAAGTACAAACGGGATGAATCGGCATCAGAAATATTTCATACGTTTATTTATTTCGATATTTTTTAAGTGAAATAACAAATTATATAATTTGTAATGATATACAATACTAATTCGAATTCGAAACTTAGCAATATCATTCTGCAATCTAATATTTTTAGTATAAAAATTATATTACATTTACCAGGCTGACGTTTATATGGATTTGGTAAATTTTCAATTTTCAGAACTGTTTCATTTTCAACTATTTCTCAAAACAGTACTGAAAATTAGACTATCGCTTTATTATAGTCTGCGCAGAGAAAGAGTAGACATGAGTCAGCCTGATATGGAAGTGTCTATGTCAAATGAACCGGATGTAAGAAGACATGTGACTACTCTCCTTGGGAGTTGACACCTGGATTTTTCAGTAGTTTTGTTTTTTAAATTTCTAAAACTTTTTTTTTACTATCTTTAACATCATATTTGTAAAAAACTAAATAAAATTATTACTTACTGTTAATTCTAACGTTACGCACACGTTAACCATGTCTCCTTTCATCTGATAGAGACTCTTCCAGCTCAGGCTGACTCATGTGTACTCTTTCTTTGCGTGGACTATACAGACAATTTTAGTTGTCTGCACTGTTGCCACGTCTACCGATTTTTCGGTACATCTACTGATTTTGCTTCCGGTCTACCGATCTACCGATTGAAGCACCAAATCTACCGAAAAATTGACGATAATTCAAAAAAGAAATTTTTATTAAAGAAATTGTATAACAACCAATCGAAAATATTGATGTTAAAAATCCAAGAAATTATTTAGCTATAGAAAATATGTATTTTGGAGCAAAATTCATCGCTTCAATGACTCAACTGAACCTTACAGATGAACTGATTAAATTTTTTCGACTACGTTGTTTGGATTTTTACATTGAAGGCTGCACCCAAATTACTGTTAGATTTCCTCTTAAAAACAACTCTATAAAAAAATTTAGTTTTTTGAACCCAACCGTTGTTAAAAGTAGGACTATACATACAATTACAGATGTTGCTTTGTTATTTCCTAATCTCATAACTGATCGCGAGCTTCAAAGTTTAGATTCCGAATGGAGACTATTAAGAAATAATCAAGAAATACAGTCGTTTAGCAATGATGTTCAAGTTTTCTGGCGAAATATTAAAACTATTACTCTGGGCGATGAAACTCTTGCTTTTCCAGTGTTGTCTCGTTTTGTTGAGAATATCTCGTGTCTGCCTCATTCTTCAGCTAATGTGGAAAGAATATTTTCGTCAATAAATCTGTTAAAAACAAAACAAAGAAATAAACTGAGCTCTGAAACAATCCCTGGCTTACTTCTCACTAAACAATTAGTTGTAAAAAATTACTCTTACGATTTTCCTGTGAAAGATAATTTAATTTCAAAAATAACAAATAGAGTGTTAAACAACATAGAAACGGAAGATATTGAATAATAATAATTATTATTAATATCCGAAAAATAAAAAGTAATTTTTTGTTAGAAAAATAAGACAAAATGTACCTACTTAATTAGTAAATTATTCTCAATGTCAGATGTTGTAGCTGTATATACGTAATGTGAATGTATGTCTCTTTAATCCGAATGAATAAATCCGGTAGACTTCCTTACAGCTATCAGGTTAAGTACACCTTTATTGGAAATTACAAATGCATTTCGGGCCTATGTAGCGTTTAAGCCCCTCCTCAGTGTAATGCTACAGAAATATTAAAAATAAAAATAACAAAAAACTTAGTTAATTTACAAAAAACGCGCGTGTAGATAAACGCTACATAGGCCCGAAATGCATTGGTAATCTATATATATAATCGAGACGAGTTGATAATAATAATAATAATAAATTGGTTAATGTTACCTTAGGATCCAAAATGGCGGCCAGGGAAATTTTTCCCTACGTTGGAGACTGCGACGGGGAAAAATTTTTCCTTCCATTCAAGATGGCCGCGGTTCCGGCCGCCATCTTGAATTTCTCTGCAGACTCCGCGGATTTTTTCACCGAAATAAACAATAAAAAACAACAAAAAGAGGAGTTTTTTACTCACTTTTCGATTGTTCGATATTCTGAGTATGATCTCCTGTTTGGGGGTCGACGAAATTTTTCGAATCGTTGACAGTTCTATGTTCGACCACTACTCCTTCTATGTCGTCAATATGCATATATCCTTTCCATTCGTCCGTTATTATCGTACTGCCGGAATTCACGTATTTATAAACGATCCAATTCACAGTGTTTTCTGATCTGTCGTTCACCTGACATATGAAGCAATTCTTATCTTCATCGCAATGAATGCAAACGGACTCGGTCGGCTGTATGCCTAATTTTACAGCAAAATTCGATGCGTTATCGATACGGGGAGGCAAACCTAGCTCCGAAAAGTCGTCTTCCATCAACTTGTAGAAATCACGGGAAGTGCATCTCGACCAAAATTCGTCGTTGCAACTCAAATCGGCAAAACTAGTCATTATCGAACAATTGGCAATAAACTAAACGAGGGGAGGTAAGGATAGGGAAAAAACACGCTTTTTCCTTAATTTCTGATTACTTGGTTCTCTAACTTTTAGGATTAAATTGTTATAAAAGAAATAACAGTACTTACTAATACTGGAGGAAATAATAATAATAAATATTCAACGATAGCAATTTGTGTGCGAATGAAATATCGTTACGAAAAAAAACACAGCAATTAATCCAATACGCAATTCGTCGCAACACAGCAGTAAACGATTCCAACTGGAAACTAGTCGATTTGCATAAAATTGCCCAGAAATGAACAGAAATCACGTCACAGATCATGCATTTGCATATTCGTTCGTAACACACCTACGAATTTCCCGCCGATTTTACTCTTGCACGACGTCACGAAAAGGCTCCCTCTACCGTCGCAAATTTACACACTACCGTCTCCGTTTCGAGGTTACAGGATACTCGGCAACGTCGAACGCAGGGTAGAAACCGAACGGGGAAAAATTCCCCACGTCGTCGACGTCGCGACTCTAGGGAAAAATTTTTTCCCCGTCGCAGTCTCCAAGGTAGGGAAAAATTTCCCTGGCCGCCATTTTGGATCCTAAGGTAACATTAACCAATAAATCATACCCTTGCCCAGCAGAATTAAATCAATAAAAAACTTAATCAAACACAAATCAAACTTAATATTCGCTGAGAGATTTTTAATGTAACGAACAAAATCTCTCAGCGAATATTAAGGTGTTTGATTAAGTTTTTTAATAATGATAATAATAATCAGCGCAGAGCCCAAACGGTTAGGAGTTGAAAGTTGAAATTTGGTACACAGTTAGGGTACGTTACGAGAACGCACACTAAGAAGGGATTTTTCGAAATTCCTCCCCACGGGGGAGAGGGACAGGATTAAGGCTTAACACTTCCATTGTTGATGGAAGTGTTAAGTGACAATAAAAGTGTTAAGTAACAATGGAAGTGCCAACAATGGAAGTGCTATAAGAAAGCGACGTGCAAGACGCAGATGCAGTTTTTTTCGTTTTTGCGGAAATCGAACATATTTTTAGACCCATCTAAAAACTCTAATTAGTCTGGAAAAGGGGGACCCAATTCTTGCATTCTGTGAAAAGGGTAAGGTTGACTATAACGTAATAATCTTAATCTTCGGTATCGTTACTTTTGCCCGAGCAACGCCGGGCCTATCTGCTAGTTTCCAATAAAGCAGTACCTAACCTGATAGCTGTAAGGAAGTCTACCGGATTTATTCATTCGGATTAAAGAGACATACATTCACATTAGTAAATTATTTTTTTTACGTAAGTGTTCTGTGTTAGTTTTTTGTTTTTTATTGTTTTATAGTTTATAATAAAATAAATGACAAAAAAACACGTTATTGTTTATGTGCAACCCTTTTTCTGCTACAAAAAGTCGATCTACCGAAAATTACCGAAATCTACCGATAATTGCCTAAGGAATCTACACCGATGGCAAGCTAATCGGCGTGGCAACAGTGATTGTCTGTATAGTCCGCACATAAAACACGAAGAAACATTATCGCGAATGGTCACATATATATACCTAAGGTTCCTTTTGCATTTTGCTCTTATAAGGGTAGTCTATAAAAATTTCTCACCGCCATATCCCAGCAGAGGTAAAACCACGCTAAAAATTTAATTTTTAATTAAAATTATTTTAAAATATATTCTACAATCAATACAAATTTTAAATAGCTGCAGATTTTAAGAAATATCCAAAACTTCAAGTAAAAGTTTCAATAATTTCAAACCTCCACGATTATGAAGCTTATATTTGTCGATCATTTGTATTTTTTTCAACGAAGCACTAAGAAATAAAAATTTAATCTGCTTATTAGGAAAAAATTTATTTTATTAACCGTAAACATATCTGCGTTATCGCAATGTCTACAATATTATTATTAGATTCTTATCTTCAGTTTCAAGTTATTATTGTTAATGAGGTATTTAATATAATATTTTATCTTTTATATTCTAATATTATTTTTTGTTTTATTTATATTTCGTAATTTTTTAAAATTAGTTCAAATTAACTATATAAATTTACTATAAATAATGATGTAGTGTTTGGTTTGATAGAATAAGGCAATCCAACACAAGGATGATCTGCCAAGGAGATACCTTCCGAGAGGACTTTTTATGGAAAACTGGCCCACATTTATATTTAAATACGTGAAGAGAAGTCGGAAAACTCCACGTGACTGAGTTTTCCGACTCTTCTCTTCACGTATTTAAATCGGAGATTCAGTGATATGGTGCAGTGTGGAAAGAAAGATAATTTGGAAGAATTGTGTATTATTAATACATATATAACATGGTTTCACTCAGTTTTGTGCTTTTAAGTTTATAATTTTAGATACTCTATAAGTGTAAAGATTTTCCTCCATTCAACTCTTAAAACATTTTATCTAAATTTTCAGATACTCGTGAAACGATACACTTTGTTTATTTTTTTCTCAATGATAAAGTTTAAATGTTAATCTGTTGTATGCAGAAAAAGATCAAACTATTCTGAAGGAATTTCATTTTTATAACTGAAGTTAATAGTTTTATGTATCAAAACTAAGCTTTTTGTTTTCAGTCAATTCAGATTATTATTTATTGAAGTATGTATTCCCCTCTGATGGGATAATCATTATAATTTAAAACTATACACATTACATCATATTGGCTGTAATTTTTACTCCGTAGTATAAGCTCGTCTATATAGCTTATTGTATCTACAAGATATTTTAACTTCTAATATGATTCTTAAGAAGTTTTTATATTTTAAAATACTCCTTTTATATATGGAATCATTGCATATGTAGTTCAGTCTTTATTATTTATTTTTAATACTTTTTAATATATTTTCCGCAAATCTATCTATAACTTGTACTTCATTTCGAAATTTGATATTTATTCAGGACCATTTTTTGGCTAAATTCGTTTTAAAATATCGAAGGAAAATTAATAGAAAAAGCATTTGATGTCTTCACCCATCTTTCACAATCATAAGAACACAAAATATGAACAGAGTCGATCTTTCTTTTGAAGGTTTTCACTACTTACTAATATATAAATGCAAATAGCCTTCAATATTTTAAAACTTATATTTGATTGTGGAATTTTTGAAATTTTACAAGAAATATTTTTACAAGAATTCGGTGCCAGAGGGACTTTTAATCAATTTACATATTCGTAAGCAGGGAAAGAGCCTCAGAAGAAACGTTGACTTTGCTCATGTTAATTGTGTTCCCTTGGTTGTGAAGGATGGATAAAAACATGAAATGTTTTTTTATTTAGCCTTCTTTATGTATTGTATGTATGTATTTAGTATTCTTTATGTATTTAGCCTTTTTTGTATTCTGGTTTGTATGAACTATGGTGAATAGAATTTTTCTTATTTACAGTAATGAGAATTCAAATTCTTTCTAATGATTGTGAGATTCAAGTTATCAAATTTTTAATTCTCTTCTTTTTTATGTGTAAATTTTATAGTCGGAACTAATATATTTCCAATTTTACAAATATTTCCTAAATTGTTTTCGAATTCATATTATAATCCATTATAAGAATATCGCCTACGAAACTAATTAGGGGTCTTATTCCTGTCTGTTGACTTAATTAATCTGTAAGTTTAATTGAAGAACGTTTCATAGTTAGCTCTACTACTTTCAGGCCTGAAATTGTTTCTATAGAAATTCCATTAAACTGTGATAAATATTATAAGTTAAATAATAATTATTAAGTTAAACAATGATTATTATACACAGGTTAATAGAATTTCTGATTTAGATTCTGTGAAATAACAGACGATTAAGTTTATTTAATTCTATAATAAAACTAATTTATGTTTAATTTCTAATATTGTAAATTTTGTAAAATTAATGAGTTTTTTCTAAGATCATAACTTATACATAAGTACTTATCTTTGATATCCGTGATTGCAATTCTGTAGTTTCTTTTCCCGTTTTTGTCTTTAAATTCTGTAATTAATTCATCAGAGTTTTTACTGTAAACATTGAATTATCATTTGTTGATAAGATGTTTTCTTAAACAGTTTTCTAAATTATAAAGAAGAGAGTTTCTAAAATCTGTCAAGAGTCTATACTTTTCTTCAGTTTTATGTGTGTTTAACTTTAAATTAAATTAATTAAACACGCATAAAAACGAAGAAAAATATAGACTCTTGATAGATTTTAGAAACTCTCTTCTTTATAATTTAAGATGTTTTTTTTAAAAAATCGTTTTCTATCAACAACTGATAATTCAATTGAATTTAAATTTTAATTTAAATTCATTTGAATTAAATTATCCGAGTATCATCTAAAATAGTATTAGTGTTTGCTGCACCTTTTAGATCTCTTTTAGTTTTATTTTCATTATTGTTGTTGGGTCTATTGGCAGATTTATAAATTTCATTTCGTTAATCACTTCTTTTTTTCATTTATGCATTTTAAATTTATTTTAAATTTATTATTTATTATTTTTTTTGAAAGATTTTTATTATTTTATTTAGCATTCTGGTACAGAGACCCTGATACGGGGATAGTGCAAAACAAAAACATAAGTATACATAATCTTACAAGATAATATAAACATATTCCACAGATATATTCTATTTTAAATTAATAACGATGTTTCGCTTTATCAGATTACACAATGTAACATTATTGAAATGTTATAGGAAACTGGACATCTGGAAACTCTACTTATTATTTTAAGTTGTTGAAGATGTTACTACAGCTGTTGTTGAATAGTCAATGAATAATATTGCAAACTCTAGTAGTGCGAGCTCAGTGTCATAGTAAATGGGTGTAGGCCTATCCTATGGCACAGTGAGTAGTTACTGAGAGAGTTGGTGCATTATTATTCTATAAAATCAGCCACAAGCAGGAGCGGTTTTCCCTGTCGGCAAGCAAGCAAGCAAGCAAGAGTTGCCGACAGGGCAGTAAAACCGACTAACTATGCATTAACCTTTCTTGCCAAAATGTGTCTTGGCTAAGGAAGATCCTGTTGTGAGACGAAGCACATTTTCAGCTTGTTGGAACAGAGAATACTCGTAACTGTTATTTCAATTATGTAAAACCGTTATGTTTTCTACATATTCCACTGCACTGGCCTAACGTAAGTGTGGATTTAGTCACATTTATCCTTGGGCCATCCTTCTACGAAGAAGCAAGACACAATAAAATTGTGACGACCCAGAGATATCGAAAGCGTTCAATCTCTTGTCGTACTCTAACCGCTTAAATGTGTGGTTTCTGGTTGCAGGTTTATATAGGACATGTTGCAAATTTGGAAGCCTTTGAAAGACAGTATCATACTGCATGTGAAAAACATCACATAGGATCAATTACGATCAGTCGTTGAACAAATGTCAAGGCTGATTATAATTTTTTTCGAATTAATTTGTTAACGTGATTTCTTTTATATTATTTATTACATTCCAATATTTTTATGACTTCCTAACTGGAGATTGTGTGCCTATCATTTACTTTTATTGCAGAAAAATAAAATCGTATTTTCTCCTGATTACATAAATATCTTGTTTTGATAAATTTTAAAATGGTTTTGTAAATAAACTTATTACTTAATTTTTAGTACTAAAACTGAACAGTAAAAATTGTTTTGCGTATAAAATTTCTTAAATAGTACTTATTTTTTTCTGTGTATAATATAAAGAAATAGAGCCAGTATAATTCAACCCGTATAATTTTTAACATTAAGTTTATATAGTAAATGCAGTTTATCTGGGAGTCGATTTCTACTACGAAACAATGTTATAAAATGTTGGTTTTCATACAGTTATGATGTAGGCGTTTTATTACTTTTCTTCATACAATAAGTGACAGCTTTTTTGTTCTATCTAGAAATTTTGAAATTACAGTAGAAATTCGATTTAATGTTTTTTAAAGAAAGAACCGGTGAAAAAAAGACGTTAAAAGTCGCGGAATACGGAAAACCTGAATATCCTTTAATATTATGCTAGGATATACATATACACGTGTAAATGTATTCAGAATGGATAAGATGAAACAAAATATATATATAACCAGATACACGCTTTCTTAAAAGCCTTTATTTCATACAATATATTAATACAACGATCGTTACCTACACACGTTTTACACAAAAATAACGAATTGTTACGCTGGCTTTTGAAAGTAAACGATATTTGGTGGTTTTTATCTTTACCTGGACCGCAAACTTTATAGTGAACATTAAATATTGAAGAACTTTACACAGTTTCTATACCAACCTGTGTGTCCAGCAGATTGCCAAGGCTCAAAAACTATAAAATTTGGTGTCCTCTCATTATCGCAATATGACGAAACGATCTCGATAAGTCGTTAAACTTTTATAACTCAACTAAATATGTGAATAAGAAATACAGTACATTTCTTTTTCGGAAAACGTTATATGAGATAAAAACACACGTAGAGACCGAATTTTCGATGCGTTAAATCTCGAAAATATGCACAATCGAAAGACGCTGAATGAGGTAACATTAACATTGAAGTTTTTGAAAACTTGAAGGGACTAGTGAAAAATCTCGTTAAATCAAATTTCTGCTTTGAGTTACATTAGAAATGTAGGCTATGTGACTATTCCATCTGAGCTGGCATCCATTGAATATATAAACGCCTAAGTATTTGAAACAGTTAATTCATTCTTTATTAATTCGAATCTGTAAATCTTTTGCAAAGGTTTGTTTTTATTAATAAATAATATATGACTACCTTTATTTGCTAATGTTGCTTATTAGAAAATACTTTGATGAACAATTGACTTGATTATTTAATATTATTTCAAGGTGTTTAAGGGTAAAATCTGAGTACGTCATTATTATATCATCATTAGACTATCATATTTTCCGGAGATAAGAAAAATATGTCGTTTATATATACAGTATAAGACATAGAGCATGTATACCGGTATATATATTTATTTACTATACATTGTATATTTAGTATATAAAATTGGCCCTAAAACTAATCCTTGTGAAACATTTCTCTCTGCTGTATTATTTAATTTCAAAATTTTCTATTTTTTAAGTAAGACATCATCTATTTTAAGGCCAAACTATGGAAACCAACGAAATAAAGTTTTTTCTCCACGATATCAATGTCATAGTAAGAAAAACCTTAGTTAAGTCTACGAAGACACTTGCTACAATATAGTTGTCAAGTTGTCAAGTTGTCAAATTTCAGTTACAGTTTACTTATAATGTAATATGGTATCAACCGTTGATATGTGTGTGTGTGTGTTTTTTTTAAATCCATACTGATTTCGATGTATGATGCCATATTTATTTATAAATCTATCAAGGTTTTTATAAAACGCTTTATTGAAAACTTTAACTTAGTTAATAGTAAAATGATAACGATTGAATGGTAGTTATTAATATCTGCTAAACTACCGCCACTTAACAAATTGGAATCACCAGTTTGTGTGAAAAGCAAGCAAAGAAAATTCTCACTCTTCAAAAATATATTGATTAAATAACAAAGGTAGAGCAATTACCCCAGATACGGATTTTAGAATTTCATCGCTAATACAGTATTTATTCGAATAACCCGCACCCTCGAGTAATTCCCGCATCCATTTTTTTAAGATACTGGTTTTAAAAAAATGAAAAACTGGACCAATTGAATTTATTATATATTACACAGTTTTACTAATTTATTAAAAATTTACTAAATTATTACATTAGCAATCTTGCCGTTTTGTAGCATTCAATATGGCGGCGCTCAGTTTACAGTATAAGTCCACGTGGTATTAAAAAATAAAAATACCGAGGAAAATTAATTAAATTTTTTTATATAACTGATAAAGATTAAAAATTATTTGCAACTTGTAGTAATGTATTTAACTTACTAATTAAATGAAAATAAGACTTTTTTATGTTATTTACTTCGAGTTTCAGATGAAAAACTGTCAATAATTTAGACTGAAAGGTAATATACGTATAAAGATTGTGCAAAGTCAGTCTCAGATGTATAATTAACTTACTTTATTTATCCTCTTTTTCCAAAAAATTAGTCGCACAAAAATGTTTTATAATATTGCTCGTAAATATCGACTAAGACTACCATTTTACTAAGCAAAGTCAGCCAGTTAATAAGCGAAATTTATTTCTAGCAAAATAAGCGAAATGCTTAGTAAATGGAAACTCCCTGAGATTAGCTGGTTGTATCATCAAATTTGTTTCGAATAAACTGCGCACTCCGACTTTTTCTCACAAGTTTTTAGGAAAAAGTATCCAATGGCCTAAATACAGTATTAGCCTAGCTACGTGTACAAGTTGTCTAATGTTTTTAAATCTCTATTACGATATTAAATATTTTTACAGGCGTAGTGTTTCCTAAAAGAAAAGTATTGTTTTAACTTAAAAAAAAATTTATACAAATTTTTATAAAAATGTTTTTTAAATTGAAATTTTCCGGCCCCATTGGACATTTTTAAAATTTTATTAATTTTATGAAAAGTATTTTGTTTGCTAGATTGGCAAATTAACAAGCTAGAAAAAATATTCAAAGGGATTACAAATCTCATATTCTGTAATTACTTACAAAAACTAAGAGAATAGAATTTTCGTCTAGACAGAAAGTGCCATTACAGTAAATTTTGTTAATGTATGAATGATTTCATCTCTATAGTTTCTATAGATAATTATTTAATACTTTTTTTTCGTATTGGTGAACAAAGCTGTTTCATGTCAGATGTATAGGTATTTCGTATTCCATATTCAAATTAACTCTTCTTAATTTTGCAAAAACTAATTTATTCTCAATTAAAAAAGTTCTCTCTCGAGATAAACTTCTTTAACAATGTTGTTTTTTGGATTTAATGTTTTCATAATTGGTAAGTCTTTATTTATATAAATTAATAAAACGTCAAAGAGAAACTCAGCAGATTGGTTAATAGTCAAATTACAATTATATAGTCCAATGAAAAGAATGTCTAATGTCTTACGAAATAACAATTGTGCGGTTTTTATCCCTTGTTTCCATTTAACACAGTTATTTCCCTGTAATTTATCTTTAGGGGGCATAAAGTAAACTGAAGGGAAATGATCTGAAATTAATTCTTCTTTTCTTTATTAATATAGTATTTGTCTGTTTAATCTTTTCACTATCATTGGGACACACGTCTCATAGAAACTCGATACCTGTGGAATAGAAACTAAAGTCATAATGTGATATTTTGTGTTCCAATTGTTTTTTAAGTTAACGGGTGGTGCTAAGAATATTTCACATTTTTTCGATAGAATAGTCCTACACTAGAGATAAATGTCTTACGTCCTGCATACAAGCTTAATTGTCCTACTTTACATTTATAAATGAAAAAACTTTATATTCAAAAATTAACTCATTTTAAAAATTTAAAAATGGAGACAAAGAACATTCAATTCAAATTTGAACTTACATGTAGAATTTTGTGAAAATAATAAAAATCTTCCTTGACAGCAATATTTTCTTTCCACAATGAAAATTCTCATTTCACTACAAACTTCCATCTTCAAATTTATTTTGAATTATCCTGCTGAGGTTAATGAAAATGAACAATATATATCCGTATATACGGTGTTATATTCAATTATTATTCGTCACTTACATTTATCCGAAACAAATCATAATTTTATTGTTAACATATTTAATTTTCTTTCACTAATTCCTCCTCTTTTTTTGTTGTTCACTTGTCCTACATTGAGCATCTCAACATGAGGTAATTCTAGTTTTGAATGGCACGAATCACAAAAATTTTAAATCCCATAGGATAACATGTATGAGTAGCACGAATCACAAAACTTTCCCGTACGATAACATGTATGAGTAGCACGAATCACAAAATTTTCTCGTACGATAACATGTATGAGTGGCACGAATCACAAAATTAGTTGATAATAATTTTTAGATCGCGAAATTTTTGACTTACCTTCTCGAGTAAATAACACACGCGTTTATAAGTTCGATATTAATTTAAGTGTTAGAAATTATTTTACTTTGTCGAGTAAATAATTTTTAGATCGCGAAATTTTTGACTTACCTTCTCGAGTAAATAACACACGCGTTTATAAGTTCGATATTAATTTAAGTGTTAGAAATTATTTTACTTTGTCGAGTAAATAATTTTTAGATCGCGAAATTTTTGACTTACCTTCTCGAGTAAATAACACACGCGTTTATAAGTTCGATATTAATTTAAGTGTTAGAAATTATTTTACTTTGTCGAGTAAATAATTTTTAGATCGCGAAATTTTTGACTTACCTTCTCGAGTAAATAACACACGCGTTTATAAGTTCGATATTAATTTAAGTGTTAGAAATTATTTTACTTTGTCGAGTAAATAATTTTTAGATCGCGAAATTTTTGACTTACCTTCTCGAGTAAATAACACACGCGTTTATAAGTTCGATATTAATTTAAGTGTTAGAAATTATTTTACTTTGTCGAGTAAATAATTTTTAGATCGCGAAATTTTTGACTTACCTTCTCGAGTAAATAACACACGCGTTTATAAGTTCGATATTAATTTAAGTGTTAGAAATTATTTTACTTTGTCGAGTAAATAATTTTTAGATCGCGAAATTTTTGACTTACCTTCTCGAGTAAATAACACACGCGTTTATAAGTTCGATATTAATTTAAGTGTTAGAAATTATTTTACTTTGTCGAGTAAATAATTTTTAGATCGCGAAATTTTTGACTTACCTTCTCGAGTAAATAACACACGCGTTTATAAGTTCGATATTAATTTAAGTGTTAGAAATTATTTTACTTTGTCGAGTAAATAATTTTTAGATCGCGAAATTTTTGACTTACCTTCTCGAGTAAATAACACACGCGTTTATAAGTTCGATATTAATTTAAGTGTTAGAAATTATTTTACTTTGTCGAGTAAATAATTTTTAGATCGCGAAATTTTTGACTTACCTTCTCGAGTAAATAACACACGCGTTTATAAGTTCGATATTAATTTAAGTGTTAGAAATTATTTTACTTTGTCGAGTAAATAATTTTTAGATCGCGAAATTTTTGACTTACCTTCTCGAGTAAATAACACACGCGTTTATAAGTTCGATATTAATTTAAGTGTTAGAAATTATTTTACTTTGTCGAGTAAATAATTTTTAGATCGCGAAATTTTTGACTTACCTTCTCGAGTAAATAACACACGCGTTTATAAGTTCGATATTAATTTAAGTGTTAGAAATTATTTTACTTTGTCGAGTAAATAATTTTTAGATCGCGAAATTTTTGACTTACCTTCTCGAGTAAATAACACACGCGTTTATAAGTTCGATATTAATTTAAGTGTTAGAAATTATTTTACTTTGTCGAGTAAATAATTTTTAGATCGCGAAATTTT